>NC_143169.1:17129986-17442473 GCF_047325235.1 Durio zibethinus
AAGCTATCACCCTCAAACCGATGGTCAAACGGAATGGTTCAATGGATTATTAGAGGAATACTTGAGGCATTTTATTCAAGCCAATCAAAAAGACTGGCCTTCATTAGTGGACATGGCTCAACTCTACTTTAATTCCGACAAAAGCTCTTCCACCAATAAGAGACCATTTGAGGTGGTCATCAGATAATTACTAAGGCTACCCCACACTTCCTTGGAACAATATAGAGGAAAGAATTCGAGAGCCTTCAATCTTAGCAAAGAGTGGAAGCAAAACACAGAGATTACATAAGCCTACCTAGAGAAAGCATCAAAGAGGATGAAGAAATGGACAAACAAGGGTCATAGAGCTCAACATTTTCAAGTTGGTGATTTGGTTCTTGTCCGACTAGTTCCTGAACAAACCAGGTTCTTGAGAAAGAGAGATCATAGACTGGTGCATAAATATGAAGGTCCAGTAAGGGTCCTTTCCAAGGTGGGGAATGCTTCTCACAAAATCGACCCACCAAAGTGGATGAAGGTGCACCCAGTATTTCATGTGAGCAACCTGAAACCTTTCTATGCAAATCCTACAGATGCTAGTCGAAGGGGGCCAACTAGAGCCACCATCACCATGAAGCCACCCTCAGAGCGTCCAGTCAAAAAGATCTTAGCTGACAGGGAAACAAAGATATCTTGAAGACTAGTTCGGGAGTACTTAGTGAAGTGGGAGGGATTAGGACTAGAAGAAACTAGTTGGGAGAGAGAACACGACCTCTAGAGATTTCAAAGGAAGATCAAAGAATTTCAAGCCAGCAAGTCAACGAGGACGTCGATAGAATAGGTGGGGGGAGGATGTCATGAGCCAACCTTATATAGGGCCATGACTACGACTTAGGTTGCCATGAGCCACCCATGTATAGGGCCATGGCTGGGTAGATCCCTTGTGCTAGGAAAAGTGTCTCCATTTCAAACATTGTAATGGTTACTGGTAGCATAGCTCTAAAATCTCTAAGGCTCTTCAGGGGGTGAGCTGGCAGCGTAGGGTTGGGCTGTCTCACCAGTTGCTATGCGAGCTTAGGCCACCCGCCAAGGGTTGCCCCTGGCCTTAGTGATGGTGAGAGGTCCCGATGTATGATTCTCGTTTATAATAAAACTTACCCCGATTGAATGTCCCAATTGCTGCCTCGATGTGTTTTTCTTTTTCTCGATGCGAATATGCCTTCTTGTGTGTGTGCTTGAGATTGATCTCGATATATTGTGTCTTATTGTAAATGCTTGGGACTAACCAGGGCTCATGGTTATTTGTTCAGATATCGATCTATTGAAGGCTGACTTGGTTGGAGCGCCCATTCAAGTGCCGTATAGTCTATTGCTTGTTGAGAGAAAGCTTAGTCCGTGACACCCAACTTGTGCATCCTGCCCCTCTGGCCGGCTGAGCCCCTGCACGCTCATTTCATGGGTTGACTTAGACATACGGAGTTCATTCCCAATCTAAGCATACGAAGTTCATTCCCAGTCTAAGATCAGACCAGACTGAGGGTTACGGGTGCACATGCTGGGCTTGGGCATGTGCTGGTGCCGCATTTTTTTTTTGCCCGGGGCACCATCACCAAAGCATCACCGGAGAACCTGACCAGCGACATTGGGGTTCCGACGATTGGGGGGGCGGGGGCTGGTGTGCGTACATGATGTGTGATGGGTGCTAGTACTTGGCCCTTATATTGGCACCCTATCCCTCATCAAACCTCAAGAACTCACACCCCCTTAAAGAGCATTTGAGATTTTACAGGCTTGCTGCCAGTAGCCATTAAAGTGTGTGAAATGGGGACACTTTTTTCAAATGGTCACAAAATCCTGTACACTTCTAGTTTTTAGCTGAATTTTTTTGTGCATGCCAACAAAAAATACATGGATCATGTCTACCAAGTTTGGGACCAAAACTCCTTCTAAAAAAATTTTAGAAAAATCCCGAACCGTAAAAAGTTTCAAAAATCATGAAAAATAGAAAATGAGTCGTCTTGCCATGAAACTTCACATGAAGGCTTAAGGGACCATTGTATGATTTTAGAAGCCATAAAAATGGCATTGGCATGGCAAAAATATGAAGAAGTGCCTAAACCCACCAACCGCCCTATCGATCCATGGCTTGCGCATCCCGTTTCTCTGGCCGGTGTAGTGCCCTCCGGCTCGCTTGTTTCGTCAGTTGGCTTAGGCATATAGAGTTCATTCCTAGTCTAAGATCAGACCGGACTGAGGGTTGCAGTAGCAAGATTGGCAGCACGCAGGGGGGACCCGACCGAGCCCTGACTTAGGCATCTTGCCCCTCTGGCCAGCTGAGCGCCTGCACACTCATTTCGTAGGTTGACTTATGCATACGGAGTTCATTCCCAATCTAAGCATACGGAGTTCATTCCCAGTGTAAGATCGGACCGGACCGAGGGTTGTGGGTGCACATGCTGGGCTCGGGCATGTGCTGGTGCCACATTTTTTTTTCAGTCGGGGCACCATCGCTGGAGCATTGCAAGAGAACCTGACCGACGGCATTAGGGTTTCGACATTTAGAGGGTGGGGGGGTGTGCCCACATGATGTGCGATGGGTGCTGGTACTTGGCCCTTATATGCCTCCTATCCCTCATCAAACCTGAAGAACTCACACCCCCTTAAATAGCATTTGAGATTTTACAGGTTTGCTACCAGTAGCCATTAAAGCGTCTGAAATTGGGACACTTTTTTCAAATGGTCACAAAATCCTGTACACTTCAAGTTTTTAGCTAAATTGTTTTGCGCATGCGAAGAAAAATACGAGGATCATGTCTACCAAGTTTGGGGTCGAAACTCCTTCTGAAAATATTTTAAAAAAATCTCGAACCTTCAAAAAGTTTTAAAAATCGTTAAAAATAGAAAACGAGTCGTCTTACCATGAAACTTCACATGAAGGCATAAGGGACCATTGTCTGAATTTACAAGCCATAAAAATGGCATTGGCATGGCAGAAATATGAAGTTTCATGGTAAGACGGCAGCAGGATCGGTAGCACGCAGGGGGGACTCGGTCGATCCCCGGCTTTGGCATCCTGCCCCTCTGGCCGGCTGAGCGCCCGCACGCTCGTTTCGTGGGTTGACTTAGGCATACGGAGTTCATTCCCAGTCTAAGCATATAGAGTTTATTCCAGTGTAAGGTCGGACCAGACCGAGGGTTGCGGGTGCAGATGCTAAGCTCGAGCATATGCTGGTGCCGTATTTTTTTTCGTCTGGGGCACCATCACCGAAGCATCACCGGAGAACCTGACCGACGGCAATGGCGTTCCAACGATTGGGGGGCGGGGGGGTGTGCGAACATGATGTGTGATGCGTGCTGTACTTGGCCCTTATATTGGCCCCCTATCCCTCATCAAACCTTGAGAACTCACACCCCCTTAAAGAGCATTTGAGATTTTACAGGTTTGCTGCCAGTAGCCATTAAAGTGTCTGAAATGGGGACACTTTTTTCAAATGGTCACAAAATCCTGTACACTTCGAGTTTTTAGCTGAATTGTTTTGTTCATGCCAACAAAAATACAAGGATCAAGTCTACCAAGTTTAGGGCCGAAGCTCTTTCTGAAAAAATTTTAAAAAAATCCTGAACCGTAAAAAGTTTCAAAAATAGTTAAAAATAGAAAACGAGTCGTCTTGCCATGAAACTTCACATGAAGGCATAAGGGACCATTGTATGAATTTACAAGCCATAAAAATGGCTTTGGCATGGCAAAAATATGAAGATGTGCCTAAACCCACATGCCACCCTATCGATCCATGGCTTGCACATCTCGCCTCTCTGGCTTTCGTAGTGCCTGCCTGCCCGCTTGTTTCATCGATTCGCTTAGGCATACGGAGTTCATTCCCAATCTAAGATCAGACCGAATCGAGGCCTGCAGCAGCAGGATCGGTAGCGCGCAGAGGGGGACCCGACTGATCCCCAGCTTATGCATCCTACCCCTCTGGCCGGTTAAGAGCCTGCACGCTCGTTTCGTGCGTTGACTTAGGCATACAGAGTTCACTCCCAGTCTAAGCATACGGAGTTCATTCCCAGTGTAAGATCTGACTGGATCGAGGGTTACGGGTGCACATGCTGGGCTCGGGCATGTGTTGGGGTCATATTTTTTTCGCTCGGGGCACCATTGTTGGAGCATCGTCGGAGGCATTGGGGTTTCGGTGATTGGGGGTCGTGGGGGGTGTGCAGACATGATGTGTGATGGGTGCTGGTACTTGGCCCTTATATTGGCCCCCTATCCCTCATCAAACCTCGAGAACTCACACCCCCTTAAAGAGCATTTGACATTTTATAGGTTTACTGCCAGTAGCCATTAAAGTGTTTGAAATGGGACACTTTTTTCAAATGGTCACAAAATCTTGTACACTTCGAGTTTTTGGCTGAATTGTTTTGTGCATGCCAAAAAAAATACAAGGATCATGTCTACCAAGTGCGGGGCCAAAAATCCTTCTGAAAAAATTTTAAAAAAATCTCGAACCATAAAAAGTTTCAAAAATCATGAAAAATAGAAAACGAGTCGTCTTGCCATGAAACTTCACATGAAGGCTTAAGGGACCATTGTATGAATTTGCAAGCCATAAAAATGGCATTGGCATGGAATAAATATGAAGATGTGCTTAAACCCACCTACCACCCAATCGATCCACGGCTTGCGCATCCCGCCTCTCTGGCCGACGTAGTGCCCGCCCGCCCGCTCGTTTTGTCGGTTGGCTTAGGTATACGGAGTTCATTCCCAGTGTAAGATTGGACCGGACCAAGGGTTGCAGCAGTAGGATCGGCAGCATGCAAGGGGTGACCCGACCGATCCCCAGCTTGCACATCCTGCCCCTTTGGCCGGCTGAGCGCCCGCACGCTCATTTCATGGGTTGACTTACGCATACGGAGTTCATTCCTAGTCTAAGCATACAGAGTTCATTCCTAGTGCAAGATCGGACCGGACTGAGGGTTGCAGGTGCACATGCTGGGCTCGGGCAAGTGCTGGTGCAGCATTTTTTTTCGCCCAGGGCACCATCGCCGGAGCATCGCCGGAGAACCTGACCGGCGGCATTGGGGTTCCGACGATTGGAGGGCGGGGGGGTGTGCGCACATGATGTGTGATGGGTGCTGGTACTTGGCCCTTATATTGGCCCCCTATCCCTCACCAAACCTTGAGGACTCACACCCCCTCAAAGAGCATTTGAGATTTTACAAGTTTGCTGCCAATAGCCATTAAAGTGTCTGAAATGGGGACACTTTTTTCAAATGGTCACAAAATCCAATACACTTCGAGTTTTTACCTTAATTTTTTTATGCATGCCAACAAAAATACAAGGATAATGTCTACCAAGTTTGGGGCCAAAAGTCCTTTTGAAAAAATTTTAAAAAAATCTCAAACCGTAAAAAGTTTCAAAAATCGTGAAAAAAAGAAAACGAGTCGTCCTGCCATGAAACTTCACATAAAGGCTTAAGGGACCATTGTATGAATTTACAAGCCATAAAAATGGCATTGACACGGCAGAAATATGAAGATGTGCCTAAACCCACCTACCACCCTATCGATCCATGGCTTGCGTATCCCACCTCTCTGACCGGTGTAGTGCCCGCCCGCGTGCTCGCTTTGTCGGTTGGCTTAGGCATACGGAGTTCTTTCCTAGTCTAAGATCAAACCAGACCGATGGTTGCGGCAGCAGGATCAGTAGCACGCAGGGGGGACTCGGTCGATCCCCGGCTTCCGCATCCTGCCCCTCTGGCCGGCTGAGCGCCCGCACGCTTGTTTCGTGGGTTGACTTAGGCATACGGAGTTCATTACCAGTCTAAGCATATAGAGTTCATTCCAGTGTAAGGTCGGACCAGACCGAGGGTTGCGGGTGCAAATGCTAAGCTCGAGCATATGCTGGTGTCGTATTTTTTTTCGCCTGGGGCACCATCACCGAAGCATCACCGGAGAACCTGACCGACGGCAATGGCGTTCCGGCGATTGGGGGGCGGGGTGGTGTACGAACATGATGTGTGATGCGTGCTGTACTTGGCCCTTATATTGGCCCCCTATCCCTCATCAAACCTTGAGAAGTCACACCCCTTTAAAGAGCATTTGAGATTTTACAGGTTTGCTGCCAGTAGCCATTAAAGTGTCTGAAATGGGGACACTTTTTTCAAATGGTCACAAAATCCTGTACACTTCGAGTTTTTAGCTGAATTGTTTTGCTCATGCCAACAAAAATACAAGGATCAAGTCTACCAAGTTTGGGGCCGAAGCTCCTTCTCAAAAAATTTTAAAAAAATCCCGAATCGTAAAAAGTTTCAAAAATAGTTAAAAATAGAAAACGAGTCGTCTTGCCATGAAACTTCACATGAAGGCATAAGGGACCATTGTATGAATTTGCAAGCCATAAAAATGACATTGGCATGGCAAAAATATGAAGATGTGCCTAAACCCACATGCCACCCTATCGATCCATGGCTTACGCATCCCGCCTCTCTGGCTTTCGTAGTGCCTGCCTGCCCGCTCATTTCGTCGATTCGCTTAGGCATACGGAGTTCATTCCCAGTCTAAGATTGGACTGGATCAAGGGTTGTGGTAGCAAGATCAGCAGCACGCAGGGGGGACCCAGCCATTCCCTGGCCTGTGCATCCTACCCCTCTGGCCGGCTGAGCGCCCGTGCGCTCGTTTCGTGGGTTGACTTAGGCATAAGGAGTTCATTCCCTGTCTAAGCATACGGAGTTCATTCCCAGTCTAAGATCAGACCGAACCGAGGCTTGCAGCAGCAGGATCGGTAGAACGCAAAGGGGGACCCGACCGATCCCCAGCTTGTGCATCTTACCCCTCTGGCCGGTTAAGAGCCCGCACGCTCGTTTCGTGCGTTGACTTAGGCATACAGAGTTCACTCCCAGTCTAAGCATACGGAGTTCATTCCCAGTGTAAGATCTGACTGGATCGAGGGTTACGGGTGCACATGCTGGGCTCGGGCATGTGTTGGTGCCGTATTTTTTTCGCTCGGGGCACCATTGTTGGAGCATCGTCGGAGGCATTGGGGTTTCGGTGATTGGGGGTCGTGGGGGGTGTGCACACATGATGTGTGATGGGTGCTGGTACTTGGCCCTTATATTGGCCCCCTATCCCTCATCAAACCTCGAGAACTCACACCCCCTTAAAGAGCATTTGACATTTTATAGGTTTTCTGCCAGTAGCCATTAAAGTGTTTGAAATGGGGACACCTTTTTCAAATGGTCACAAAATCTTGTACACTTCGAGTTTTTGGCTGAATTGTTTTGTGCATGCCAAAAAAAATACAAGGATCATGTCTACCAAGTGCGGGGCCAAAAATCCTTCTGAAAAAATTTTAAAAAAATCTCGAACCATGAATAAATATGAAGATGTGCTTAAACCCACCTACCACCCAATCGATCCACGGCTTGCGCATCCCGCCTCTCTGGCCGACGTAGTGCCCGCCCGCCCGCTCGTTTTGTCGGTTGGCTTAGGTATACGGAGTTCATTCCCAGTGTAAGATTGGACCGGACCAAGGGTTGTAGCAGTAGGATCGGCAGCATGCAAGGGGTGACCCGACCGATCCCCAGCTTGCGCATCCTGCCCCTTTGGCCGGCTGAGCGCCCGCACGCTTATTTCATGGGTTGACTTACGCATACGGAGTTCATTCCTAGTCTAAGCATACAGAGTTCATTCCTAGTGCAAGATCTGATCGGACTGAGGGTTGCAGGTGCACATGCTGGGCTCGGGCAAGTGCTGGTGCCGCATTTTTTTCGCCCAGGGCACCATCGCCGGAGCATCACCGGAGAACCTGACCGGCGGCATTGGGGTTCCAGCGATTGGGGGGCGGGGGGGTGTGCGCACATGATGTGTGATGGGTGCTGGTACTTGGCCCTTATATTGGCCCCCTATCCCTCACCAAACCTTGAGAACTCACACCCCCTTAAAGAGCATTTGAGATTTTACAGGTTTGCTGCCAGTAGCCATTAAAGTGTCTGAAATAGGGACACTTTTTTCAAATGGTCACAAAATCCTGTACACTTCGAGCTTTTAGCTGAATTTTTTTGTGCATGCCAAAAAAAATACAAAGATCACGTCTAGCAAGTTTGGTAGCAAAACTCCTACTGAAAAAATTTTAGAAAAATCCTGAACCGTAAAAAGTTTCAAAAATCGTGAAAAATAAAAAATGAGTCGTCTTGCCATGCAACTTCACATGAAGGCTTAAGGGACCATTGTATGAATTTACAAGCCATAAAAATGGTATTGGCATGGGAGAAATATGAAGATGTACGTAAACCCACCTACCACGCTATCGATCCACAGCTTGCGCATCCCGTCTCTCTGGCCAGCGTAGTGTCCGCCCGCCCGCTCGTTTCATCGGTTGGCTTAGGCATACAGAGTTCATTCGTAGTCTAAGATCAGACCAGACTGAGGGTTACGGTAGTAGGATCAGCAGCACGCAAGGGGGGCCGACCGATCCTCGACTTGTGCATCCTACCCATCTGGCCGGCTGAGCACCCGCACGGTCATTTCATGGTTTGACTTAGGCGTACAGAGTTCTTTCCTAGTCTAAGCATACGGAGTTCATTCCCAGTTTAAGATCGAACCGGATCGAGGGTTATGAGTGCACATGCGGGGCTCGGGCATGTACTGGTGTCGAGTTTTTTTTTTTTCGCCTCTGGCACAATCATCGAAGCATCACCAGAGAACCTGATCGGTGGCGTTGGGGTTCCGGTGATAGGGGGCGAGGGGGGGTGTGCGACATGATGTGCGATTGGTGCTGGAAATTGGGCCCCTATCCCCCATCAAACCTCGAGAACTCACACCCCCTTAAAGAGCATTTGAGATTTTACAGGTTTGCTGCCAGTAGCCATTAAAGTGTCTGAAATGCGGACACTTTTTTCAAATGGACACAAAATCCTGTCCACTTCGAGTTTTTA
This sequence comes from Durio zibethinus, assembly GCF_047325235.1. NCBI lineage: Eukaryota > Viridiplantae > Streptophyta > Magnoliopsida > Malvales > Malvaceae > Durio > Durio zibethinus. Next base: position 17,138,900 of record NC_143169.1, read on the forward strand.
GCTGAATTTTTTTGTGCATGCCAACAAAAATACAAGGATCACGTCTACCAAGTTTGGTGGCAAAACTCCTGCTGAAAAAATTTTAGAAAAATCCTGAACCGTAAAAAGTTTTAAAAATCGTGAAAAATAAAAAATGAGTCGTCTTGCCATGCAACTTCACATGAAGGCTTAAGGGACCATTGTATGAATTTACAAGCCATAAAAATGGTATTGGCATGGGAGAAATATGAAGATGTACCTAAACCCACCTACCACGCTATCGATCCACGGCTTGCGCATCCCGCCTCTCTAGCCGGTGTAGTGCCCGCCCGCCCGCTCATTTCGTCGGTTGGCTTAGGCATACGGAGTTCATTCCCAGTCTAAGATCAGACCAAACTGAGGGTTACGGTAACAGGATCAGCAGCACACAAGGGGGGACCGGCCGATCCCCGACTTATGCATCCTACCCATCTGGCTGGCTGAGCGCCCGCACGGTCGTTTCGTGGTTTGACTTAGGTTTACAGAGTTCTTTCCCAGTCTAAGCATACGGAGTTCATTCCCAGTTTCAGATCGGACCAGATCGAGGGTTGCGGGTGCACATGCTGGGCTCGGGCATGTGCTGGTGTCGAGTTTTTTTTTCGCCTCTGGCACAATCATCGGAGCATCACCAGAGAACCTGACCGGTGGCGTTGGGGTTCCGACGATAGGGGGCGAGGGGGGGTGTGTGCACATGATGTGCGATTGGTGCTGGCAATTGGCCCCCTATTCCCCATCAAACCTCGAGAACTCATACCCCCTTAAAGAGCATTTGAGATTTTATAGGTTTGCTGCCAGTAGCCATTAAAGTGTCTGAAATGCAGACACTTTTTTCAAATGGACTCAAAATCCTGTACACTTCAAGTTTTTAGCTGAATTTTTTTGTGCATGCCAACAAAAATACAAGGATCACGTCTACCAAGGTTGGGGCCAAAACTCCTTCTGAAAAAATTTTAAAAAAATCCCATACCGTAAACAGTTTCAAAAATCATGAAAAATAGAAAACGAGTCGTCTTGCCACAAAACTTCACATGAAGACTTAAGGGACCATTGTATGAATTTACAAACCATAAAAATGGTATTGGCATGGCATAAATATGAAGATGTGCCTAAACCCACCTACCACCGTATCGATCCACGGCTTGTGCATCCCGTCTCACTGGCCGACTTAGTGCCTGCCCACCTGCTCGTTTCGTTGGTTGGCTTAGGCATACGAAGTTCATTCCTAGTCTAAGATTGGACCAGACTGAGGGTTGTGGTAGTAGGATCGATAGCACATAAGGGGGACCTGACCGATCCTCGGCTTGTGCATCCTGCCCCACTGGTCGGCTGAACACCCGCACGCTTGTTTCATGGGTTGACTCAGGCATACGGAATTCATTCCCAGTATAAGATCGAATCAGACCAAGGGATACGGGTGCACATGCTGGGCTCGGGCATGTGCTGGTGCTGCATTTTTTTCTGCTAGGGCACCATCGTCGGAGCATCACCGGAGAACCTGATCGACGGCATTGAGGTTCTGATGGTTAGGGGGCGGGGGGTGTGTGCATATGATGTGCGATGGGTGCTGGTACTTGGGCCTCATATTGGCCTCGTATCCCTCATCAAACCTCAAGAACTCACACCCTCTTAAAGGGCATTTGAGATTTTACAGGTTTGCTGCCAGTAGCCATTAAAGTGTCTGAAATGGGGACACTTTTTTCAAATGGTCACAAAATCATGTACACTTCGAGTTTTTTGCTGAATCTTTTTGTGCATGCCAAAAAAAATACAAGGATCACATCTACCAAGTTTGGGGCCAAAACTCCTTCTAAAAAAATTTTTTAAAAAATCCTGAATCGTAAAAAGTTTCAAAAATCATGAAAAATAGAAAACGAGTCGTCTTGCCATGAAACTTCACATGAAGGCTTAACGGACCATTGTATGAATTTACAAGCCATAAAAATGGTATTGGGATGTTAGAAATATGAAGATGTGCCTAAACCCACCTACCACCCTATCGATCCACGGCTTACACATCCCGTCTCTCTGGTCGGCGTAGTGCCCGCCCACCCGCTCGTTTCGTCGGTTGACTTTGGCATAAGGAGTTCATTCCCAGTCTAAGGTTGGATCAAATTGAGGGTTGTGGCAGTAGGATCGGCAGCATGTTTGGGGGACCCGATCGATCCCCGGCTTGCGCATCCTGCCCCTCTGGCCGGCTGAGCATCCGCACGCTCATTTCATGGGTTGACTTAAGCATACGGAGTTCATTCCCAGTGTAATATCGGATCCGATCGAAGGTTTCAGGTCCACATGTTGGGCTCAAGCATGTGCTGGTGCCGCATTTTTTTTCGCCCGGAGCACCATCGCCGGAGAACTTCACCGGTAGCATTGGGGTTTCGACGATTGGGGCGGTGGGGGGTGTGCGCACATGATGTGCGATGGGTGCTGGTACTTGGCCCTTATATTGGCCCTCTATCACTCATCAAACCTCGAGAACTCATGCCCCCTCAAAGAGCATTTCAGATTTTATAGGTTTACTGCCAGTAGCCATTAAAGTGTTTGAAATGGGAACACTTTTTTCAAATGGTCACAAAATCCTGTACACTTCGAGTTTTTGGCTGACTTTTTTTGTGCATGCAAAAAAAAATACAAGGATCACGTCTACCAAGTGCGGGGCCAAAACTCCTTCTGAAAAAATTTAAAAAAATCTCAAACCGTAAAAAGTTTCAAAAATCATGAAAAATAGAAAACGAGTCGTCTTGCCATGAAACTTCACATGAAGGCTTAAGGGACCGTTGTATGAATTTGCAAGCCATAAAAATGGCATTGGCACAGAATAAATATGAAGATGTGCCTAAACCCACCTACCACCCTATCGATCCACGGCTTGCGCATCCCGTCTCTCTGGCCGGTGTAGTGCCCGCCACCCCGCTCGTTTCGTCGGTTGGCTTAGGCATACGGAGTTCATTCCCAATGTAAGATCATACCAGACCAAGGGTTGTAGCAGTAGGATCAGCAGCACGTAGGGGGCGACCCGACCGATCCTCGGCTTGCACATCTTGCCCCTCTAGCCTGCTGAGCGCCCGCACGCTCGTTTCGTGGTGACTTACGCATACGAAGTTCATTCCCAGTCTAAGCATACGGAGTTCATTCCTAGTGCAAGATCGGACCGGACCGAGGGTTGTGGGTGCACATGCTAGGCTTGGGCATGTGCTGGTGCCACATTTTTTTTCGCCCAGGGCACCATCGTCGGAGCATCGCCGGAGAACATGACCGGCGGCATTGGGGTTCCAGTGATTGGGGGGGCGAGGGGGTGTGCGCACCTGATGTGTGATGGGTGCTGGTACTTGGCCCTTATATTGGACCCTTATCCCTCATCAAACCTCGAGAACTCACACCCCCCTAAAGAGCATTTGAGATTTTACAGGTTTGCTACTAGTAGCCATTAAAGTGTCTGAAATGGGGACACTTTTTTCAAATGGTCACAAAATCCTGTACACTTCGAGTTTTTAGCTGAATTTTTTTGTGCATGCCAAAAAGAATACAAGGATCACTACTACCAAGTTTGGTGCAAAAACTCCTGCTGAAAAAATTTTAGAAAAATCCCAAATCATAAAAAGTTTCAAAAATCATGAAAAATAGAAAACGAGTCGTCTTGCCATGCAACTTCACATGAAGGCTTAAGGGACCATTGTATGAATTTACAAGCCATAAAAATGGCATTTGCATGGCAGAAATATGAAGATGTGCCTAAACCCACCTACCACACTATCGATCCACGGCTTGTGCATCCCGCCTCTCTGGCCGACGTAGTGCCCGCCCGTCCGCTCGTTTCATCGGTTGGCTTAGGCATACGGAGTTCATTCCCAGTCTAACATCGGACCGGACTGAGGGTTGCGGAAGCAAGATCAGAAGCACGCAAGGAGGGACCGCCCGATCCCCGACTTGTGCATCCTGCCCATCTGGCCGGCTTAGTGCCCGCACGATCGTTTCGTGGTTTGACTTAGGCGTACAGAGTTCTTTCCCAGTCTAAGCATACGGAGTTCATTCCCAGTTTAAGATCGGACTGGATCGAGGGTTACGGGTGCACATGCTGGGCTCGGGCATGTGCTGGTGCCGAGTTTTTTTTTCACCTCGGGCATAATCGCCGGAGCATCACCAGAGAACCTGACCGGTGGCATTGGGTTCCGACGATTGGCGGCGAGGGCGGGTGTGCGCACATGATGAGCGATTGGTGCTGGTACTTGGCCCTTATATTGGCCCCCTATCCCTCATCAAACCTCGAGAACTCACACCCCATTAAAGAGCATTTGAGATTTTATAGGTTTGCTGCCAATAGCCATTAAAGTGTCTGAAATGGGGACAATTTTTTCAACTGGTCACAAAATCCTGTACACTTCGAGTTTTTAGCTGAATGTTTTTGTGCATGCCAAGAAAAATACAAGGATCACGTCTACCAACTTTGGGGCAAAAACTCCTTCTGAAAAAATTTTTAAAAAATTCTTAACCGTAAAAAGTTTTGAAAATCATGAAAAATAAAAACCGAGTCGTCTTGCCATGAAACTTCACATGAACGCTTAAGGGACCATTGTACGAATTTAAAAGCCATAAAAATGGCGTTGGTATGGTAGAAATATGAAGATGTGCCTAAACCCACCTATCACCCTATTGATCCACGGCTTGCACATCCTGCCTCTCTAGCCAGTGTAGTGCTCGCCCGCCCGCTCGTTTCGTCAGTTGGCTTAGGCGTATGGAGTTCATTCCCAGTCTAAGATCGGGTCAAACCGAGGGTTGTAGTAGCAAGATCGACAACACGTAGGGGGGGACTCAACCGATCCCCGGCTTGGAATCTCCTCCTTTGTGCCTAAGTCAACCTAAAACACAAGCGTGCGGGCACTAGAACAATGGAAAGGGCTGATTACGCAAGTTAAAGAGAAACAGGATAAGAAGACAGAATTCTGGAAATGCTATTGTATTCAGTGAAACAGAAGTGTTTGATGGTGTACAAATGAGGGTGGAGCAACCCTCTATTTATAGTTGAGGCTCTAGCTACAACTTAATGGCATATCCCTAGAATAAAGGCTAAAATCATGGGATTACAATCAATCAGGATACTAACTCCTGATTTTCAGGGTCAACCAAATCTGCCAGGATGCTCCTGCCTATTTCTAAAAGCTTTCCTTACATGTCCAGCACCTTGGGCCCTTCTAGATGTGGTGTGGGCAGCTTGTATGCCAGGCCTTGGTCTCATGGGCTGGCTTGCAAGTCGGGCAGGCGTTCTGAGCTCGTTTGCTAGGCTTTGCGCACAGATACCAGTAGCACAGCTGGTCTACGAGCCTCAACATCTAGCTCACCTGCTGGTCTGCCTGATCTACCTGGCGTGCCTGCCCAGGGTGTGACACAAGGGGGACCCGATCGATCCTCAGCTTGCGCATCCTGCCCCTCTGGTCGGCTGAGCACCCGTACGCTCGTTTCGTGGGTTGACTTAGTCATACGGAGTTCATTCCCAGTCCAAGCATATGGAGTTCATTCCCAGTGTAAGATCGGACCGGACCGAGGGTTACGGGTGCACATGCTGGGATCGGGCATGTGCTGGTGTCGTATTTTTTTCGCCAAGGGCACCATCATCGGAGAACCTGACCGACGGGATTGAGGTTCCGGTGATTGGGGGGGAGGGGGGTGTGCGCACATGATGTGCGATGGGTGCTGGTACTTAGCCCTTATATTGGCCCCCTATCCCTCATCAAACCTCGAGAACTCACACCTCCTTAAAGAGCGTTTGAGATTTTACAAGTTTGTTGCCAGTAGCCATTAAAGTGTTTAAAATGGGGACACTTTTTTCAAATGGTCACAAAATCCTATACACTTCTAGTTTTTAGCTGAAATTTTTTGTGCATGCCAACAAAAATACAAGGATCATGTCTAGCAAGTTTGGGGCCAAAACTCCTTTTGAAAAAATTTTAAAAAAATCTTGAACCGTAAAAAGTTTTGAAAATCATGAGAAATAGAAAACGAGCCGTCTTGCCATGAAACTTCACATGAAGGCTTAAGGGACCATTGTATGAATTTACAAGCCATAAAAATGGCACTGGCATGGTAGAAATATGAAGATGTGCTTAAACCCACCTACCACCTTATCGATCCACGGCTTGCGCATCCTGCCTCTCTGGCCGACGTAGTGCCCGCCCGTCCGCTCGTTTCGTCAATTGGCTTAGGCATATGGAATTCATTCCCAGTCTAAGATTAGACCAGATCGAGGGTTGCGGTAGCAGGACCGGCAGCACACAAGGGGGACCCAGTCGATCCCCGACTTGCGCATCCTGCCCCTCTGCCTGGCTGAACGCCTGTACGCTCGTTTCATGGGTTGACTTAGGCATACGAAGTTCATTCCTAGTCTCAGCATACGAAGTTCATTCCCAGTGTAAGATCAGACCGGACCAAGGGTTTCAAGTGCACATGTTGGGCTTGGGCATGCGCTGGTGCCACATTTTTTTTCGCCCGGAGCACCATCGCTGGAGAACCTCACCGACGGCATTGGGGTTCCGTCGATTTGGGGGGTGGAGGGGTGTGCACACGTGATGGGTGCTGGCAATTGGCCCCTATATTGGCACCCTATCCCCCTTCAAACCTCGAGAACTCACACCCCCTTAAAGAGCATTTGAGATTTTACAGGTTTGCTGCTAGTAGCCATTAAAGTGTCTGAAATGGGGACACTTTTTTCAAATGGACACAAAATCCTGTACACTTCGAGTTTTTAGCTGAATTGTTTTGTGCATGCCAACAAAAATACAAGGATCACGTCTACCAAGCTTGGGGCCAAAACTCCTTCTGAAAAAATTTTAAAAAAATCCCATACCGTAAATAGTTCCAAAAATTGTGAAAAATAGAAAACGAGTCGTCTTGCCATGCAACTTCACATGAAGGCTAAAGGGACCATTGTATGAATTTAGAAGCCATAAAAATGGCATTAGCATGGCAGAAATATAAAGATGTGCCTAAACCCACCTACCACCCTATCGATCCATGGCTTGCGCATCCCGCCTCGCTAGTAGATGTAATGCCTGCCTGCCCGCTCGTTTCGTCGGTTGGCTTAGGCATACGAAGTTCATTCCTAGTCTAAGATCAGACCAGACTGAGGGTTATGATAGTGGGATCAACAGCACACAAGGGGGGACCCGATCGATCCCCGGCTTGCGCATCCTGCCCCACTGGTCGGCTAAGTGCCCGCACGCTTGTTTCGTGGGTTGACTTAGGCATACGGAGTTCATTCCCAGTCTAAGCATACGGAGTTCATTTCCAGTGTAAGATCGGATCGGACCAAGGGTTGCGGGTGCACATGCTAGGCTCGGGCATGTGCTGGTGTCACATTTAGGGCGGCGGGGGGGTGTACGCATATGATGTGCGATGGGTGCTGGTACTTGGGCCTCATATTGGCCCCGTATCCCTCATCAAACCTCAAGAACTCACACCCCCTTAAAGGGCATTTGAGATTTTACAGGTTTGCTACCACTAGCCATTAAAGTGTCTGAAATGGGGACACTTTTTTCAAATGGTCGCAAAATCCTGTACACTTCGAGTTTTTTGCTGAATTTTTTTGTGCATGCCAAAAAAAATACAAGCATCACGTCTACCAAGTTTGGGGCCAAAAATCCTTCTGAAAAAGTTTTAAAAAAATCCTGAACCGTAAAAAGTTTCAAAAATTGTGAAAAATAGAAAACGAGTCGTCTTGCCATGCAACTTCACATGAAGGCTAAAGGGACCATTGTATGAATTTAGAAGCCATAAAAATGGCATTAGCATGGCAGAAATATGAAGATGTGCCTAAACCCACCTACCACCCTATCGATCCACGGCTTGCGCATCCTACCTCTCTAGCCGATGTAGTGCCCGCCCACCTGCTGGTTTCATCGGTTGGCTTAGGCATACAGAGTTCATTCCCAGTCTAAGGTTAGATCAAACCAAGGATTGCAGTAGTAGGATCGGTAGCACGTAGGGGGGACCTGGCCGATCCCCGGCTTGCGCATCCTGCCCCTCTGGCCGACTGAGCGCCCGCACGATTGTTTCATAGGTTGACTTAGGCATACGGAGTTCATTCCCTGTCTAAGCATACGGAGTTCATTCCCAGTGTAATATTCGATTGGATCGAGGGCTGTAGGTCCACATGTCGGGCTCAGGCATGTGCTGGTACCGTATTTTTTTTCGTCCGGGCACCATCGCCGGAGCATCGCCGGAGAACCTCACCGGTAGCATTGGGGTTCCGATGATTGGGGGGCGGGGGGGTGTGCGCACATGATGTGCGATGGGTGCTGGTACTTGGCCCTTATATTGGCCCCCTATCCCCCATCAAACCTCGAGAACTCACACCCCCTTAAAGAGCATTTGAGATTTTACAAGTTTGCTGCCAGTAGCAATTAAAGTGTCTGAAATGGGGATACTTTTTTCAAATGGTCACAAAATCTTGTACACTTCATGTTTTTAGCTGAATTGTTTTGTGCATGCCAACAAAAATACAAGGATCATGTCTACCAAATGTGGGGCCAAAACTCCTTGTGAAAAAATTTTAAAAAAATCTAAAACCGTAAAAAGTTTCAAAAATCATGAAAAATAGAAAACGAGTCATCTTGCCATGAAACTTCACATGAAGGCTTAAGGGACCATTGTATAAATTTACAAGCCATAAAAATGGCATTGGCATTGCAGAAATATGAAGATGTGCCTAAACCCACCTACCACCCTATCGATCCAAGGCTTGCACATCCCGCCTCTCTAGCCGACGTAGTGCCCGCCCACCCGCTTGTTTCGTTAGTGGGCTTAAGCATACGGAGTTCATTCCCAGTCTAAGATCAGACCTGACCGAAGGTTGTGCAGCAAGATCGGCAGCATGTAGTGGGCGACCCGGTCGATCCTCGGCTTACACATCCTGCCCCTCTAGCCAGCTGAGCGCTCGCATGCTCGTTTCGTGGGTTGACTTAGGCATACGGAGTTCATTCCCAGTTTAAGATCGAACCGGACAAAGGGTTGTGGGTGCACATGTTGGGCTCAGGTATGTGCTGGTGCCGTATTTTTTTTTGCCCGAGGCACCATCATCGAAGAACCTGACCGGTGGCATTGGGGTTTCGACGATTGGGGGGGTGTGTGCACATGATGTGCGATGGGTGCTGGCACTTGGCCCTTATATTGGCCCCCTATCCCTCATCAAAGCTTGAGAACTCACACCTAGGTTTGCTGCCAGTAGCCATTAAAGTGTCTAAAATAGGGACACTTTTTTCAAATGGTCACAAAATCCTGTACACTTCGAGTGTTTAGCTGAATTTTTTTTATGCGTGCCAACAAAAATACAAGGATCACGTCTACGAAGTGCGAGGCCAAAACTCCTTGTGAAAAAATTTAAAAAAAATCCCAAACCGTAAAAAGTTTCAAAAATCATGAAAAATAAAAAATGAGTCGTCTTGCCATGAAACTTCACATTAAGGCTTCAGGGACCATTGTATGAATTTACAAGCCACAAAAATGGCATTGGCATGGCAGAAATATGAAGATGTGCCTAAACCCACCTACCACTCTATCAATCCATAGCATGCGCATCCCACCTCTCAGGCCGACGTAGTGCCCGCCCGCCCTCTCGTTTCGTCAGTTGGCTCAGGCATACGGAGTTCATTCGTAGTCTAAGATCAAACCGGATCGAGGGCTGTGGCAATAGGATTGACAGCATGTAGGGGGGACTCGGCCGATCCCTGGCTTGCGCATCCTGCCCCTCTGGCCGATTGAGCGCTCGTACTCTCGTTTCATGGGTTGACTTAGGCATACGGAGTTCATTCCCAGTCTAAGCATGTGGAGTTCATTCCCAGCGTAAGATCAGATCAGACCGAGGGTTCTGCGTGCATATGTTGGGCTAGAGCATGTGCTGGTGCCGCATTTTTTTTCGCTCGGGGCACCATCGCCGGAGCATCGTTGGAGAACCTGACCGGCGGCATTGGGGTTCTGACGATTGGGGGGCGGGAGGGGGTATGCGCACATGATGTGCAATGGGTGCTGGTACTTGGCCCTTATATTGGCCCCCTATATCTCATCAAATGTCGAGAACTCACACCCCTTTAAAAAGCATTTGAGATTTTACAAGTTTGCTGCCAGTAGCCATTAAAGTGTCTGAAATGGGGACACTTTTTTCAAATGGTCACCAAATCTTGTAGACTTCGAGTTTTTAGCTGAACTTTTTTGTGCATGCCAAAAAAAATACAAGGATCACATCTACAAAGTGTGGGGGCAAAACGCCTTCTGAAAAAATTTTAAAAAAATCCCGAACCATTAAAAGTTTTAAAAATCGAAAAAAATAAAAATGAGTCATCTTGCCATGAAACTTCACATGAAGGCTTAAGGGACCATTGTATGAATTTACAAGCCATAAAAATGGTATTGGCAAGGCAGAAATATGAAGATGTGCCTAAACCCACCTACCACCCTATCGATCCACGGCTTGCGCATCCCGCCTCTCTGGTCGACGTAGTGCCTGCCCGCCCACTCGTTTCATCGGTTGGCTTAGGCTTACGGGGTTCATTCCCAGTCTAAGATCAGACCGGACTGAGGGTTGTGGTAGCAAGATCAGTAGCATGCAGGGGGGACCCGGCCAACCCTCGGCTTGCACATCCTACCGCTCTGGCCGACTGAGCGCCCGCACGCTCGTTTCATGGGTTGACTTAGGCATACGGAGTTTATTCCCAGTCTAAGCATATGGAGTTCATTCCCAGTGTAAGATCGGACCGGACCGAGGGTTACGGGTGCACATACCGGGCTCGGGTATGTGCTGGTGCTGCCTTTTTTTTTTTGCCCGAGGCACTATCGCTAGAGCATCGTCGGAGAACCTGAACGGCAGCATTGGGGTTCCGGCGATTGGGGGTCGGGGGGGTGTGCACACATGATGTGCGATGGGTGCTGGTACTTGGCCCTTATATTTTCCCCTATCCCTCATCAAACCTCGAGAACTCACACCCCCTTAAAGAGCATTTGAGATTTTACAAGTTTGCTGCCAGTTGCCATTAAAGTGTTTGAAACGTGGACACTTTTTTCAAATGGTCACAAAATCCTGTACACTTTGAGTTTTTAGCTGAATTTTTTTGTGCATGCCAACAAAAATACAAGGATCACGTCTACCAATTTCGGGCCAAAAATCCTTATGAAAAAATTTAAAAAAAAATCTCAAACCGTAAAAAGTTCCAAAAATTATGAAAAATAGAAAACGAGTCATCTTGCCATGAAACTTCACATGAAGGCTTAAGGGACCATTGTATGAATTTACAAGCCATAAAAATGGCATTGGCATGGCAAAAATATGAAGATGTGCCTAAACCCACCTACCACCCTCTCATCCACGGCTTGCGCATCTCGTCTCTCTGGCCGGTGTAATGCCCGTCCACCCGCTCGTTTCGTTAGTTGGCTTAGGCATACGAAGTTCATTCCTAGTCTAAGATCAGACCAGACCGAGGGTTGCAGTAGTAGGATCGATAGCACACAAGGGGGACCTATTCGATCCCCAGCTTGCGCAACCTACCCCACTGGCCGGCTGAGCGCTCGCACGCTTGTTTTGTGGGTTGACTTAGGCATACGGAGTTCATTCCCAGTCTAAGCATACAGAGTTCATTCCCAGTGTAAGATCAGATCAGACTGAGGGTTGCAGGTGCACATGCTAGGCTTGGGCATGTGGTGGTGCAGCATTTTTTCCCCAAGGGCCCTATCACCGGAGCATCACCGGAGAACCTAACCGACGGTATTAGGGTTCCGACGATTGGGGGGTGGGGGTGTGCGCAAATGATGTGCAATGGGTGTAGTTACTTGGGCCTCATATTGGCCTCGTATCCCTCATCAAACCTCAAGAACTCACACCCCCTCAAGGAGCATTTGAGATTTTACAGGTTTGCTGCCAGTAGCCATTAAAGTGTCTGAAATGGGGACACTTTTTTAAAATGGTTGCAAAATCTTGTACACTTCGAGTTTTTTGTTAAATTTTTTTGTGCATGCCAAAAAAAATACAAGGGTCATGTCTACCAAGTTTGGGGCCAAAAATCCTTCCAAAAAAATTTTAAAAAAATCCAGAACCGTAAAAAGTTTCCAAAATTTTGAAAAATAGAAAACGAGTCCTCTTGCCATGAAACTTCACATGAAGGCTTAAGGGACCATTGTATGAATTTACAAGCCATAAATATGGCATTGGCATGGCAAAAATATGAAGATGTGCCTAAACCCACCTACCACCCTATCAATCCACGGCTTGCGCATCCCGTCTCTCTGGCCGACGTAGTGCCCGCCCGTCAGCTCGTTTCATTGGTTGGCTTAGGCATACGGTGTTCATTCCCAGTCTAAGATCAGATCGGACTGAGGGTTGTGGCAGCAGGATTGGTAGCACGCAGGGGTGGACCCGACCGATCCTCAGCTTGCGCATCCTGCCCCTCTGGCCGGCTGAGCACCCGCACCTTTGTTTCGTGGGTTGACTTAGGCATACGAATTTCATTCCCAGTCTAAGCATACGGAGTTCATTCCCAGTGTAAGATCGGATCGAACCGAGGGTTGCAGGTGCACATGCTGGGTTCGAGCATGTGTTAGTACCGCATTTTCATCCGGGGCACCATCGTCGGAGCATCCCTGGAGAACCTGACTGACGGCATTGGGGTTCTGGCGATTGGGGGGGTGGGGGTGTGCGCACATGATATGCGATTGGTGCTGGTACTTGACCATTATATTGGCCCCCTATCCCTATCAAACCTCGAGAACTCACACCCCCTTAAAGAGCGTTTGAGATTTTACAGGTTTGCTGCTAGTAGCTATTAAATTCTCTGAAATGGGGACACTTTTTTCAAATGGTCACTAAATGTTGTACACTTCGGGTTTTTAGCTGAATTTTTTTGTGCATGCCAAAAAAAATACAAGCATGACGTCTACCAAGTTTGGGGCCAAAACTCCTTCTGAAAAATTTTTAAAAAATCTAAAACTGTAAAAAGTTTCAAAAATCATGAAAAATAGAAAACGAGTCGTCTTGCCATGAAACTTCACATGAAAGCTTAAGGGACCATTGTATGAATTTGCAAGCCATAAAAATGGCATTGGCATGGAAGAAATATGAAGACGTGCCTAAACCCACCTATCACCCTATCGATCCATGGCTTACGCATCCCGCATCTCTGGTCGACGTAGTGCCCGCCCACCCGTTCATTTCGTCGGTTGGCTTAGGCATACAGAGTTCATTCCTAGTCTAAGATCGAACCAAACTGAGTGTTGCAGTAGCAGGATCGGTAGCACATAGGGGGGGACCCGATCGATCCCCCGCTTGTGCATTCTGCCCCTCTGGCTGGCTGAGTGCCCGCACGCTCGTTTCGTGGGTTGACTTAGGCATACGGAGTTCATTCCCAGTCTAAGCATACGAAGTTCATTCCCAGTGTAAGATCGGATCAGATCGAGTGTTGCGGGTGCACATGCTGGGCTCGAGCATGTGCTGGTGCTGCATTTTTTTTTCGCCCAGGACACCATCGTCGGAGCATCACCGGAGAACCTGACCGGCGGCATTGGGGTTCTAGCAATTGGGGGCCGAGGGGGGTGTGCGCACATGATGTGCAATGGGTGCTGGTACTTGGGCCTTATATTGGCCCCGTATCCCTCATAAAACCTTGAGAACTCAGACCCCCTTAAAGGGCATTTGAGATTTTACAGGTTTACTGCTAGTAGCCATTAAAGTGTCTGAAATGGGGACACTTTTTTCAAATGGTCACAAAATCCTGTACACTTTGAGTTTTTAGCTGAATTTTTTTGTGCATGCCAAGAAAAATACAAGGATCATGTCTACCAAGTTTGGTACCAAAATTCCTTCTGAAAAAATTAAAAAAAAATCTTGAACCGTAAAAAGTTTCAAAAATCATGGAAAATAGAAAATGAGTCGTCTTGCCATGAAACTTCACATGAAGGCTTAAGGGACCATTGTATGAATTTACAAGCCATAAATATGGCATTGGGATGGAAAAAATATGAAGATGTGCCTAAACCCACCTACCACCCTATCAATCCACAGATTGCACATCCCGCCCCTCTGGCCGGCGTAGTGCCCGCCTGCCCGCTCGTTTCGTCGGTTGGCTTAGGCATATAGAGTTCATTCCCAGTCTAAGATCAGATCAAACTGAGGGTTACGATAGTAGGATCGGTAGCACGTAGGGGGGACCCGATCGATCCCCGGCTTTCGCATCCTGCCCCTCTGGCTGGTTGAGCGCCCGCACGCTGTTTCATGGGTTGACTGAGGCATACGGAGTTCATTCCTAGTCTAAGCACACGGAGTTCATTCCCAGTGTAAGATCGGACCAGACCGAGGGTTACGGGTGCACATGCTGGGCTCGGGCATGTCTGGTGCCACATTTTTTTTTGCCCGGGGCACCATCACCAGAGCATCGTCGGAGAACTTGACCAACGGCATTGGCGTTTCGGCGATTGGGGGGCGGGGGGTGTGCGCACATGATGTGCGATTGGTGCTGGTACTTGGCCCTTATATTGGCCCCCTATCCCTCATCAAACCATGAGAACTCACACCCCCTTAAAGAGCATTTGGGATTTTACAGGTTTGCTGCCAGTAGCCATTAAAGTGTCTGAAATGGGGACACTTTTTTCAAATGCCACAAAATCCTGTACACTTTGCATTTTTAGCTGAATTTTTTTGTGCATGCCAAAAAAAATACAAGGATCACCTTTACCAAGTTTGGGGCCAAAACTCCATTTGAAAAAATTTTAAAAAAATCCCGAACCGTAAAAAGTTTTAAAAATCATGAAAAATAGAAAATGAGTCGTCTTGCCATGAAACTTCACATGAAGGCTTAACGGACCATTGTATGAATTTACAAGCCATAAGAATGGCATTGGCATGGCAGAAATATGAAGATGTGCCTAAACCCACCTACCACCCTATCGATCCACGACTTGCGCATCCCGCCTCTCTGGTCGGCGTAGTGCCCGCCCGCTCATTTCATCAGTTGGCTTAGGCATACGGTGTTCATTCCCAGTCTAAGATTGGACCAAACAGAGGGTTGTGGTAGCAGGATCAGCAGCACACAGGGGTGGACCCGATCGATCCTCGACTTGCGCATCCTGCCCCTCTGGCCGGCTGAGCATCCGTATGCTCGTTTCGTGGGTTGACATAGGCATACGGAGTTCATTCCCAAGGTAAGATCAGATCAGACCGAGGGTTGCGGGTGCACATGCTGGGCTCGAGCATTTGCTGGTGCTGTATTTTTTTTCGCCCAGGGCACCGTCGCCAGAGCATTGTCGGAGAACCTGACCGACGGCATTGGGGTTCCGACGATTGGGGGGGATGGGGGGTGTGCGCACATGATGTGAGATGGGTGCTGGTACTTGGCCCTTATGTTGGCCCCCTATCCCTCATCAAAACTCAAGAACTCACGCCCCCCTAAAGAGCATTTGAGATTTTACAGGTTTGCTGCCAGTAGCCATTAAAGTGTCTGAAATGGGGACATTTTTTTCAAATGGTCACAAAATCCTGTACACTTCGAGTTTTTAGCTGAATTTTTTTGGGCATGCCAACAAAAATACAAGGATCACGTCTACCAATTTCGGGCCAAAACTCTTTTTGAATAAATTTTAAAAAAATCCCGAAGCGTAAAAAGTTTAAAAAATCATGAATAATAGAAAACGAGTTGTCTTGCCATGAAACTTAACAGGAAGGCTTAAGGGACCATTGTATGAATTTACAAGCCATAAAAATGGCATTGGCATGGCAGAAATATGAAGATGTTCCTAAACCCACCTAACACCCTATCGATCCACAACTTGCGCATCCCGCCTCTCTGGCGGCATAGTGCCCGCTTGCCCGCTCGTTTCGTCGGTTGGCTTAGGCATACAGAGTTCATTCCCAATCCAAGATTAGACCAGATCGAGGGTTGTGGCAGCAGGATCGGTAGCACGCAGGTGGGGACCCGATAGATCCCCGGCTTGAGCATCCTGCCCCTCTGGCCGGCTGAGCGCCCGCACGCTCGTTTCCTGGTTTGACTTAGGCATATAGAGTTCATTCCTAGTCTAAGCATACGGAGTTCATTCTCAGTGTAAGATCAGACCAGATCGAGGGTTACAGGTGCACATGCTGGGCTCGGGCATGTGCTGGTGCCACATTTTTTTCCCCCGGGTCACCATCACCAGAGCATCGCCGGAGAACCTGACCGGCGGCATTGGGGTTCTGACGATTGGAGGGGCGGGGGGTGTGCGCACATGGTGTGCGTGGGTGCTGGTACCTGGCCCTTATATTGGCCCCCTATGCCTCATCAAACCTCGAGAACTCACACCCCCTTAAAGAGCATTTGAGATTTTACAGGTTTGCTGCCAGTAGCCATTAAAGTGTATGAAATGGGGACACTTTTTTCAAATGGTCACAAAATCCTGTACACTTCGATTTTTTAGTTGAATTTTTTTGTGCATGCCAACAAAAATACAAGGATCATGTCTACCAAGTTTGGGGCCAA
The DNA here is from genome assembly GCF_047325235.1 of Durio zibethinus. NCBI lineage: Eukaryota > Viridiplantae > Streptophyta > Magnoliopsida > Malvales > Malvaceae > Durio > Durio zibethinus. Next base: position 17,155,393 of record NC_143169.1, read on the forward strand.
AACTCCTTCTGGAAAAATTTTAAAAAAATTTTGAACCGTAAAAAGTTTTGAAAATCGTGAAAAATAGAAAACGAGTCATCTTGCCATGAAACTTCACATGAAGGCTTAAGGGACCATTGTATGAATTTACAAGCCATAAAAATGGCATTGGCATGGCAGAAATATGAAGATGTGCCTAAACCCACCTACCACCACATCGATCCACGGCTTGTGCATCCCGCCTCTCTGGCCGGCATAGTGCCCACCTGCTCGCTCATTTAATCGGTTGGCTTAGGCATACAGAGTTTATTCCCAGTCTAAGATTAGACAGGGCTGAAGGTTGCGGTAGCAGGATCGACAGTACGTAGGGCAAGACCCGATCGATCCCCGACTTGTGCATCCTACCCTTCCGACCGGTTGAGCGCCCGCACGCTCGTTTCGTGGTTTGACTTAGGCATAAGGAGTTCATTCCCAGTCTAAGCATACGTAGTTCATTCCCAGTGTAAGATCGGACCGGATCGAGGGTTGCGAGTGCACATGTTGGGCTCGGGCATGTGCTGCTGCCACATTTTTTTTTTTGCCCGGGGCACCATCGCTGGAGCATCATCGGAGAACCTAACCGGTGGTTTTGGGGTTGGCTTAGGCATACGGAGTTCATTCCCAGTCTAAGATTGGACCGGACCGAGGGTTGCGGCAGCGGGATTGGTAACACGTAGGAGGGGACCCGATCGATCCCCGGTCTATCCTCGGCTTGCGCATCCTGTCTCTCTGCCCGTCTGAGCGCCCGCACACTCATTTCATGGGTGTGCGCACATGATGTGCAATGGGTTGTGGTACTTGGCCCTTATATTGGCCCCCTATCCCTCATCAAACCTTGAGAACTCACACTCCCTTAAAGAGCATTCGAGATTTTATAGGTTTGTTGTCAGTAGCCATTAAAGTGTCTGAAATGGGGACACTTTTTTCAAATGGTCACAAATCCTGTACACTTCGAGTTTTTAGCTGAATTTTTTTGTGCATGCCAACAAAAATACAAGGATCACGTCTACCAAGTTTGGGGCCAAAACTCCTTTTGAAAAAATTTTAACAAAATCTTGAACCGTAAAAAGTTTCAAAAATCTTGAAAAATAGAAAACGAGTTGTCTTGCCATGAAACTTCACATGAAGGCTTAAGGGACCATTGTATGAATTTACAAGCCATAAAAATGGCATTGGCATGGTAGAAATATGAAGATTTGCCTAAACCCACCTACCACCCTATTGATCCACGGCTTGCGCATCCCGCCTCTCTGGCCGGCGTAGTGCCTGCCCGCCCGCTCGTTTCATCGGTTGGTTTAGGCATACGGAGTTCATTCCCAGTCTAAGATCAAATCGGACAGAGGGTTGTGGCAGTAGGATCAGCAGCACGCAGGGGGGACCCGGTCAATCCCCGGCTTACGTATCCTGCCCCTCTGGTTGGCTGAGCACCCGCACGCTCATTCCGTGGGTTGACTTAGGCATATGGATTTCATTCACAGTCTAAGCATACGGAGTTCATTCCCAGTGTAAGATCGGACCAGACCGAGGGTTGTGGGTGCACATGCTAGGCTCGAGCATGTGCTGGTGCCAAATTTTTTTTCGCTTGGGGCACCATCGTCGGAGAACCTGACCGACGGTATTGGGGTTTCGGCGATTGGGGGGGCAGGGGGTGTGCGTACATGATGTGTGATAGGTGGTAGTACTTGGCCCTTATATTGGCCCCCTATCCCTCATCAAACCTCGAGAACTCACACCCCCTTAAAGATCATTTGAGATTTTACAGGTTTGTTGCCAGTAGCAATTAAAGTGTCTAAAATGGGGACACTTTTTTCAAATGGTCACAAAATCCTATACACTTCGAGTTTTTAGCTGAATTTTTTTATGCATGTGAAAAAAAATACAAGGATCACATCTACCAAGTTTGGGGCCAAAACTCCTTTTGAAAAATTTTTTAAAAAATCCCGAACCGTAAAAAGTTTCAAAAATCATGAAAAATAGAAAACGAGTCGTCTTGCCATGAAACTTCACATGAATGCTTAAGGGAGCATTGTATGAATTTACAAGCCATAAAAATGGCATTGGCATGGCAGAAAGATGAAGATGTGCCTAAACCCACCTACCACCCTATTCATCCACGGCTTGTGAATCCCGTCTTTCTGGCCGGCGAAGTGCCTGCCCGTCCGCTCGTTTTGTCATTGGCTTAGGCATAAGGACTTCTTTCCAAGTCTAAGATTGGACTGGACTGAGGGTTATGGTAGCAAGATTGATAGCATGCAGGGGGTAATCAGCCGATCCTCGGATTGTGCGTCCTGCCCCTCTCGCTGGCTGAGCACCCGCACGCTTGTTTCGTGGGTTGACTTAGGCATACAGAGTTCATTCCCAGTATAAGCATACGGAGTTTATTCACAGTGTAAAATCAGACCGAACCGAGGGTTGCGGGTGCACATACCGGGCTCGGGCATGTGCTGGTATCATATTTTTTTTTCACCTGGGGCACCATCATCGGAGCATCGTCGGAGAACCTGACCGACGGCATTAGGGTTCCGACGATTGGGGGGGCTGGGAGGGGTGTGCGCACATGATGTGCATGGGTGCTGGTACTTGGCCCTTATATTGGTCCCCTATCCCTTATTAAACCTCGAGAACTCACACCCCTTTAAAGAGCATTTGAGATTTTACAGGTTTGCTGCTAGTAGCCTTTAAAGTGTCTAAAATGGGGACACTTTTTTCAAATGGTCACACAATCCTGTACACTTCGAGTTTTTAGCTGAATTTTTTTGTGCATGCCAATAAAAATACAAGGATGACATCTACCAAGTTTGGGGCCAAAACGTCTTCTAAAAAAATTTTAAAAAAATTCCCGAATGGTAAAAAGTTTCAAAAATCGTGAAAAATAGAAAACGAGTCGTCTTGCCATGAACTTCACATAAAGGCTTAAGGGACCATTGTATGAATTTACAAGCCATAAAAATGGCATTGGCATGACAGAAATATGAAGATGTGCCTAAACCCACCTACCACCCTATCGATCCACAGCTTGCGCATCCCGTCTCTCTGGCCGGCGTAGTGCCCGCCCGCCCACTCGTTTCGTTGGTTGGATTAGGCATACGGAGTTCATTCCCAGTCTATGATTGGACTGGACCGAGGGTTGTGGCAGTAGGATTGCCAGCACGCAGGGGGGACCCGACCGATCCTCAACCTCTGCATCCTACCCCTCTGGCCGACTGAGCGCCCGCACGCTCATTTCGTGGGTTGAGTTATGCATACAGAGTTCATTCCCAGTCTAAGCATACGGAGTTCATTCCCAGTGTAAGATCAGACCAGACCGAGGGTTGTGGGTACACATGCTGGGCTCGGGCATGTGCTGGTGCTGCATTTCTTTTCGCTCGGGGCACCATTATCGGAGCATCATCGGAGAACCTGACCGGCAGCATTGGGGTTCCGACGATTGGGGGACGGGGGGTGTGCGCACATGATGTGCTATGGGTGCTGGCACTTGGCCTTTTTATTGGCCCCTATCCCTCATCAAACCTCGAGAACTCACATCCCCTTAAAGAGCATTTGAGATTTTACAGGTTTGCTGCCAGTAGCCATTAAAGTGTCTGAAATGGGGACACTTTTTTCAAATGGTCACAAAATCCTGTACACTTCGAGTTTTTAGCTGAATTTTTTTGTACATGCCAACAAAAATAAAAGGATCACATGTACCAATTTTGGGTCCAAAATTCCTTCTGAAAAAATTTTAAAAAAATTTGGAACCGTACAAAGTTTTGAAAATCGTGAAAAATAGAAAACGAGTCGTCTTGCCATGAAACTTAACATGAAGGCTGAAGGGACCATTGTATGAATTTACAAGCCATAAAAATGGCATTGGCATGACAGAAATATGAAGATGTGCCTAAACCGACCTACCACCCTATCGATCCACGGCTTGCGCATCCCGCCTCTTTGGTCGGTGCAGTGCCCGCCCGCCCGCTCATTTCGTCAGTTGGCTTAGGCATACGGAGTTCATTCCCAGTCTATCATTGGACTGGATAGGGGGTTGTGGCAGCAGGATTGGCAGCATGCAAGGGGCGACCCGACCGATCCCTGGCTTGCGCATCCTGCCCCTCTGGCCGGCTGAGCGCCCGCACGCTCGTTTTGTGGGTTGACTTAGGCATATGGAGTTCATTCCCAATCTAAGCATATGGAGTTCATTCCCAATGTAAGATTAGACGAGACCGAGGGTTACGGGTGCACATGCTAGGCTCGAGCATGTGCTGGTGCCACTTTTTTTTTTGCCTAGGGCTCCATCGTCAGAGAACCTGACCAACGGCATTGGGGTTTCGATGATTGGGGGGGCGGAGGGGTGTACACACATGATGTGCTATGGGTGCTGGAACTTGGCCTTTATATTGGCCCCTATCCCTCATCAAACCTCAAGAACTCACACCCCCTTAAAGAGCATTTGAGATTTATAGGTTTGCTGCCAGTAGCCATTAAAATGTCTAAAATGGGGACACTTTTTTCAAATGGTCACAAAATCCTGTACACTTCGAGTTTTTAGCTGAATTTTTTTATGCATGCCAAAAAAAATACAAGGATCACGTCTACCAAGTTTGGGGCCAAAACTCCTTGTGAAAAAATTTTAAAAAAATCCCAAACCGTAAAAAGTTTCAAAAATCGTAAAAAGTAGAAAACGAGTCGTGTTGCCATGAAACTTCACATGAAGGCTTAAGAAACCATTGTATGAATTTACAAGCCATAAAAATGGTATTGCCATGGCAGAAATATGAAGATGTGCCTTAACCTACCTACCACCCTATCGATCCACGGCTTGCGCATCCCATCTCTCTAGTCGACGTAGTGCCTGCCGGCCCGCTCATTTCGTCGATTGGCTTAGGCATACGGAGTTCATTCCTAGTCTAAGATCGGATCAGATCAAGGGTTACGACAGCAGGATCAGTAGCACGTAGAGGGGGACCCGGTCGGTCCCCGGCTTGTGCATCCTGCCCCTCTAACCGGCTGAGCGCGCGCACGCTCATTTCATGGGTTGACTTAGGCATACGGAGTTCATTCCCAGTCTAAGCATATGAAGTTCATTCCCAATGTAAGATCGTACCAGACCGAGGGTTGCGGGTGCACATACTGGGCTCGGGCATGTGCTGGTGCCGCATTTTTTTGTTCCCCAAGGCACCATCATCGGAGCATTGCCGAAGAACCTGACCGACAGCATTAGGGTTCCGGCGATTGGGGGGGTGGGGGGAGTGTGCACACATGATGTGCGATGGGAGCTGGTACTTGGCCCTTATATTGGCCCCCTATCCCTCATCAAACCTCAAGAACTCACACCCCCTTAAAGAGCATTTGAGATTTTACAGGTTCGCTACCAGTAGCCATTAAAGTGTCTGAAATGAGGACACATTTTTCAAATGGTCACAAAATCCTGTACACTTCGAGTTTTTAGCTTACTTTTTTTGTGCATGCCAACAAAAATACAAGGATCACGTCTACATAGTTTGGGGCCAAAACTCCATCTGAAAAAATTTTAAACAAATCTCGAATCGTAAAAATTTTCAAAAATCGTGAAAAATAGAAAACAAGTCGTCTTGCCGTAAAACTTCACATGAAGGCTTAAGGGACTATTGCATGAATTTACAAGCCATAAAAATGGCATTGGCATGGCAGAAATATGAAGATGTGCCTAAACCCACCTACCAACTTATCAATCCACGGCTTCCGCATCCCGCCTCTCTAGCCGACGTAGTGCCCGCCCGCCCGCTCGTTTCGTCGGTTGGCTTAGGCATACGGAGTTCATTCCCAGTCTAAGATCAGATCGAACCAAAGGTTGTGACAGTAGGATCGACAGCACAGGGGGGTACCCGATCGATCCTCGGCTTGTGCATCCTGCCCTTCTAGCCGATTGAGTGCCCGCACGCTAGTTTCGTGGGTTGACTTAGGCATACGGAGTTTATTCCCAGTGTAAGCATACAAAGTTCATTCCCAGTGAAAGATCAGATCGGATGGAGGGTTGCGGGTGCTCATGCTGGGATCGGGCATGTGCGGGTGCCGTATTTTTTTTTCGCTCGGGGCACGATCGTCGGAGCATCACTGGAGAACCTGACCGACGACATTGGGGTTCCAACGATTGGAGGGTTGTGCACACATGATGTGCGATGGGTGCTGGTACTTGGCCCTTATGTTGGCCCCTATCCCTCATCAAACCTCGAGAACTCATACCCCCTTAAAGAGCATTTGAGATTTTATAGGTTTGCTGCCAGTAGCCATTAAAGTGTCTAAAATGGGGACACTTTTTTCAAATGGTCACAAAATCCTGTACACTTCGAGTTTTTAGCTAACTTTTTTTGTGCATGCCAACAAAAATACAAGGATCACGTCTACCAAGTTTTATTGCCAAAAACCCCTTTTGAAAAAATTTTAAAAAAATCTTGAATCGTAAAAAGTTTCAAAAATCTTGAAAAATAGTAAATGAGTCGTCTTACCATGAAACATCACAAGAAGGCTTATGGGACCATTGTATGAATTTACAAGCCATAAAAATGGCATTGGCAGGGCAGAAAAATGAAGATGTACATAAACCCACCTACCACCCTATCAATCCATGGCTTGGGCATCCCACCTCTCTGGCCGACGTAGTGCCCGCCCGCTCGCTCGTTTCGTCGGCTGGCTTAGGCATACAGAGTTCATTCCCAGTCTAAGATCAGAATGGACTGAGGGTTGCAGTAGTAGGATCAGAAGCACGCAGGGGGGACTCGGCCGATCCCCGACTTGCGTATCCTACCCCTCTGGCCGACTGAGCGCCCGCACGCTCGTTTCGTGGGTTGACTTAGGCATACGGAGTTAATTCCCAATCTAAGCATACGGAGTTCATTGCAAGTGTAAGATCGAATTGGATCGAGGGTTGTGGGTGCAGATGTTGGGCTCAGGCATTTGCTGGTGCCGCTTTTTTTTTTGCCCGAGGCACCATCGCCGGAGCATCGCCGGAGAACCTGACCGACGGCCTTGGGGTTCTGATGATTGGGGGGTGGGGGGTGTGCGCACATGATTAGTGATGGGTGCTGGCACTTGGCCCATATATTGGCCCCCTATCCCTCATGAAACCTTGAGAACTCACACCCCCTTAAAGAGCATTTGAGATTTTACAGGTTTGCTGCCAGTAGCCATTAAAGTGTCTGAAATGGGGACACATTTTCAAATGGTCACAAAATCTTGTACACTTCCAGTTTTTAGCTGAATTTTTTTGTGCAAGCCAAAAAAAATACGAGGATCACCTCTACCAAGTTTGGGGCCAAAATTCTTTCTGAAAAAACTTTTAAAAAATCTCAAACCGTAAAAAGTTTCGAAAATCCTAAAAAATAGAAAACGAGTGGTCTTGCCATGAAACTTCACATGAAGGCTTAAGGGACCATTGTATGAATTTACAAGCCATAAAAATGGTGTTGGCATGGGAGAAATATGAAGATGTGCCTAAACCCACCTACCACCCTATCAATCGACGGCTTACGCATCCCACTTCTCTGGCCGGCATAGTGCCCGCCTATCCGCTCATTTTATCGGTTGGCTTAGGCATACGAAGTTCATTCCTAGTCTAAGATCAGACCGGATCGAGGGTTGTGGCAGTAGGATCAGCAGAACGCAAGGAGGGACCCAACCGATCCCCAGCTTACGCATCTTGCCCCTTTAGTTGACTGAGCGCCCGCACGCTCGTTTCATGGGTTGACTTAGGCATACGGAGTTCATTCCCAGTCTAAGCATATTGAGTTCATTCCCAGTGTAAAATCGGACCAAATCGAGGGTTATGGGTGCACATCCAGGCCTCGGGCATGTGCTGGTGCCGTATTTTTTTTCGCCCGGGGCACCATCGCTCGAGCATCGCCGGAGAACCTGATCGACGGCATTAAGGTTCCGGCGATTGGAGGGCCGGGGGGATTGTGCGCACATGATATGCGATGGGTGCTGGTACTTGGTCCTTATATTGGCCCCGTATCCCTCATCAAACCTCGAGAACTCACACCCCCTTAAAAAGCATTTGAGATTTTACAGGTTTACTGCCAGTAGCCATTAAAGTGTCTGAAATGGGGATACTTTTTTCAAATGGTCACAAAATCTTGTACACTTCGAGTTTTTAGCTGAATTGTTTTGTGCATGCCAACAAAAATACAAGGATCACGTCTACCAAGTTTGGGGCCAAAACTCCTTCTAAAAAAATTTTAAAAAAATACCGAACCGTAAAAAGTTTCGAAAATCGTGAAAAATAGAAAACGAGTCATCTTGCCATGAAACTTCACATGAAGGCTTAAGGGACCATTGTATGAATTTAAACACCAGAAAAATGGCATTGGCATGGAAAAAATATAAAGATTTGCCCAAACCCACCTACCACCATATCGATCCCTGGCTTACACATCCCACCTCCCTGGCCGGCATAGTGCCCGCCCGCCCGCTCGTTTCATCGGTTGGCTTAGGCATACGGAGTTCATTCCTAGTCTAAGATTAGACCAGACCAAGGATTGCAGTAGTAGGATTGGCAGCATGCAGAGGGGACCCGACTGATCCCCAGCTTGTGCATCTTGCCTCCTGGCCAGCTGAACGCCCGCACGCTCATTTCGTGGGTTGACTTAGGCATACGAGTTCATTCTCAGGGTAAGATCGGAACGGACCAAGGGTTGCGGGTGCATATGCTTGGCTTGAGCATGTGCTCGTATCGTATTTTTTTTTGCCCGGGGCACCATCACCGAAGAACCTGACCGACAGTATTGGGGTTCCGACGATTGGGGGGGCGGGGGGTGTGCGTATATGATATGCAATGGGTGCTGGTACTTGGCCCTTATATTGGCCCCCTATCCCTCATCAAACCTCGAGAACTTACACCCCCTTAAAGAGCATTTGAGATTTTACAGGTTTGCTGCCAGTAGTCATTAAAGTGTCTGAAATGGGGACATTTTTTTTAAATGGTCACAAAATCCTGTACACTTGGAGTTTTTAGCTGAATTTTTTTGTGCATGCCAACAAAAATACAAGGATCATGTCTAGCAAGTTTGGGGCCGAAACTCCTTTTGATAAAATTTTAAAAAAATCACGAACCGTAAAAAGTTTCAAAAATCGTGAAAAATAGAATACGAGTGGTCTTTCCATGAAACTTCACATGAAGGCTTAAGGGACCATTGTATGAATTTACAAGATGTAAAAATGGCATTGGCATGGCAGAAATATGAAGATGTGCCTAAACCCACCTACCACCCGATCGATCCACGGGTTGCGCATCCCGCCTCTATGGTCGGCGTAGTGCCCGCCCGCCTGCTCGTTTCATCGGTTGGCTTAGGCATACGGATTCATTCCTAGTCTAAGACAGAACCGGGCCAAAGGTTGTGGTAGCAGGATTGACAGCATGCAGGGGGGGACCCGACCGATCCCCAGCTTGTGCATCCTGCCTCTCTGGCCGGCTGAGCGCCCGCACGCTCGTTTCGTTTATTGACTTAGGCATACGGAATTCATTCCAAGTCTCAGCATATAAAGTTAATTCCAGTGTAAGATCGGACCGGACTGAGGGTTATGGGTGCACATGTTGGGCTCGGGCATGTGCTGGTGTCGCATTTTTCTTCTCGCCTGGGGCACCATCGTCGAAGCATCGTCGGAGAACCTGATCGGTGGCATTGGGGCTCGGACGATTGGGGGGGTGGGGGGGTTGTGCGCACATGATGTGTGATGGGTGCTGGCACTTGGCCCTTATATTGGTCCCTTATCCCTCATCAAACCTCGAGAACTCACACCCCATTAAAGAGCATTTGAGATTTTACAGGTTTGCTGCCAGTAGCTATTAAAGTGTCTTAAATGGGGACACTTTTTTCAAATGGTCACAACATCCTGTACACTTTGGTTTTTAGCTGAATTTTTTTGTGCATGCCAAAAAAAATACAAGGATCACATCTACCAAGTTTGGGGCCAAAACTCCTTCTGAAAAAATTTTAAAAAAATCTCGAACTGTGAAAAGTTTCAAAAATTGTGAAAAATAGAAAACGAGTCGTCTTGCCATGAAACTTCACATGGAGGCTTAAAGGACCATTGTATGAATTTACAAGCCATAAAAATGGCATTGGGACAGCAAAAATATGAAGATGTACCTAAACTCACCTACCACCCTATCGATCCATGGCTTGCACATCTCGCCTCTCTGGCCGGCGTACTGCCCGTCCACCCGCTCGTTTCATCGGTTAGCTTAGGCATACAGAGTTCATTCCTAGTCTAAGATTGGATCGAATAGAGAGTTGCGGTAGCAGGATCAGCAGCATGCAGGGGGGGACCCGACCGATCCCCGACTTGTGCATCCTGCCCCTCAAGCCGGCTAAGCGCCAGCACACTCATTTCGTGGGTTGACTTAGGCATACAGAGTTCATTCCCAGTCTAATCATACGGAGTTCATTCCCAATGTAAGATCGGACTGGACCGAGGGTTGTGGGTGCACATGCTGGGCTCGGGCATGTGCTGGTGCCGCATTTTTTTTCACCCGTGGCAACATCACCGGAGCATCACCGGAGAACCTGACCGGCGGCATTGGGGTTCCGACGATTGTGGTGGCCGAGGGTGGTGTGCGCACATGATGTGCGATGGGTGCTGGTACTTGGCCCTTATATTGGCCCCCTATCTCTCATCAAACCTCAAGAACTCACTGCCCCTTAAAGAGCATTTGAGATTTTACAGTTTTGCTGTCAGTAGCCATTAAAGTGTCTGAAACGGGGACACTTTTTTCAAATGGTCACACAATACTGTACACTTCGAGTTTTTAGCTGAATTTTTTTATGCACACCAACAAAAATACAAGGATCACGTCTACCAAGTTTGGGGCCAAATCTCCTTCTGAAAAAATTTTCAAAAAATCTCAAACGGTAAAAAGTTTCAAAAATCGTGAAAAATAGAAAATGAGTTGTCTTGCCATGAAACTTCACATGAAGGCTTAAGGGACCATTGTATGAATTTACAAGCCATAAAAATGGCATTGGCGTGGCAGAAATATGAAGATGTGCCTAAACCCACCTACCACCCTATCGATCCACGGCTTACGCATCCCGCCTCTCTGGCCGACGTAGTGCCCGCCCGCCCGCTCATTTCATCTATTGGCTTAGGCGTACGGAGTTCATTCCCAGTCTAAGATTGGACCAGATTGAGGGTTACGGCAACAGGATGGACAGTACGCAGGGGGGGACCCAGTCGATCCCCGACTTGTGCATCCTGCCCCTCTGGATGGCTGAGCACCCACACGCTCGTTTCGTCGGTTGACTTAAGCATACGGAGTTCATTCCCAGTCTAAGCATACGGAGTTCACTCCCAGTGTAAGATCGGACCAGATCGAGGGTTGCAGGTGCGCATGCTGGGCTCAGGCATGTGCTGGTGCCGTATTTTTTTTCGCCCGGGGCACCATCGTCAGAGCATCATCGGAGAACCTGATCGACGGCATTGGGGTTCCAGCGATTGGGGGGCGGGGGGGTGTGCGCACATGATGTGCGATGGGTGCTGGTTATTGGCCCTTATATTGGCCCCCTATCCCTCATCAAACCTCGAGAACTCACACCCCCTTAAAGAGCATTTGAGATTTTACAGGTTTGCTGCTAGTAAACATTAAAGTGTCTGAAATAGGGACACGTTTTTCAAATGGTCACAAAATCCTGTACACTTCGAGTTTTTAGCTAAATTTTTTTATGCATGCCAACAAAAATACAAGGATCACGTCTACCAAGTTTGGGGTCAAAACTCCTTCTGAAAAAAATTTTAAAAAATTCTCGAACCATAAAAAGTTTGGAAAATCATGAAAAATAGTAAACGAGTCGTCTTGCCATGAAACTTCACATGAAGTCTTGAGGGACCATTGTATGAGTTTACAAGCCATAAAAATGGCATTGGCATGGCAAAAATATGAAGATGTGCCTAAACCCACCTACCACCCTTCACGGCTCGCGCATGCCGCATCTCTAGCCGACATAGTGCCTGCCCGCCCGTTCGTTTCGTTGGTTGGTTTAGGCATACAGAGTTCATTCCCAGTCTAAGATTGGATCGGATCAAGGGTTGCAGCAGCAGGATCGGTAGCCATATCTTTTTTTGCCCGGGGCACCATCGTCGGAGGATCACCGGAGAACCTGACCAGCAGTACTGGGGTCCGGCGATTGGGGGGGTGTGGGGGGTGTGTGCACATGATGTGCGATGGGTGCTGGTACTTGGCCCTTATATTGGCCCCCTATCCCTCATCAAACCTTGAGAACTCACACCCCTTAAAGAGCATTTGAGATTTTACAAGTTTACTGCCAATAGCCATTAAAGTGTCTGAAATGGGGACACTTTTTTCAAATGGTCACAAAATCTTGTACACTTCGAGTTTTTAGCTGAATTGTTTTGTGCATGCCAACAAAAATACAAGGATCATGTCTACCAAGTTTGATGCCAAAACTCCTTCTGAAAAAATTTTAAAAAATCCCGAACTGTAAAAAGTTTAAAAAATCATGAAAAATAGAAAACGAGTCGTCTTGCCATGAAACTTCACATGAAGGCTTAAGGGACCATTGTATGAATTTACAATCCATAAAAATGGCATTGGCATGGTAGAAATATGAAGATGTGCCTAAACCCACCTACCACCCTATCGATCCACTGCTTACGCAACCCGCCTCTCTGGTCGGCATAGTGCTCGCCCGCCCGCTCGTTTCGTCGGTTGGCTTAGGCATACGGAGTTCATTCCTAGTCTAAGATTGGATCAGACCGAGGGTTATGATAGCAAGATCGACAGCATGCAGGGGGAACCCGACTAATCCCCGACTTTTGTATACTGCCCCTTTGGCCGGCTGAGCGCTCGCACGCTCGTTTCGTGGGTTGACTTAGGCATACGGAGTTTATTCCCAGTCCAAGCATACGGAGTTCATTCCCAGTGTAAGATCAGACCGAACTGAAGGTTGTGAGTGCACATGCTGGGCTCAGGCATGTGTTGGTGTCGCATTTTTTTTCGCCTGGGGCACCATCGTCGGAGCAATGCCAGAGAACCTGACCGGTAGCATTGGGGTTCTGGCGATTAGGGGGGCGGGGGGGTGTGCACACATGATGTGCGATGGCTGCTGGTACTTCATCCTTATATTGGCCCCCTATCCCTCATCAAACCTTGAGAACTCACACCCTCTTAAAGAGCATTTGAGATTTTACAGGTTTACTGCCAGTAGCCATTAAAGTGTCTGAAATGGGGACACTTTTGTCAAATGGTCACAAAATCCTATACACTTTGAGTTTTTAGCTAACTTTTTTTGTGCATGCCAACAAAAATACAAGGATCATGTCTTCCAAGTTCTATTGCCAAAACCCCTTCTGAAAAAATTTTAAAAAAATCTTGAACCGTAAAAAGTTTCAAAAATCGTGAAAAATAGAAAACGAGTCGTCTTGCCATGAAACTTCACATGAAGGCTTAAGGGACCATTGTATGAATTTGCAAGCCATAAAAATGGCATTGGGATGCTAGAAATATGAAGACGTGCCTAAACCCACCTACCACCCTATGGATCCACGGCTTGCGCATCGCACCTCCCTAGCCGGCGTAGTGCCCGCCTGCCTGCTCGTTTCGTCGGTTCGCTTAGGCATACGGAGTTCATTCCAAGTGTAAGATCAGATTGGATCGAGGGTTACGGTAGCAGGATTGATAGCACACAGGAGGGGACCCGGCTGATCCCCAGATTGTGCATCCTGCCCCTCTAGCCCGCTGAGCGCCCGCACGCTCATTCCGTGGGTTGACTTAGGCATACAGAGTTCATTCCCAGTCTAAGCATACGAAGTTCATTCCCAGTGTAAGATCGGACCGACCGAGGGTTGCGGGTGCACATGCTGGGCTCGGACATGTGCTGGTGCCACATTTTTTTTTGCCCGGGGCACCATTGCCGTAGCATCGCCGGAGAACCTGACCGACGGCATTAAGGTTCCGATGATTGGGGGGGCGGGGGCTGTACGCACATGATTTGCGATGGGTGCTGGTACTTGGCCCTTATATTGGCCCCCTATCGCTTATCAAACCTCGAGAACTCACACCCCCTTAAAGAGAATTTGAGATTTTACAGGTTTGCTGCCAGTAGCCATTAAAGTGTCTGAAATGGGGACACTTTTTTCAAATGAACACAAAATCCTGTCCACATCGAGTTTTTAGCTCAATTTTTTTGTGCATGCCAAAAAAAATACAAGGATCACGTCTACCAAGTTTGGAGTCGAAACACCTTTTGAAAAAATTTTAAAAAAATCCCGAACAGTAAAAAGTTTCAAAAATCGTGAAAAATAGAAAACGAGTCGTCTTGCCATGAAACTTCGCATGAAGGCTTAAGGGACAATTGTATGATTTTACAAGCCATAAAAATGGCATTTTCAAGGCAGAAAAATGAAGATGTGCCTAAACCCACCGACCACCCTATCGATCCACGGCTTGCGCATCTTGCCTCTCTAACCGGCGTAGTGCCCACCCGCCCGCTCGTTTCGTCGATTGGCTTAGGCATACGGAGTTCGTTCCCAGTCTAAGATCAGACTGGATTGAGGGTTGTGGCAGTCGGATCAACAGCACGCAGGGGGGACCCGTCCGATCCCCGGCTTGTGCATCCTGCCCCTCTGGTCGGCTGAGCGCCCTTATGCTCGTTACTTGGGTTGACTCAGGCATACGGGGTTCATTCCCAGTCTAAGTATACGGAGTTCATTCCCAGTGTAAGATCAGATCGGACCGAAGGTTACGGGTGCACATGCTGGGCTCGAGCATGTGCTGGTGCCACATTTTTTTTGCCCGTGGCACCATCGTCGGAGAACCAGACCGGTGGCATTGGGGTTTCGGCAATTGGGGGGGCGGCCGGGGGGTGTGCGCACATGATGTGCGATGGGTGCTGGTACTTGGCCCTTATATTGGCCCCCTATCCCTCATCAAACCTTGAGAACTCACACCCCTTTAAAGAGCATTTGAGATTTTACAGGTGCGCTGCTAGTAGCCATTAAAGTGTCTGAAATGGGGACACTTTTTTCAAAAGGTCACAAAATCCTGTACACTTCGAGTTTTTAGCTAAATTGTTTTGTGCATGCCAACAAAAATACAAGGATCACATCTACCAAGTTTGGGGCCAAAACTCCGTCTGAAAAAATTTTAAAAAAATCCCGAATTGTAAAAAGTTTTAAAAATTGTGAAAAATAGAAAATGAGTCGTCTTGCCATGAAACTTCACATGAAGGCTTAAGGGACCATTGTATGAATTTACAAGCCACAAAAATGGCAGTGGCGAGGCAGAAATATGAAGATGTGCCTAAACCCAGCTACCAGCCTATCGATCCATGGCTTGCGTATCCCGCCTCTCTGGTCGACGTAGTGCCCGCCCACTCGCTCATTTTGTCGGTTGCCTTAGGCATACGAAGTTCATTCCTAGTCAAAGATCAGATCAGACCGAGGGTTGTGACAGCATAATCGACAGCACTCAAGGGGGACCCGGCCCATCCTCGGCTTGTGCATCTTGCCCCTCTGGCCGACTAAGCGCCCGCACGCTCATTTCGTGGGTTGACTTAGGCGTACAGAGTTCATTCCCAGTCTAAGATCGAACCAGACCAAGGGTTGCAGGTGGACATGCTGGGCTCGGGCATGTGCTGGTGCCACATTTTTTTTTCGCCCGAGGCATCATCGCCGGAGCATCGTCGGAGAACTTGATCGGTGGCATTGGGGTTCCGACGATATGGGGGGGCAGGGGGTTGTGCGCACATGATGTGCGATGGGTGTTGGTACTTGGCCCTTATATTGGCCCCTATCCTTCATCAAACCTTGAAAACTTGCACCCCCTTAAAGAGCATTTGAGATTTTACATGTTTGCTGCAGTAGCCATTAAAGTGTCTGAAATGGGACACTTTTTTCAAATGGTCAAAAAATCCTATACACTTTGAGTTTTTTGCTGAATTGTTTTGTGCATGCCAACAAAAATACAAGGATCACGTCTACCAAGTTTGGGGCCTAAACTCCTTTTGAAAAAATTTTAAAAAAATCCTGAACCGTAAAAAGTTTGGAAAATCATGAAAAATAGAAAATGAGTCGTCGTGCCATGAAACTTCACATGAAGGCTTAAGAGACCATTGTATGAATTTACAAGCCATAAAAATGGCATTGGCATGGTAGAAATATGAAGATGTGCCTAAACCCACCTACCACTCTATCGATCCACGGCATGCGCATCCCGCCTCTCTGGCCGGCATAGTACCCACTCGCCCGCTCGTTTCATCGGTTGGCTTAGGCATACAGAGTTCTTTCCCTGTCTAAGATCGGACCAAATTGAAGGTTGCAGTAGCAGGATCGGTAACAGGGAGGGGGGGACCCGATCGGTCCCCGACTTACACATCCTACCCCTCTGGCAAGCTGAGCGCCCGCACGCTCGTTTTGTGGGTTGACTTAGGCATACGGAGTTCATTCCCAGTCTAAGCATACAGAGTTCATTCCCAGTGTAAGATCAGATCGGATTGAGGGTTGCGGGTGCACATGCTGGGCTCGGGCATGTGCTGGTGCCACATTTTTTTCACCCGAGGCACCATCGTCGGAGAACCTGATCGACGGCATTGGGGTTCTGACAATTGAAGGGACGGGGGGGTTTGCGCACATGATGTGCGATGGGTGCTGGTACTTGGCCCTTATATTGGCCCCTTATCGCTCATCAAACCTAGTGAACTCACACCCCCTTAAAGAGCATTTGAGATTTTACAGGTTTGCTGCCAGTAGCCATTAAAGTGTCTAAAATGGTGACACTTGTTTCAAATGGTCACAAAATCCTGAGTTTGAGTTTTTTAGCTGAATGTTTTTGTGCATGCCAACAAAAATACAAGGATCACGTCTACCAAGTTTGGGGCCAAAACTCCTTCTGAAAAAATTTTAAAAAAATCTCGAACCGTAGAAAGTTTCAAAAATCGTGAAAAATAGAAAACGAGTCGTCTTGCCGTAAAACTTCACATGAAGGCTTAAGGGACTATTGCATGAATTTACAAGCCATAAAAATGGCATTGGCATGGCAGAAATATGAAGATGTGCCTAAACCCACCTACCACCCTATCGATCCACGGCTTGCGCATCCCGCCTCTCTAGCTGGCATAGTGCCCGCCGGCCCTATCGCTTCGTCAGTTGGCTTAGGCATACGGAGTTCATTCCTAGTCTAAGATTAGACCAAACTGAGGGTTTCAGTAGCAAGATTGGCAGCATCTAGGGGGGGACCCGATCAATCCCCGGCTTGCGCATCCTGCCCCTCTGGCCAGCTGAACGACCGCACTCTCGTTTCATGGGTTGAATTAGGCATACGGAGTTCATTCCCAGTGTAAGATCGGACTGGACCGACGGTTGTGAGTGCACATGCTAGGCTCGGGGATGTACTAGTGCCGCATTTTTTTTCGCCCGGGGCACCATCGTCGGAGCATCGTCAGAGAACCTGACCGACGGCATTGGGGTTCCGGTGATTGGCGGGGCGGGGGGGAGTGCGCACATGATGTGCGATGGGTGCTGGTACTTGGCCCTTATATTGGCCCCCTATCCCTCATCAAACCTCGAGAACTCACACCCCCTTAAAGAGCATTTGAGATTTTACAGGTTTGCTGCCATTAGCCATTAAAGTGTCTGAAATGGAGACACTATTTTCAACGGTCACCCTATCGATCCACTTAGAATTTTTAGTTGAATTTTTTTATGCATGCCAAAAAAAAAACAAGGATCACGTCTACCAAGTTTGGGGCCAAAAATCCTTCTGAAAAAATTTAAAAAAATTCCCGAATCGTAAAAAGTTTCAAAAATCATGAAAAATAGAAAACGAGTCGTCTTGCCACGAAACTCCACATGAAGGCTTAAGGGACCATTGTATGAATTTACAAGCCATAAAAATGGCATTGGCATGGCAGAAATATGAAGATGTGCCTGAACCCACCTACCACCCTATCGATCCATGGCTTGCGCATCCCGCCTCTCTGGCCGGCGTAGTGCTCGCCTGCCCGCTTGTTTCGTCGGTTGGCTTAGGCATACGGAGTTCATTCCCAGTATAAGATTGGATCAGATCGAGGGTTACGGCAGCAGGATTGGTAGCACATAGGGGGACCCGACCGATCCCCGGCTTGCGCATCCTGCCCCTCTAGCCAGCTGAGCGGCCGCACGCTCGTTTTGTGGGTTGACTTAGGAATGCGGAGTTCATTCCCAGTCTAAGCATACGGAGTTCATTCCCAGTGTAAGATCAGACTGGACCAAGGGTTACGGGTGCACATCTAGGCTCAAGCATGTGCTGGTGCCATATTTTTTTCGCCCAGGGCACCATCGCCGGAGCATCGTCGAAGAACCTGACCGACGACATTGGGGTTTCGACGATTGGGGGGGTGTGCGCACTTGATGTGTGATGGGTGCTGGTGCTTGCCCATATATTGGCCCCCTATCCCTCATCAAACCTCTGGAACTCACACCCCCTTAAAGAGCATTTGAGATTTTACAGGTTTGCTGCTAGTAGCCATTAAAGTGTCTGAAATGGGGACACTTTTTTCAAATGGTCACAAAATCCTGTACACTTTGCGTTTTTAGCTGAATTTTTTGTGCATGCCAAAAAAAATACAAGGATCACGTCTACCAAGTTTGGGACCAAAACTCCTTCTAAAAAAATTTTAAAAAAATCCCGAACCGTAAAATTTTCAAAAATCGTGAAAAATAGAAAACAAGTCGTCTTGCCATGAAACTTCACATGAAGGTTTAAGGGACCATTGCATGAATTTGCAAGCCATAAAAATGGCATTGGCATGGCAAAAATATGAAGATGTGCCTAAACCCACCTACCACCCTATCGGTCTATGGCTTTCTTATCCTGCCTCTCTACCCGACGTAGTTGCCGCCCGCTCGCTTGTTTCGTCAGCTGTCCCCCTGGCCCTGGTGATGGTGGGAGGTCCCGATGTATGATTCCTATTTATAATAAAACTTACCCCGATTGAATGTCCTAATTATTGCCCTGATTTGCTTTTCTTTTTCTCGATGCGAATATGCCTTCTTGTGTGTGTGCTTGAGATTGATCTCGATATATTATGTCTTATTGTGAATGCTTGGGACTAACCAGGGCTTATGGTTATTTGTTCAGATATCGATATATTGAAGGTTGACTTCGTTGGGAGACGGTCTATTGCTTGTTGAGAGAAAGCTTAGTCCATGACACCCGGCTTATGCATCCTGCCCCTTTGGCCGGCTGAGCACCCACACTCTCGTTTCGTGGGTTGACTTAGGCATACGGAGTTCATTCCCAGTGTAAGATCGAATCGGACCGAGGGTTGCGGGTGCACATGCTGGGCTTGGGCATGTGCTGGTGCCGCATTTTTTCTTCGCTCGGGGCACCATCGCCGAGGCATCACCGAAGAACATGACTGGCGGTATTGGGGTTCTGACGATTGGGGGGGCGGGGGTGGTGGTGTGCGCACATGATGTGCGATGGGTGCTGGTACTTGGCCCTAATATTGGCCCCCTATCCCTCATCAAACCTCGAGAACTCACACCCCCTTAAAGAGCATTTGAGATTTTACAGGTTTGTTGCAAGTAGCCATTAAAGTGTCTGAAATGGGGAAATTTTTTTCAAATGGTCACAAAATCCTGTACACTTCGATTTTTTAGCTGAATTTTTTTGTGCATGACAACAAAAATACAAGGATCACGTCTACCAAGTTTGGGGCCAAAATTCCTTTTGAAAAAATTTTAAAAAAATCTTGAACCGTAAAAAGTTTCAAAAATCATGAAAAATATAAAACGAGTCGTCTTACCATGAAACTTCACATGAAGGCTTAAGGGACCATTGTATGAATTTACAAGCCATAAAAATGGCATTGCCACGGTAGAATTATCAATATGTGCCTAAACCCGCCTACCACCCTATCGATCCATGGCTTGCACATCCCGTCTCTCTGGCCGGTGTACTGCCCTCCCGTCCGCTCGTTTCGTCGGTTGGCTTAGGCATACGGAGTTCATTCCCAGTCTAAGATCAGATCAGACCAAGGGTTACAGCAGCAGGATCGACAGCACACAGGGGGACCCGGTCGATCCCCGACTTGGGCATCTTCCCCCTCCGACTGGTTGAGCACCCGCACGCTTGTTTCGTGGGTTGACTTAGGCATACGGAGTTCATTCCCAGTGTAAGATCAAACCGGATCAAGGGTTGCTGGTGCACATGCTAGGCTTGGGCATGTGTTGGTGCCACATTTACTTTTCACCCGAGGCACCATCCCTGGAGCATCGCCGGAGAACCTGACCGATGGCATTGGGGTTCCGGCAATTGGGGGGGCAGGGGGGTGTGCGCACATGATGTGCGATGGGTGCTGGTACTTGGCCCTTATATTGGCCCCCTATCTCTCATCAAACCTCAAGAACTCACACCCCCTTAAAGAGCATTTGAGATTTTACAGGTTTGCTGCCAGTAGCAATTAAAGTGTCTGAAATGGGGACACTTTTTTCAAATGGTCACAAAATCCTGTACACTTCGAGATTTTAGCTGAATTGTTTTGTGCATGCCAAAAAAAATACAAGGATCACGTCTACCAAGTTTGGGGCCAAAACTCCTTGCGAAAAAATATTAAAAAAATCTCAAACCGTAAAAAGTTTCAAAAATCATGAAAAATAGAAAACGAGTCGTCTTGCCATGAAACTTCACATGAAAGCCTAAGGGACCATCGTATGAATTTACAAGCCATAAAAATGGCATTGGCATGGCAGAAATATAAAGATGTGCCTAAACCCACCTGTCACCCTAACGATCCACGGCTTGCGCATCCCATATCTTTGGCCGACATAGTGCCCCCCTATCCGCTCGTTTCATCGGTTGGCTTAGGCATACAGAGTTCATTCCTAGTCTAAGATCGGACCGGACCAAGGGTTACGATAGTAGGATCAGCAGCACGCAGGAGGGACCCAGTCGATCCCTGACTTGGGCATCCTGCCCCTCTGGCCGGCTGAGCGCCCGCACGCTCGTTTCATGGGTTGACTTAGGCATACGGAGTTCATTCCCAGTGTAAGATCGGATCGGACCGAGGGTTGCGGGTGCACATGCTGGGCTCGGGCATGTGCTGGTGTCACATTTTTTTTGTCCAGGGCACCATCACCGGAAAACTTGACCGACGGCATTGCGGTTCCAGTGATTGGGGGCAGGGGGTGTGCGCACATGATATGCAATGGGTGCTGGTACTTGGCCCTTATATTGGCCCTTATCCCTCATCAAACCTCGAGAACTCACACCCCCTTAAAGAGCATTTCAGATTTTACAGGTTTACTGCTGGTAGCCATTAAAGTGTCTGAAATGGGGACACCTTTTTCAAATGGTCACAAAATCCTGTACACTTTGAGTTTTTAGCTGAATTTTTTTGTGCATGCCAAAAAAAATACAAGGATCATGTCTACCAAGTTTGGGGCCAAAACTCCTTCTGAAAAAAGAAAAAAAAAATCACGAACCGTAAAAAGTTTCAAAAATCATGAAAAATAGAAAACGAGTCGTCTTGCCATGAAACTTCACATGAAGGCTTGAGGGATCATTGTATGAATTTACAAGCCATAAAAATGGCATTGGCATGGCAAAAATATGAAGATGTGCCTAAACCCACCTAGCACCCTATCGATTGAAGTTCATTCCCAGTGTAAGATCGGACTGGACCGAGGGTTCTGGGTGCACATGCTGGGCTCGGGCATGTGCTGGTGCCGTATTTTTTTTTGCCCAGGGCACCATCACCAAAGCATCGCCGAAGAACCTGACCGGAGGCATTAGGGTTCCGACGATTGGGGGGGCGGGAGGGGTGTGCACACATGATGTGCGATGGGTGCTGGTACTTGGCCTTATATTGGCCCCCTATCCCTCATCAAACCTCGAGAACTGACACCCCCTTAGAGAGCATTTGAGATTTCACAGGTTTGCTGCCAGTAGCCATTAAAGTGTCTGAAATGGGGACACTTTTTTCAAAAGGTCACAAAATCCTGTACACTTCGGGTTTTTAGCTGAATTGTTTTGTGCATGCCATCAAAAATACAAGGATTACGTCTACCAAGTTTGAGGCCAAAACTCCTTCTGAAAAAATTTAAAAAAAATCTCAAACCGTAAAAAGTTTCAAAAATCGTGAAAAATAGAAAACGAGTCGTCTTGCCATGAAACTTCACATGAAGGCTTAAAGGACCATTGTATGAATTTACAAGCCATAAAAATGGAATTGGCACAGCAGAAATATGAAGATGTGCCTAAACCCACCTACCACCCTATCAATCCACGGCTTGCGCATCCCGCCTCTCTGGCCGACGTAGTGCCCGCCCGTCCGCTCGTTTCGTCGGTTGGCTTAGGTATACGGAGTTCATTCCCAGTCTAAGATTGGACCGGACCGAGGGTTGCAGCAGCAAGATCAGCAGCATGCAAGGGGGACCCAGCCGATCCCCAGCTTGTGCATCCTGCCCTCTGGCCGGCTGAGCGCCCGTACGCTCGGTTCATGGGTTGACTTAGGCATACGGAGTTCATTCCCAGTCTAAGCATACGGAGTTCATTCTCAGTGTAAGATCAGACCGAACCGAGGCTTGTGGGTGCACATGCTGGGCTTGAGCATGTCCTGGTGCCGCATTTTTTTCACCCGGGGCACCATCACCGGATCATCGCCGGAGAACCTGACCGGTAGCATTAGGGTTTTGACGATTGGGGGGGTGGGGCGGTGTGCGCACATGATGTGCGATGGGTGCTGGTACTTGGCCCTTATATTGGCCCCCTATCCCTCATCAAGCCTTGAAAACTCACACCCCCTTAAAGAGCATTTGAGATTTTACAGGTTTGCTGCCGGTAGCCATTAAAGTGTCTGAAATGGGGACACTTTTCAAATGGTCACAAAATCCTGTACACTTCGAGTTTTTAGCTGAATTTTTTTGTGCACGCCAAAAAAAATACAAGGATCACGTCTACCTTGTTTGTGGCCAAAACTCCTTTTGAAAAAATTGTAAAAAAATCCCAAACCATAAAAAGTTTTGAAAATCGTGAAAAATAGAAAACGAGTCGTGTTGCCATGAAACTTCACATGAAGGCTTAAGGGACCATTGTATGAATTTACAAGCCATAAAAATGGCATTGGCATGGCAAAAATATGAAGATGTGCCTAAACCCACCTACCACCCTACCGATCCATGGCTTGCGCATCCCGTCTCTCTGGCCAGCGTAGTGCCTGCCTGCTCGCTTGTTTCGTCGGTTGGCTTAGGCATATGGAGTTCATTCCCAGTCTAAGATCAGACCAGACCGACAGTTGCAGTAGCAAGATTGGCAGCACATAGGGGGGGACCCGGCCAATCCCTAGTGAGGCATTTTTTTTTGCCCGGTGCACCATCGTCGGAGCATCGTCGGAGAACCTGACCGGCGGCATTAGGGTTCTGACAATTGGGGGCGGGGGGGTGTACACACATGATGTGTGATGGGTGCTTGTATTTGGCCCTTATATTGGCCCCCTATCCCTCATCAAACCTCGATAACTCACACCCCCTTAAAGAGCGTTTGAGATTTTACAGGTTTGCTGCCAGTAGCCATTAAAGTGTCTAAAATGGGGACACTTTTTTCAAATGGACATAAAATCCTATACACTTCGATTTTTTAGCTGAATTTTTTTGTTGCATGCCAAAAGAAATACAAGGATCATGTCTACCAAGTTTGGGGCCAAAAATCCTTCTGAAGAAATTTAAAAAAAATCCCAAACCGTAAAAATTTTCAAAAATCGTGAAAAATAGAAAACGAGTCATCTTGCCATGAAACCTCACATGAAGGCTTAAGGGACCATTGTATGAATTTACAAGCCATAAAAATGGCATTGGCAGGGCAGAAATATGAAGATGTGCCTAAACCCACTTATCACCTTATCGATCCACGACTTGCGCTTCCCGCCTCTCTGGCCGACGTAGTGCCCCGCCCGCCCGCTCGTTTCGTCGGTTGGCTTAGGCATACGGAGTTCATTCCCAATCTAAGATCAGACCAGACTGAGGGTTGTGGCAGCAGGATCAGTAGCTCGCAGGGGGGACCCGATCGACCCCTGGCTTGCGCATCCTGCCCCTCGGGCTGGCTGAGTGCCCGCACGCTCATTTCGTGGGTTGACTTAGGCATATGAAGCTAATTCCCAGTCTAAGCATATGGAGTTCATTCCCAGTGTAAGATCAGACCGGATCGAGGGTTACGGGTGCACATGCTGGGCTCGGGCATGTGCTGGTACCGTATTTTTTTTTGCCTAGAGCATCATCGTCGGAGAACCTGACCGGCGGCATTGGGGTTCTGGCGATTGGGGGGCCGGTGGGGTTGTGTGCACATGATGGGTGCTGGTACTTGGCCCTTATATTGGTCCCCAATCCCTCATCAAACCCCCTTAAAGAACATTTGAGATTTTACAAGTTTACTGCCAGTAGCCATTAAAGTGTCTGAAATGGGGACACTTTTTTCAAATGGTCACAAAATCCTGTACACTTCGAGTTTTTAGCTGAATTGTTTTGTGCATGCCAACAAAAATACAAGCATCATGTCTACCAAGTTTGGGGCCAAAATTCCTTCTGAAAAAATTTAAAAAGAATCCTGAACCGTAAAAAGCTTTGAAAATCGTGAAAAATAGAAAACGAGTCGTCTTGCCATGAAACGTCACATGAAGGCTTAAGGGACCATTGTATGAATTTACAAGCCATAAAAATGGCATTGGCATGGCAGAAATATGAAGATGTGATTAAACCCACCTACCATCCTATCGATCCACAGCTTGCGCATCTCGCCTCTCTGGCCGGCGTAGTGCCCGCCCGCCCGCTCATTTCGTTGGTTGGCTTAGGCATACGGAGTTCATTCCCAGTCTAAGATTGGACCAAACCGATCGTTGTGGCAGCAAGATCGGCAGCACGCACGGGGGACCTGGTAGAACCCCGACTTGCGCATCCTGCCCCTCTGGCAGGCTGAGCGCCCGCACACTTGTTTCGTAGGTTGACTTAGGCATACGGAGTTCACTCCCAGTGTAAGATTGGACCGGATCGAGGGTTGTGGGTGCACATGCTGGGCTCGGGCATGTGCTGGTGCCATATTTTTTTTTGCCCGAGGCACCATCGTCGGAGCATCGTCGGAGAACCTGACTGGCGGCATTGGGGTTCCGATGATTGGGGGGTGGGGGGTGTGCGCACATGATGTGCGATGGGTGCTGGTACTTGGCCCTTATATTGGCCCACTATCCCATATCAAACCTCGAGAAGTCACACCCCCTTAAAGAGCATTTGAGATTTTACAGGTTTGCTGCCAGTAGCCATTAAAGTGTTTGAAATGGGGACAATTTTTTCAAATGGTCACAAAATCCTATACACTTCGACTTTTTAGCTGAATTTTTTTGTGCAAGCCAAAAAAAATAGAAGGATCGTGTCTACCAAGTTTGGGGCCAATAATCCTTCTGAAAAGGTTATAAAAAAATCCCCAACCGTAAAAAGTTTCAAAAATTGTGAAAAATAGAAAACGAGTGGCTTGCCATGAAACTTCACATGAAGGCTTAAGGGACCATTGTATGAGTTTACAAGCTATAAAAATGGCATTGGCATGGCAGAAATATGAAGATGTGTCGAAACCCACCTACCACCCTATCGATCCACAGCTTGCGCATCCCGTCTCTCTAGCCGGCATAGTGCCCGCCCATCCGCTTGTTTCGTCGGTTGGCTTAGGCATATGGAGTTCATTCCCAATCTAAGATAGGACCCGATCGAGGGTTGTGGTAGTAGGATCGACAGCACGTAGGGGGGACCCGATCGATCCTCGACTTGCACATCTGCCCCTCTGGCCGGCTGAGCGCCCACACGCTCGTTTCATGGGTTGACTTAGGCATACGGAGTTCATTCCCTGTCTAATCATATTGAGTTCATTCCCAGTGTAAGATTGGATTGAACTGAGGGTTGCGGGTGCACATGCTGGGCTCGGGCATGTGCTGGTGCCATATTTTTTTTCGCCCAGGGCACCATCACCGGAGCATCGTCGGAGAACCTGATCGACGGCATTAGAGTTCGAGCGATTGGGGGGTGGGGGGGTGCGCGCACATAATGTGTGATGGATGTTGGTACTTGGCCCTTATATTTGCCCTCTATCCCTCATCAAACCTCAAGAACTCACACCCCCTTAAAGAGCATTTGAGATTTTACAGGTTTGCGACCAGTAGCCATTAAAGTGTCTGAAATGGGGCACTTTTTTCAAATGGTCACAAAATCTTGTACACTTCTATTTTCTAGCTGAATTTTTTTGTGCATGCCAACAAAAATACAAGGATCACGTCTACCAAGTTTGGGGCCAAAACTCCTTCTAAAAAAATTTTAAAAAAATCCCGAACTGTAAAAAGTTTCAAAAATCATGAAAAATAGAAAACGAGTCGGCTTGCCATGAAACTTCACATGAAGGCTTAGGAGACCATTGTATGAATTTACCAGCCATAAAAATGGCATTGGCACTGCAGAAATATGAAGATGTGCCTAAACCCCCTGCCACCCTATCGATCCACGGCTTGCGCATCCCGCTTCTCTGGCTGGTGTAGTGCCCGCCCGCCTACTCATTTCATCGGTTGGCTTAGGCATACAGAGTTCATTCTCAGTCTAAGATCAGATCAGACCGAGGGTTGTGGCAGCAGGATCGGTAGCACGCAGGGGGGGACCAGGTCGATCCCCGACTTGTGCATTCTGCCCCTTGGGTCGACTGAGCGCCTGCACGCTCGTTCTGTGGCTTGACTTAGGCATACAAAGTTCATTCCCAGTCTAAGCATACGAAGTTCTTTCCTAGTGTAAGATTAGACCAGACCGAGGGTTACAGGGGCACATGCTGGGCTCGGGCATGTGCTGGTGCCACATGTTTTTTTCGCTTGGGGCACCATCGTTGGAGCATCGCCAGAGAACCTGACCGGCGGCATTGGGGTTCTGGCGATTAAGGGGGTGGGGGTGTGCGCACATGATGTGCGATGGGTGCTGGTGCTTGGCCCTTATATTGGCCCCCTGTCCCTCATCAAACCTTGAGAACTCACACCCCCTTAAAGAGCATTTGAGATTTTACAAGTTTGCTGCCAATAGCCATTAAAGTGTTTGAAATGGGGACACCTTTTTCAAATGGCCACAAAACCCTGTACACTTTGAGTTTTTAGCTGAATTTTTTTTGTGCAAGCCAACAAAAATAGAAGGATCATGTCTACCAAGTTTGCGGCCAAAACTCTTTCTAAAAAAATTTTAAGAAAATCCTGAACCGTAAAAAGTTTTGAAAATCGTGAAAAATAGAAATCGAGTCATCTTGCCATGAAACTTCACATGAAGGCTTAAGGGACCATTGTATGAATTTACAAGTCATAAGAATGGCATTAGATTGGCAAAAATATGAAGATGTGCCTAAACCCACCTACCACCCTATCGATTCATGGCTTACGCATCTCGCCTCTCTGGTAGGTGTAGTGCCCGCCCGCCCGCTCATTTCATCGGTCGGCTTAGGCATACGGAGTTCATTCCCAGTCTAAGATTAGACCGGACTGAGGGTCACAGCAGCAAGATCGACAGCATGCAGGGGGGGACTCAGCTGATCCCCGGCTTACGTATCCTGCTCCTCTGGTCGGCTGAGCGCCCGTACGCTCGTTTCATGGGTTGACTTAGGCATACGGAGTTCATTCCCAGTCTAAGCATACAGAGTTCATTCCCAGTGTAAGATCGGACCGGACCAAGGGTTACGGGTGCACATACTGGGCTCGGGCAAGTCCTGGTGCCGTATTTGTTTTTTGCTTGGGCCACCATCGCTAGATCATCACCGCAGAACCTGACCGGCGACGTTGGGGTTTCGACAATTGGGGGGTGGGGGGTGTGTGCACATGATGTGCGATGGGTGCTGGTACTTGGCCCTTATATTGGCCTCCTATCCCTCATCAAACCTTGAGAATTCACACCCCCTTAAAGAGCATTTGAGATTTTACAGGTTTGTTGCAAGTAGCCATTACAGTGTCTGAAATGGGGACACTTTTTTCAAATGGTCACAAAATCCTGTACACTTCGAGTTTTTAGCTGAAATTTTTTATGCATGCCAAAAAAAAAAACAAGGATCACATCGACCAAGTTTGGGGCCAAAACTCCTTCTGAAAAATTTTTTAAAAAGTCTCGGACTGTAAAAAGTTTGGAAAATCATGAAAAATAGAAAATCTGTCGTCTTGCCATGAAACTTCACGTGAAGGCTTAAGGGACCATTGTATGAATTTACAAGCCATAAAAATAGCATTGGCACGGTAGAAATATGAAGATGTGCCTAAACCCACCTACCACCTTATCGATCCACGGCTTGCGCATCCCGCCTCTTTGGTCGACTTAGTGGCCGCCCGCTCGCTCGTTTCGTCGGTTGGCTTAGGCATACGAAGTTCATTCCCAGTCTAAGATTGGACCGGACTGAGGGTTGTGGCAGCAGGATTGACAGCACGTAGGGGGGAGCCGATCGATCCCCGACTTGTGCATCCTGCCCCTCTAGCCGACTGAGCTCCCACACGTTCGTTTCATGGGTTGACTTAGGCATACGGAGTTCATTTCTAGTCTAAGCATACGGAGTTCATTCCCAGTGTAAGATCAGACCAGACCAAGGGTTACAAGTGCACATGCTGGGCTCGGGCATGTGCTGGTGCCGTATTTTTTTTGGCCCGGTACAGCATCGTCAGACATCACTAGTGAACCTGATCGACGACATTAGGGTTTCGACGATTGGGGGGGTAGGAGCGGGTGTGCTTACATGATATGCGATGGGTGCTTGTACTTGGCCCTTATATTTTCCCCCTATCCGTCATCAAACCTCAAGAACTCACACCTCATTAAAGAGCATTTGAGATTTTACAGGTTTGCTACCAGTAGCCATTAAAGTGTCTGAAATGGGGAAACTTTTAGCTGAATTTTTTTGTGCATGCCAATAAAAATACAAGGATCACGTCTACCAAGTTTGGGGCCAAAAATCATTCTGAAAAATTTTAAAAAAATCCAAAACCTTAAAAAGTTTCAATAATCGTGAAAAATAAAAAACGAGTCGTCTTGCCATGAAACTTTACATGAAGGCTTAAGGGACCATTTTATGAATTTACAAGCCATAAAAATGGCATTGGCATGGAAGAAATATGAAGATGTGCCTAAACCCACCTACCACCCTATCGATCCATGGCTTGTGCATCCCACCTCTCTGGTCGACGTAGTGCCCGCCCACCTGCTCGTTTCGTCGGTTGACTTAGGCATGCGAAGTTCATTCCCAGTCTAAGATCAGACTAGACCGAGGGTTGTGGCAGTAGGATTGGCCGCACGTAGGGGGGGACCCGATCGATCCTCGGTTTGTACATGCTGCCCCTCTGGCCGACTGAGCAGCCACACACTCGTTTCATGGGTTGACTTAGGCATACGGAGTTCATTCCCAGTCTAAGCATATGGAGTTCATTCCCAGTGTAAGATCAAACCAGACCGAGGGTTGGGGGTGCACAAGTTGGGCTTAGGCATGTGCTGGTACCGCATTTTTTTTCGCCTGGGGCACCATCGCCGAAGCATCACCGGAGAACCTGACCGGTGGCATTGGGGTTCCGACGATTGGGGTGGCGGGGGGGGTGTGCACACATGATGTGCGATGGGTGCTGGTACTTGGCCCTTATATTGGCCCCCTATCCCTCATCAAACCTTGAGAATTCACACCTCCTTAAAGAGCATTTGAGATTTTATAGGTTTACTGCCAGTAGCCATTAAAGTGTCTGAAATAGGGACACTTTTTTCAAATGGTCACAAAATCTTGTACACTTCGAGTTTTTAGCTGAATGTTTTTCTGCATGCCAACAAAAATACAAGGATAATGTCTAAAAAGTTTGGGGCCAAAACTCCATCTGAAAAAATTTGAAAAAAACCCCGAACCGTAAAAAGTTTCAAAAATCGTGAAAAATAAAAAATGACTCGTCTTGCCATGAAACTTCACATGAAGGCTTAAGGGACCATTGTATGAATTTAGAAGCGATAAAAATAGCATTGGCACGGCAGAAATATGAAGATGTGCCCAAACCCATCTACCACCCTATCGATCCACGACTTGCGCATCCCGCCTCTCTGGCCGGCGTACTGCCCGCTCGTTCGCTTCTTTCGTCGGTTGGCTTTGGCATACGGAGTTCATTCGCAGTCTAAGATCGGACCGGACCAAAGGTTGCGATAGCAGGATTAGCAGCACATAGGGGGGACCTGGTCGATCCCCGCTTATGCATCCTGCCCCTCTGGTCGGCTGAGCGCCTGCACGCTCGTTTCGTGGGTTGACTTAGTCATACGGAGTTCATTCCCAGTCTAAGCATACGGAGTTCATTCCCAGTGTAAGATCAGACTAGACCAAAGGTTGTGGGTGCACATGCTGGGCTTGAGCATGCACTGGTGCCACATTTTTTTTTTGCCCAAGGCACCATTGTCGGAGCATCGCCGGAGAACCTGATCGACGGCATTGAGGCTTAGGCGACTGGGGGGCGGGGGGTGTGCGCACATGATGTGCGATGGGTGCTGGTACTTGGCCCTTATATTGGCCCCCTATCCCTCATCAGACCTTGAGAACTCACACCCCCTTAAAGAGCATTTGAGATTTTACAGGTTTTCTGCCAGTAGCCATTAAAGTGTCTAAAATGGGGACACTTTTTTCAAATGGTCACAAAATCTTGTACACTTCGAGTTTTTAGCTGAATTTTTTTGTGCATGCCAAAAAAAATGCAAGAATTGTGTCTACCAAGTTTGGGGCCAAAACTCTTTCTAAAACAATTTTAAAAAAAATCCTAAACTGTAAAAAAGTTTCAAAAATCGTGAAAAAAATGAAGACGAGTCGTATTGCCGTGAAACTTCACATGAAGGCTTAAGGTACCATTGTATGAATTTAGAAGCCATAAAAATAGCATTGGCATGGCAGAAATATGAAGATATACCTAAACCCACCTACCACCTATCGATCCACAGCTTGCGCAGCCCACCTCTCTGGCCGATGTAGTGCCAGCCCGCCCGCTCGTATCGTCGGTTGGCTTAGGCATACGGAGTTCATTCCCAGTCTAAGATTAGACTAAACTGACGGCTATGGTAGTAGGATCTGCAGCACGCATGGGGGGACCCGGACGATCATCGGCTTAGGCATCCTGCCCCTCTGGGCGGCTAAGCGCCTGCACGCTCGTTTTGTGGGTTGACTTAGGTATACGAAATTCATTCCTAGTCTAAGCATACGGAGTTCATTCCCAGTGTAAGATCAGACCACACCGAGGGATATGGGTGCACATGCTGGGCTCAGGCATGTGCTGGTGCCACATTTTTTTTCGCCTGGGGCACCATCACCGGAGAACCTAATCGGTGGCATTGGGGTTCAGACGATTGGGGGGTGGGGGGTGTGCGCACATGATGTGAGATGGGTGCTGGTACTTGGCCCTTATATTGGCCCCCTATCCCTCATCAAACCTTGAGATCTCACACCCCCTTAAAGAGCTTTTGAGATTTTATAGGTTTGCTGCCAGTAGCCATTAAAGTGTCTAAAATGGGGACACTTTTTTCAAATGGTCACAAAATCCTGTACACTTCAAGTTTTTAGCTGAATTTTTTTGTGCATGCCAACAAAAATAGAAGGATCATGTCTACCAAGTTTGAGGCAAAAACTCCTTTTGAAAAAATTTTTAAAAAATCTCGAACCGTAAAAAGTTTCAAAAATCGTGAAAAATAGAAAACGAGTCGTCTTGCCATGAAACTTCACGTGAAGGCTTAAGGGACCATTGTATGAATTTACAAGCCTTAAAAATGGCATTGGGATGGCAGAAATATGAATATGTGGCTAAACCCACCTACCACCCTATCGATCCACGGCTTACGCATCCCGCCTCTCTGGCCGACGCAGTGCCCGCCCGCCCGCTCATTTCGTCAATTGGCTTAGGCATACGGAGTTCATTCTGAGTCTAAGATCAGACTGGACCGAAGGTTATGGTAGTAGGATCGACAGCACACAGAACGGGACCCGATCGATCCACGGCTTGCGCATCCTGCCCCTCTGGCCAGCTAAGCGCCCGCACGCTCATTTCATGGGTTGACTTAGGCATACAAAATTCATTCCCAGTCTAAGCATATGAAGTTTCTTCCCAGTTTAAGATTGGATTGGACCGAGGGATGTAGGTGCACATGTTGGGCTCGGGCATGTGTTGGTGCCGCATTTTTTCTTCGCCCCTGGACACCATCTCCAGAGCATCGTCGGAGAACCTGACCGACGGCATTAGGGTTCTGATGATTGAGAAGGGCGGGGGGGATGTGCGCACATGATGTGCGATGGGTGCTGGTACTTGGCCCTTATATTGGCCCCCTATCCCTCATCAAACCTTGATAACTCACACCCCCTTAAAGAGCAATAGAGATTTTACAGGTTTGCTGCCAGTAGCCATTGAAGTGTCTGAAATGGGGGTAATTTTTTCAAATGGTCACAAAATCCTGTACACTTCGATCCACGGCTTGCGCATCCCGCCTCTCTGGCCGGCATAGTGCCCGCCAGCCCGCTCGTTTCGTCGAATGGCTTAGGCATACGGAGTTCATTCCCAGTCTAAGATCAAACCAGATCGAGGGTTGCGGTAGCAGGATCGGTAGCACGTAGGGGGGACCCGATCGATCCCCGACTTATGCATCCTGCCCCTTTGGCTAGCTGAGTGCCCACACGCTCGTTTCGTAGCTTGACTTAGGTATATGGAGTTCATTCCCAATCTAAGCATACGGAGTTCGTTCCCAGTGTAAGATCGGATCAGACCGAGGGTTACGGGTGCACATGCTGGGCTCGAGCATGTGCTGGTGCCGCATTTTTTTTTTGCCCGGGGAACTATCACCGGAGCATCGCCAGAGAACCTGACCGACGACATTGGGGTTCCAGCGATTGGGGGGCGGGCGGGGTGTGCACACATGATGTGCGATGGTTGCTGGTACTTGGCCCTTATATTAGCCCCTATCCCTCATCAAACCTCAAGAACTCACACCCCCTTAAAGGGCATTTGAGATTTTATAGGTTTGCTGCCAGTAGCCATTAAAGTGTCTCAAATGGGGACACTTTTTTCAATGGTCACAAAATCCTGTACACTTTGAGTTTTTAGCTGAATTGTTTTGTGCATGCCAACAAAAATACAAGGATCACATCTACCATGTTTGGGGCCAAAACTCCTTCTGAAAAAATTAAAAAAAAATCCCGAACTGTAAAAAGTTTCAAAAATCATGAAAAATAGAAAACGAGTCGTCTAGCCATGAAACTTCACATGAAGGCTTAAGGGACCATTGTATGAATTTACAAGTCATACAAATGGCATTGGCATGGTAGAAATGTGAGGATGTGCCTAAACCCACCTACCAACCTATCGATCCAAGGCTTGCGCATCCCGTCTCTCTAGCCGACGTAGTGCCCGCCCACCCGCTCGTTTCGTCGGTTGGCTTAGGCATACGGAGTTTATTCCCAGTCTAAGATCGAACCAGACTAAGGGTTGCAGCAGTAGGATCGATAGCACGTAGGGGGGACCCGACCGATCCCCGGCTTGGGCATCCTACCCCTCTGGCCGTGGTTTGACTTAGGCATACGGAGTTCATTCCCAGTCTAAGCATACGGAGTTCATTCCCAGTGTAAGATCAGACCGGACCGAGGGTTACGGGTGCACAAGCTGGGCTCGGGCATGTGCTGGTGCCAAATTTTTTTTCGCCCAGGCCACCATTGCTGGAGCATCACCGGAGAACCTAACCTACGGCATTGGGGTTCCGACGATTGGGGGGTGAGGGGGGGTGTGCGCACATGATGTGCGATGGGTGCTGGTACTTGGCCCTTATATTGGCCCCCTATCCCACATTAAACCTAAAAAGCTCACACCCCTTTAAAGAGCATTTGAGATTTTACAGGTTTGTTGCCTGTAGCCACTAAAGTGTCTAAAATAGGGACACTTTTTTCAAATGGTCACAAAATCCTGTACACTTCGAGTTTTTAGCTGAATTTTTTTGTGCATGCAACAAAAATACAAGGATCATGTCTACCAATTTTGGGGCCAAAACTCCCTCTGAAAAAATTTAAACAAATCTCGAACCATAAAAAGTGTCAAAAATCGTGAAAAATAGAAAACGAGTCGTCTTGCCATGAAACTTCACATGAAGGCTTAAGGGACCATTGTATGAATTTACAAGCCATAAAAATGGCATTGGCAAGGTAGAAATATGAAGATGTGCCTAAACCCACCTACCACCCTATCGATCCACGGCTTGCGCATCCCGCCTCTCTGGCCGACGTAGTGCCCGCCCGCCCACTCGTTTCGTCGATTGGCTTAGGCATACGGAGTTCATTCCCAATCTAAGATTGGATCCGACCGAGGGTTGTGGCAGCAAGATTGACAGCATGCAGGGGGGACCCGACCGATCCCCGAGTTGCGCATCTTGCCCTTCTGGCGGGCTGAGCGCGCGCACGCTCATTTTATGTGTTGACTTAGGCATACGGAGTTCATTCCCAGTCTAAGCATACAGAGTTCATTCCCAGTGTAAGATCGGATCAGATCGAGGGTTGCGGGTGCACATGTTGGGCTCGGGCATGTGCTGGTGCCACATTTTTTTTGCCCGGGGCACCATCGTCGGGGCATTGCCAGAGAACCTGATCGATGGCATTGGGGTTCCGGTGATTGGGGGGACAGGGGGTGCGCGCACATGATGTGTGATGGGTGCTGGTACTTGGCCCTTAAATTGGCCCCTTATCCGTCATCAAAAATCGAGAACTCACACCCCCTTAAAGAGCATTTTTGATTTTACAGGTTTGCTGGCAATAGCCATTAAAGTGTCTGAAATGGGGACACTTTTTTCAAATGGTCACAAAATCTTGTACACTTCGAGTTTGTAGCTGAATTGTTTTGTGCATTTCAACAAAAATACAAGGATCACGTCTACCAAGTTTGGGGCCAAAAGTCCTTTTGAAAAAATTTAAAAAAAATCCCGAACCGTAAAAAGTTTCAAAAATCATGAAAAATAGAAAACGAGTCGTCTTGCCACGAAACTTCACATGAAGGCTTAAGGGACCATTGTATGAATTTACAAGCCGTAAAAATGGCATTGGCAGGGTAGAAATATGAAGATGTGCCTTAACCCACCTACCACCCAATCGATCCACGGCTTGCGCATCCCGCCTCTTTGGCGAGCGTAGTGCCCGCCCGCCCGCTCGTTTTACCAGTTGGCTTAGGCATACGGAGTTCACTCCTAGTCTAAGATCAGACCGGATCGAGGGTTGTGGTAGGAGGATCAGCAGCATGCAGGGGGGACCCGGTCGATCCCCGACTTGTGCATCCTGCCCCTCTGGCCGATCGATCACCCGCACGCTCGTTTAGTGGGTTGACTTAGGCATACGGAGTTCATTCCCTGTCTAAGCATACGGAGTTCATTCCCAGTGTAAGATTGGATCGGATAGAGGGTTGTGAGTGCACATGTTGGGCTCGGGCATGTGCTGGTGCTGCATTATTTTCGCTCGGGTACCATCGTCAAAGCATCGTCGGAGAACCTGACCGACGGCATTTGGGTTGTGGTGATTGGCGGGGTGGGGGGTGTCGCACATGATGTGCGATGGGTGCCGGTACTTGGCCCTTATATTGGCCCCCTATCCCTTATCAAACCTCAAGAACTCACACCCTGTTAAAGAGCATTTGAGATTTTACAGGTTTGCTGCCAGTAGCCACTAAAATGTCTAAAATGGGGACACTTTTTCAAATGGTCACCAAATCCTGTACACTTCGAATTTTGAGGTGAATTTTTTTGTGCATGCCAACAAAAATACAAGGATCACATCTACCAAGTTTGGGACCAAAATCTTTATGAAAAAATTTTAAAACAATCTTGAACTGTAAAAAGTTTCAAAAATCATGAAAAATAGAAAACGAGTCATCTTGCCATGAAACTTCACATGAAGGCTTAAGGGACCATTGTATGAATTTACAAGCCATACAAATGGCATTGGCATGGCAAAAATATGAAGATGTGCCTAAACCCACCTACCAACCTATCGATCCATGGCTTCCACATCCCGCCTCTCTGGTCGGCGTAATGCCCTCCCACCCACTAGTTTCGTCAGTTGGCTTAGGCATACAGAGTTCATTCCCAGTCTAAGATCAAATCGGACCAAGGTTTGTGGTAGCAGGATCAGCAGCATGCAAGGGGGGACCCGACCGATTCCCGACTTGTGCATCCTGCCCCTCTAGTCGGTTGAGCACCCGCACCCTCGTTTCATGGGTTAACTTAGGTATACGAAGTTCATTCCCAATCTAAGCATACGGAGTTCATTCCCAGTGTAAGATCAGATTAGATCGAGGGTTATGAGTGCACATGCTGATCTCGGGCATGTGCTGGTGCCATATTTTTTTTCGCCCGGGGCACCAGCGTCGGAGCATTGCCAGAGAACCTGACCAGCGGCAGTGGGATTCCGACGATTGGGGGGGCCGGGGGGGTGTGCGCACATGATGTGCGATGGGTTCTGGTACTTGGCCCTTATATTGGCCCCCTATCCCTCATCAAACGTCAAGAACTAACACCCCCTTAAAGAGCATTTGAGATTTTACAGGTTTGTCGCCAGTAGCCATTAAAGTGTCTGAAATGGGGACACTTTTTTCAAATGGTCACAAAATCCTGTACACTTCAAGTTTTTAGCTGAATTGTTTTGTGCTTGCCAACAAAAATACAAGGATCACGTCTACCAAGTTTGGGGCCAAAACTCCTTCTGAAAAAATTTTAAAAAAATCTAGAACCGTAAAAAGTTTCAAAAATCATGAAAAATAGAAAATGTGTCGTCTTGCCATGAAACTTCACTTGAAGGCTTAAGGGACCATTGTATGAATTTACAAGCCATAAAAATGGCATTGGCATGGCAAAAATACGAAGATGTGCCTAAACCCACCTACCACCCTATCGATCCACGACTTGCGCATCTCACCTCTCTGGCCGGCGTAGTGCCTGCCCCCCCGCTCGTTTCATCGGTTGGCTTAGGCATACGGAGTTCATTCTCAGTCTAAGATCGGACCAGACTGAGGGTTACGGTAGTGGGATCGGTTGCTTGCAGGGTGGGACCGATCGATCCCTGGCTTGCACATCCTACGACTCTGGCTGACTGAGCGCCCGCACGCTCGTTTCCTGGGTTGACATAGGCATACAGAGTTCATTCCCAGTCTAAGCATACGGAGTTCATTCCCAGTGTAAGATTGGACCAGGCTGAGGGTTGCGGATGCACATGCTGGGCTCTGGCATGTGCCGGTGCCACATTTTTTTTTGCCCGGGGCACCAATGTCGAAGCATTGCTGGAGAACCTGACCGACGGCATTGGGGTTCCGACGATTGGGGGGCCGGGGGGTGTGCGCACAAGATGTGCGATGGGTGCTGGTACTTGGCCCTTATATTGGCCCCCTATCCCTCATTAAACCTTGAGAACTCACACCCCCTTAAAGAGCATTTGAGATTTTGCAGGTTTGCTACCAGTAGCCATTAAAGTGTCTGAAATAGGGACACTTTTTTTAAATGATCACAAAATCCTGTACACTTCGAGTTTTTAGCTGAATTTTTTTGTGCATGCCAAAAAAAATACAAGGATCACGTCTACCAAGTTTGGGGCCAAAACTCCTTCCGAAAAAATTTTAAAAAAATCCCAAACTGTAAAAAGTTTCAAAAATCATGAAAAATAGAAAACGAGTCGTCTTGCCGTGAAACTTCACTTGAAGGCTTAAGGGACCATTGTATGAATTTACAAGCCATAAAAATGGCATTGGCATGGTATAAATGTGAAGATATGCCTAAACCCACCTACCACCCTGTCGATCCATGACCTGTGCCTCCCGCCTCTCTGGCCGACGTAGTGCTCGCCCGCCCGCTCGTTTCATCAGTTAGCTTAGGTATACTGAGTTCATTCCCAGTCTAAGATTGGACCAAACTGAGGGTTGCATAAGCAAGATCAGCAGCACGCAGGGGAGGACCCGATCGATCCCCGGCTTGTGCATCCTGCCCCTCTGGTCGGCTGAGCGCCTGCACGCTCATTTCGTGGGTTGACTTAGGCATACGGAGTTCATTCCCAGTGTAAGATCAGACCGGATCGAGGGTTACAGATGCACATGCTGGGCTCGAGCATATGCTGGTGCCACATTTTTTTTTGCCCGGGGCACCATCACCGGAGCATCGCTGGAGAACCTGACCGACGGCATTGGGGTTTCGATGATTGTGGGGACAGGGGGGTGTGCACACATGATGTGAGATGGGTGTTGGTACTTGGCCCTTATATTGGCCCCCTATATCTCATCAAACCTTGAGAACTCACACCCCCTTAAAGAGCATTTGAGATTTTATAGGTTTGCTGCCAGTAGCCATTAAAGTGTCTGAAATGGGGAAACTTTTTTCAAATGGTCACAAAATCCTGTACACTTCGATTTTTTAGCTGAATTGTTTTGTGCATACCAACAAAAATACAAGGATCACATCTACCAAGTTTGGGGGCAAAACTACTTCTGAAAAATTTTTAAAAAAATCTCGAATCATAAAAAGTTTCAAAAATCATGAAAAATAGAAAACGAGTCGTCTTGCCATGAAACTTCACATGAAGGCTTAAGGGACCATTGTATGAATTTACAAGCCATAAAAATGGTATTGGCATGGTAGAAATATGAAGATGTGCCTAAACCCACCTACCACCCTATCGATCCACGGCTTGCGCATCCCGTCTCTCTGGCCGGCGTAGTGCCCGCCCGCTCGCTCGTTTTATCGATTGGCTTAGGCATACGGAGGTCATTCCCAGTCTAAGATCGGATCAGATCGAGGGTTGTGGTAGTAGGATCGGTAGCATGCAAGGGGGGACCCGACCGATCCCTGACTTGTGCATCTTGCCCCTCTGGCCGGTTGAGTGCCTGCATGCTCGTTTCGTGGGTTGACTTAGGCGTACGGAGTTCATTCCCAGTCTAAGTATACCGAGTTCATTCCTAGTGTAAGATTGGACTGGGCTGAGGGTTACGGGTGCACATGCTCGGCTCGAGCATGTGATGGTGGCACATTTTGTTTTCGCCCGGGGCACATCGTCGGAGCATCGCTGGAGAACCTGAGCGGTGGCATTGAGGGTTCCGACGATTGAAGGGGGCGGGGGGGTGTGTGCACATGATGTGTGTTGACATCCATTTTGTCCTCAAAAATAAAAATAATAATGTTATACGAAATACAAAAAAAATAAATACAAAAAAATAATACAAAAAATAGCAAAAAAGTAAAAAAAAAAGAAAAATAATTGATGATGGCATTGGTGCCATCCCTGGCACCACTACCTCCAGGCCCACCAGCCATCACATACCCTGTTCATCCTAACCTATTACCAGAAAATACAG
Source organism: Durio zibethinus (assembly GCF_047325235.1). NCBI lineage: Eukaryota > Viridiplantae > Streptophyta > Magnoliopsida > Malvales > Malvaceae > Durio > Durio zibethinus. The sequence continues at coordinate 17,194,749 of NC_143169.1, forward strand.
AAGAAATAAAGAGGCAGGCTCATGTTTACATCCCGTGATCGAGCCCCATGCCCTTCCCTCCAAACACGTAAGGCTGGAGCTCTATAAATAGAGCTCATAGCGAAGCCAAAATGAACAGAGAAGAAGGAGGGGGAGATTCTGTCAAAAAAAACTACAAAAAAAAAATAGAAACCACAGTCCTCCTCGCAGGGAGGAACCCAGCGTCGAAGCTACCTGCAAAAGCAAGAAAACAGATCAGTCTTGCTTTAACAAAACAAACAAAAAAAATTGAAAACAAAAACTTTGAGCCCCGATCTACGCTGATCGAGGCTGTTTTTGACAAAAAGGAGGTCATATCTTGAAAGAGCACGTTGAAGAGCGCTTCTGGAAGTATTTTGGCATTTTTCGGTCACCAGCAACCATCGCCGACGATTACCCAGGCTGCGGCCGGAGCAGTGGCCCGACGATCGAATGGTGGACGGCCAGACCTCTCCCCCAGCTTTCTCTCTCCCTCTCTCCCTTTTAAAATCCAAAGTCCTAAAAATCCTCAAGACAAGTGTGAAAATTCTATTTGAAGCAATTTGTTCCCGAATGCTGCCTAGATGATGGGGTATTTAGAAAATTTTACTTCGTTAAGTCTTTTCACATGATTTCTTAATTTTCATCAATAATAAGATTAATAAATAAAAAGTATAATAGTAAATTGGGAGCTTAAATATAAATAGTCACACCTAAGCTTTTCCTAGATGTTGGAGAGTTAGGGTGGTCTTATTATACTTAAGAATCCAACTTTTAAATTACATTTCATTTTACATAACATTCATTGACATACACATATTAGCATGTTATGATTAGTATTTATTTGTACTATTCTATCTTTAATTTTTATTTGTACTACTTTTTAAAAAAATTATGATATTATAAAATAAAATGAAAATAACATTCCGAAAGAAATAATTCTTGGTACTCTGCCTAGACGTTGGAGAGTCACTAACAATTATTTTCTATAAAGATTGTTATTTTATTTTATTGATTATTGTGTTAAATTTTAAGTAAAAAGAGTTATTTTAAATTCTGCCTAGATGTTGGAGAATTTTAAGATAATTCTTTAACTTAAAGATTTTCTCAATATTTCTAAATAAATATTTTAGCAAAATTTTATTCAAGTGAAGGGAATTAGTGTTAAATTTCAAATTAAAATCATTTTTATCCAACACCAAAAATAGCGCGTAGTTAAATGGTACCAATTTATGGGCGTTGTGGGGGTGCTAATCCTTCCCCATGCGTAACCGACTCCCAGACCCAACCTGGTTTTTCGTAGACCAAAATTATCTTTTTGATAAACTTTAAATCCGTTTTATAGTTTTATTAAAAAGATAAACTTTTGGGTGGCCAATCACACCCTAACAAAGATTGGTGGTGACTCCACTTTTTATTTATTTTTCTCTATTTTAAAACATCACTTTTACTTCTGGCGGTCCCAAAACCGTTACGACAGCTTGGCGACTCCACTGGGGATTTTTTAGATTCAGGCCAAATTTTAGTTATGCGCTATTAATAACTGTTGGATTTAATTAGTTTTATTTGATATTTAATTTAATTCTCTTTATTTTAATTTTTCAAAATATACATACAAGTTAATAAATAAAATAAATTGCTTGTTATCTATTACTTTATTTTGATTTTGTGTTTATGATTTATTTATGTTATTTTGATTAATACATTACTTTGCACACACTTTGCATATTTATTCACATGCATGAGCTCTAAACCCGGGCTCTTTCCCTTTTAGGAGGAAGTGAAGTAGCTATGCTCTCATGAGGTGATAACCTCCACATTTGCTAGTGAAACACTTCCACTTAGACTGAACCCTTTCCGTTAGTAACCTGTAATGGGTGAGGATCGGGGAACCTTAGTAGTCTATTCAGACAACGATGTGAGGAATAGTTTGGGAACTGTTAGACACATAAACCTTAACCCAGCATATCGTAAGCCATATGAATCTTGCCGATCTTTTTATAGAAATAACCAAAAGAAAAGCATTTTCTTAAAAAATATATATATATAAATTTCCTCTTTACATGTAGTTCATTCATTTGGTAATTGTTCAAATTTTGCAATTTCATAAAATATTTTAGAATAAAGTGATTTTTTTTAAAGCATTATCCAACAAGCCAAAAAAACAAAAAAAAAAAGTGGTTTTCAAAAAAATTAAAGATTTTTCTTAAATTCTTTGTTTATTGGCCCAATAAAAAACCAATTTTCATGTCCTAGTTATTTTGTTTTTCCCTCTAAATTTTTTTTTTATTTTGTTTCATCTTTTGCATTTCATACATCATAAAAAATAATACATGTATCCCATTCCATATGCATCATAAAAGGTAGTGTCAGTTTCACTAGGTTGGCATAATACAAGCATTGTATTCCATGTAAAAATATAACATGCACTTGATAGGTTCATGCATTCCATACAAATATGCTGCATTAGTCATAGGAATACATCTCATCATTCATGTAAATATGTCATTGCATTTCATGCATATAAATTCATGAATGGTAAGGTCGTATGGAACAAACGTTGCATTTCATATCCCACTATCTCGGCAATATAATATTCCTTACATACACAGTCATGGTTGATAAAAATTTTCATTTGGGTCATTTGTACATATAAAAATTCATTGTTATAGGCATATACACATTTCATGACATTCTTTAGCCATCATATTCATGTATTCATACTTCGTGTGTCATTCTTTAGCCATCATATTCATTCAATAAGGGTAGTAATCTAGAATTTTTTGTCTAAGTCTTGGAATAAGTTATCTGTCTTGGTGGGAATCAAAGTCACGAAAATGGGAGATCAATTAGAAGTAAGGATTAGTGCTTTGGAGTTGAATCAAGAGGAATTATGGCTTGAGCTTCGAGAGATGAAATGACAAATGGCTCAATTGATAGAAATGGTTAAAAGTAGTGGTATGGTTGAATTAGTTGCTCTTCAAATACCGTTGTCACTTCCATCAAGTCAAGGTCAATTGGCTCCCATTAGTTCCAGCATTCTGCCAGAGCATGCTAAAGCATTGGGTGATCTGAACAATGACCAAGGTTTGGGCGAACTCAAGAGAGGAATGGGTGAACTAGCCATGCAAATGACTGAGCTCAAGAGTTTGATTTCCAAAAATAAGTCAGCTGGCTTCAAACAACCTCCACAAACTATCCCAAGTCCAAACCCATACCTAAATCTTCCTTATGACCATTTTCAACCTCCTTTCCAAGTACCTAAGATTAGACCCCCAATTTTCATGCAACCACCAAGAATTTCACACCTGAACCCATATCCACCATCTCATATTTCACAATCGCCTGTTCAGTATGCTATACCATCATTACCTTTTGAACCCAATCTTCGACCCAAAGTTTCTCAATTCACCTTAAGACCAACTAAACTATCATATTTTCAGCAAAGCAAACCAACTGTAGGATAGAAAAACTTTGATAACACCAAAGAAAAAATCCTTCTTGATCTGATACCTATGTCCTACGCAGAGTTGTACCCATTACTTCTAGAAAATTATCTCATTGCCCCTATCCCTACTGAACCTCGCAAACCACCTTTCCCTGAATGCTATGACCCCAATGCTCGATGTGAATACCATTTTGGCATCATTGGCCATTCTTTGGAAAATTGTACAGCTTTGAAACATAGGGTGCAAGGACTGATGAAAGCTGGATATCTGAGTTTTGATACCAAGATGAAGCCAATTATTCACAACAACCCTTCTTTGATCCATGTCAAAATGGTAGGCAGTGCTGCAGGCAACAGTAGGGTTGGTCAGGATGATGAATAAAAAGCTTTTTAAGCAAAGAGTTATCTTCCCTAGTAATCATAGTCAACTATTTTTTAAGAGAAACAAAAGGAAGTGGGAGTAGGTTTGGCACTTTTTGGCCCTAGCCCTAGAATAGCTCATGATGTGTAAACTTGATGCTTTTGGAAATGAATGGAAACTTCTTTTAACCTAGATTTTCTATGAATTGATGCATCTATTTATTTTATTGGCACGCCTAAAAGAGTATAAGAAAGAATGACGGTTGCAAGTATGTTTTCACCAAACTTTTGAGACAGAAAAGATATATCTAGATGACCCATTTTGAATATAGGATGGAATTCAAGTTTCCCCTCACCAAAACAACAAAATTTAACTTGCATATCATGCATCATTTGCTTGAATTCATTGCTTTTCATGCCCGCTAAGGACAAGGAATGATAATTGTAAATATACTTTCGCCAACACTTCGAAGCAAATTTTTTTTTATATACAATAGAATTCATGCCATGCATTTCTGACTTCTGATGATTAATAAAAGATTCAAGGATAGCTATCTTAGGAAACGAGGTCAGTTGAGTTTGCACACTTATAGCACTCGAGCTAGTACCATAATCATGGAAAATGAAGGTGCCAATTGAATGGATAGAGTAGAAAAAACCCAAGGAGAGATCGGTGAAACAGTTACAGGAATGCAACAAAATGTGAACAAACAACTGACAGAATTAAAATAGATGATAGTGGAATTGACAAAAGGAAAAGAAATTGTTGAGACGTACAGGATAAGGAAGGAAACAGCTGTCAAGACACCATTGTATCTATCTGGGTCCACATATGTTCAAGATCCCCATGTGTCACAAACACCTCAAACAACTGATCAACCTTATATTGGCCATTTTACCAAGTTACCATCAGTTCAGACAAATATCAATCTAGGGCATACTCTTCACGACTTCACTACTGTGCCTAATGTGGATGATCAAAAAAAATTGAAGAAATTGAAGAGGGTGCCAGATCCATCAGAAGATATAGTGATGAAAGATAAGTATGATCTGTTGAAAGAGAGATTGAAAGCAATTGAAAGTCATGATGTCTACGAGAATGTTGACACCAACGAGCTTAGTCTAGTGCCTGATCTCATTATTCCATCAAAATTCAAAGCCTCAAATTTTGAAAAGTATAACGGAACTGGATGTCTTAAAATACATTTGGCTCAATACTGTCACAAAATGGTTGGGTATGCTGGTGATGAAAAGCTACTTATTCATGTCTTTCAAGAAAGTTTGATTGGGATAGCAGCTAATTGGTATCATAGTTTGAAAAGTAGTCAAATTCATACTTGGAGAGATTTATCACGGGCTTTCTTGAAGCAATACCAATATATGTTGGAGTTAACTCCGGATCGATTAACCCTCCAAAATATGAGAAAGAACCCCAATGAGAGCTACAAAGAATATGCTGTTAGATGGAAAAATATGGCATCACAGGTACAACCACCTCTACCAATAGGGAGTTGAATTCCCTGTTTGTGGATACCCTTCCTTCTCCCTATTATGATAAGTTGATCAGCAATACTTCATAAGAGTTTGCAAATTTATTATTTGCTGTGGGTAGAATTGAGGATGGGATAAGAAGGGTTGCAAGTGCACATGCTAGGGTCGGGCATGTGCTGGTGCCGCATTTTTTTTTGCCCGTGGCACCATCGTCGGAGCATCACTGGAGAACCTGACCAGCGGCATTGGGGTACCTGCGATTGGGGGGGCGGGGGGATGTGCGCACATGATGTGTGATGGGTGCTGGTACTTCGCCCTTATATTTGCCCCCTATCCCTCATCAAACTAGGAGAACTCACCCCCCCTTAAAGAGCATTTGAGATTTTACAGGTTTGCTGCCAGTAGCAATTAAGTGTCCGAAACGAGGACACTTTTTTCAAATGGTCACAAAATCCTGTACACTTAAAGTTTTTTTAACTAAATTTTCTTGTGGATGCCAACAAAAATAAAAGGATCACCTCTACCAAGTGTGGGGCCAAAAGTCCTTTTGAAAAAATTTTAAAAAAATCTCGAACCGTAAAAAGTTTTGAAAATCATGCAAAATAGAAAATGAGTCGTCTTGCCATGAAACTTCACATGAAGGCTTAAGGGACCATTGTATGAATTTACAAGCCATAAAAATGGCATTAGTGTGGTAGAAATATGAAGATGTGCCTAAACCAACCTACCACCCTATCGATCCACGGCTTGCGCATGCCGCCTCTCTGGCCAGCGTAGTGCCCGGCCGCCCGCTCATTTCGTCGGTTAGCTTAGGTATACGGAGTTCATTCCTAGTCTAAGATCTGACCGGACTGAGGGTTACAATAGTAGGATCATCATCACGTATGGGGGGACCCGGCCTATCCCCGACTTACACATCCTGCCCCTCTGGCCTGCTGAGCGCCTGCACGCTCGTTTCGTGCATTGACTTAGGCATACGGAGTTCATTCCCAATCTAAGCATACGGAGTTCATTCCTAGTGTAAGATCGGACCAGACCGAGGGTTGCGAGTGCACATGCTGGGCTTGGGCATGTGCTGGTGCCGCATTTTTTTTCGCCCGGGGCACCATCACCGAAGCATCACCGGAGAACCTGACCAACGGCATTGGGGTTCTGACGATAGGGGGCAGGGGGGTGGTGTGTGCACATGATGTGCGATGGGTGCTGGTACTTGGCCCTTATATTGGCCCCCTATCCCTCATCAAACCTTGAGAACTCACACCACCTTAAATAGCATTTGAGATTTTACAGGTTTGCTGCCAGTAGCCAATAAAGTGTCTAGAATGAGGACTTTTTTCAAATGGTCACAAAATCCTGTACACTTAGAGTTTTTAGCTGAATTTTTTTGTGCATGCCAAAAAAAATACAAAGATCACATCTACCAAGTTTGGGGCCAAAACTCGTTCTGAAAAAATTTTAAAAAAATCCCGAACCCTAAAAAGTTTTAAAAATCATGAAAAATAGAAACGAGTCGTCTTGCCATCAAACTTCACATGAAGGCTTAAGGGACCATTGTATGAATTTACAAGCCATAAAAATGGCATTGGCCTGGTAGAAATATGAAGATGTGCCTAAACCAACCTACCACCCTATCGATCCAAGGCTTGCGCATCTTGCCTCTCTGGCCGGCGTAGTGCCCGCCCGCTCGGTCGTTTCATCGGTTGGCTTAGGCATACAGAGTTTATTCCCAGTCTAAGATCGGACCGGACCGAGGGTTGTGGTGGCAGGATTAGCAGCACGTAGGGGGGGACCCGGTCAATCCTTGGCTTGCGCATCCTGCCACTCTGGTCGGCTGAGCGCCCGTACATTTGTTTCGTGTGCTGACTTAGGCATACGGAGTTCATTCCCAGTCTAAGCATAAGAAATTCATTTCTAGTGTAAGATCGGACCGGATCGAGGGTTACGGGTGCACATGCTGGGATCGGGCATGTGCTGGTGCCGTATTTTTTTTTTGCCCGTGGTACCATCGTCGGAGAACCTGACCAGCGGTATTGGGGTTCCGACGATTGGGGGGCGGGGGGGGGGGGTTGTGCGCACATGATGTGTGATGGGTGCTGGTACTTGGCCCTTATATTGGCCCCCTATCCCTCATCAAACTTGGAGAACTCCACCCCCTTTAAAGAGCATTTGAGATTTTACAGGTTTGCTGCCAGTAGCCATTAAAGTGTCTGAAATGGGGACACTTTTTTCAAATGGTCACAAAATCCTGTACACTTGGAGTTTTTAGCTGAATTTTCTTGTGCATGCCAACAAAAATACAAGGATCACGTCTACCAAGTGTGGGGCCAAAAATCCTTCTGAAAAAATTTTAAAAAAATCTCAAACCGTAAAAAGTTTCCAAAATCATGCAAAATAGAAAACGAGTCGTCTTGTCATGAAACTTCACATGAAGGCTTAAGGGACCATTGTATGAATTTACAAGCCATAAAAATGGCATTGGCATGGTAGAAATATGAAGATGTGCCTAAACCAACCTACCACCCTATCGATCCACGGCTTGCGCATCCTGCCTCTCTGGCCGACGTAGTGCTCGCCCGCCCGGTCGTTTCATCGGTTGGCTTAGGCATACGGAGTTTATTCCCACTCTAAGATCGGACCAAACTGAGGGTTGCAGCGTAGGATCAACAACATGAAAGGGGGGACCCGGTCGATCCTCGGCTTACGTATCCTGCCCCTTTGGCCGGCTGAGCGCCCGCACGCTCATTTCGTGCGTTGACTTAGGCATACAAAGTTCATTCCCAGTCTAAGCGTACGGAGTTCATTCCTAGTGTAAGATCAGACGAGACCAAGGGTTGCGGGTGCACATGCTGGGCTCAAGCATGTGCTGGTGCCGTATTTTTTTTTGCCCGTGGCACCATCACCGGAGCATCACTGGAGAACCTGACCAGCGGCATTGGGGTTCCGGCGATTGGGGGGCGGGGAGGTGTGCGCACATGATGTGCGATGGGTGCTGGTACTTGGCCCTTATATTTTCCCCCTATCCCTCATCAAACCTTAAGAACTCACACCCCCTTAAAGAGCATTAGAGATTTTACAGGTTTGCTGCCAATAGCCATTAAAGTGTCTGAAATGGGGACACTTTTTTCAAATGGTCACAAAATCCTGTACACTTCGAGTTTTTAGCTGAATTTTTTTGTGCATGCCAAAAAAAATAAAAGTATCATGTGTACCAAGTTTGGGAACAAAACTCCTTCTAAAAAATTTTTAAAAAAATCCCGAACCGTAAAAAGTTTTGAAAATCATGAAAAATAGAAAACGAGTCGTCTTGCCATGAAACCTCACATGAAGGCTTAAGGGACCAGTGTATGAATTTACAAGCCATAAAAATGGCATTGGTACAGCGAAAATATGAAGATGTGCCTAAACCCACCTACCATCCTATCGATCCACGGCTTGCGCATCCCGTCTCTCTGGTCGATGCAGTGCCCACCCGCTTGTTTTGTCGGTTGGCCTAGGCATACGGAGTTCATTCTTAGTCTAAGATCAGATCGAACCGAGGGTTGTGGCAGCAGGATCGACAGCATGCTGGGGGGGACTTGACTGGTCCCTGGCTTGTGCATCCTGCCCCTCTGGTCGGCTAAGCGCCCGCACGCTCGTTTCGTGGGTTGACTTAGGCATACAGAGTTCATTCCCAGTCTAAGCATACAGAGTTCATTCCCAGTGTACGATCAGACCAGACTGAAGGTTACGATAGGAGGATCAACAGCACATAGGGGGGACCTGATCGATCCTCGGCTTACGCATCCTGCCCCTCTGGCCGGTTAAGCACCTGCGCGCTCGTTCCGTGGGTTGACATAGGCATACGGAGTTCATTCCCAGTCTAAGCATACAGAGTTCATTCCCAGTGTAAGATCAGCACGAACCGAGGGTTTCGGGTGCACATGCTAGGCTTGGGCATGTTCTGGTGCCGCATTTTTTTTCGCCCGAGGCACCATCACCGGAGCATCACCATAGAACCTGACCGACGGCATTGGGGTTCCGACGATTGGGGGGCAGGGGGTGCTGTGTGTACATGATGTGCGATGGGTGCTGGTACTTGGCCCTTATATTGGCCCCCTATCCCTCATCAAACCTCGAGAACTCACACCCCCTTAAAGAGCATTTGAGATTTTACAGGTTTGTTGCCAGTAGCCAATAGTGTCTAAAATGGGGACACTTTTTCCAAATGGTCACAAAATCTTGTACACTTCGAGTTTTTAGTTGACTTTTTTTATGCATGCTAAAAAAAATACAAGGATCATGTCTACCAAGTTTGGGGCCAAAATTCCTTCTGAAAAAATTTTAAAAAAATCCCGAACCATAAAAAGTTTCAAAAATCATGAAAAATAGAAAACAAGTCGTCTTGCCATGAAACTTCACATGAAGGCTTAAGGGACTATTGTATGAATTTACAACCCATAAAAATGGCATTGGCATGGCAGAAATATGAAGATGTACCTAAACCCACCTACCACCCTATCAAACCACGGCTTGCGCATCCCGCCTCTCTAGCCGGCATAGTGCCCGCCCACCCAATCATTTCGTCGGTTGGCTTAGGCATACGGAGTTCATTCCAGGTCTAAGACCAGACCGGACCAAGGGTTGTGGCAGCAGGATTGGTAGCACGTAGAGGGGGACCCGATCGATCCCCAGCTTGCGCATCCTGCCCCTCTGGCTGACAGAGCGCCCGTACGCTCATTTCATGGGTTGACTTAGTCATACGGAGTTCATTCCCAGTGTAAGATCGGATCGGATTGAGGGTTGTGGGTGCACATGCTGGGCTCGGGCATGTGCTGGTGCCGTATTTTTTTTTCGCCGGGGCACCATCGTCGGAGAACCTGACCAACAGCATTGGGGTTCCGATGATTGGGGTGCGAGGGGGTGTGCGCACATGATGTGCGATGGGTGCTGGTACTTGGCTCTTTTATTGGCCCCTTATCCCTCATCAAACCTTAAGAACTCACACCCCCTTAAAGAGCATCTGAGATTTTACAGGTTTGCTGCCAGTAGCCGTTAAAGTGTCTGAAATGGGGACACTATTTTCAAATGGTCACCCTATCGATCCACTTCGAGTTTTTAGTTGAATTTTTTTATGCATGCCAACAAAAATACAAGGATCATGTCTACCAAGTTTGGGGCCAAAACTCCTTCTGAAAAAATTTTAAAAAAATCTTGAAACCGTAAAATGTTTCAAAAATCGTAAAAAATAGAAAATGAGTCGTCTTGCCATGAAACTTCACATGAAGGCTTAACGGGACCATTGTATGAATTTACAAGCCATAAAAATGGCATTGGCATGGCAAAAATATGAAGATGTGCCTAAACCCACTTACCACCTTATCGATCCACGGCTTGCGCATCCCACCTCTCTGGTCGACGTAGTGCCCGCCCGCCCTCTCGTTTCGTCGGTTGGCTTAGGCATACAGAGTTCATTCCCAGTCTAAGATTAGATTGGAGTGAGGGTTGTGACAATAGGATCAGCAGCACGTAGGGGGGACCCGACCGATCCCCAACTTTCGAATCCTGCCCCTATCACCGGCTGAACGCCCGCACGCTCGGTTCGTGGGTTGACTTAGGCATACGGAGTTCATTCCCAGTGTAAGATTGGACCGGATCAAGGGTGCGAGTGCACATGCTGGGCTTGGGCATGTGCTGGTGCCGTATTTTTTTTTCGCTCAGGGCACCATCGCGGCAGCATAATCGGAGAACCTAACCAACGGCATTAGGGTTCCGGCGATTGGGGGGGCGGGGGAGGGGTGTCTGCACATGATGTGCGATGGGTGCTGGTACTTGGCCCTTATATTGGCCCCCTATCCCTCATCAAACCTTGAAAACTCACACCCCCTTAAAAAGCATTTGAGATTTTACAAGTTTGCTACCAATAGCCATTAAAGTGTCTGAAATGGGGACACTTTTTTCAAATGGTCACAAAATCCTGTTCACTTCGCGCTTTTAGCTGAAACTTTTTGTGCATGCCAAAAAAAATCCAAGGACCGTGTCTACCCAGTTTAGGGCCAAAACTCCTTCTGAAAAAATTTTAAAAAAATCTCGAACCGTAAAAAGTTTTCAAAAATCGTGAAAAATAGAAAACGAGTCGTGTTGCCATGAAACTTCACATGAAGGCTTAAGGGACCATTGTATGAATTTACAAGCCATAAAAATGGCATTGGCATGGCAGAAATATGAAGATGTGCCTAAACCCACCTACCACCCTATCGATCCACGGCTTGCGTATCTAGCCTCTCTGGCCGACGTAGTGCCCATCCGCCCGCTCGTTTCATCAGTTGGCTTAGGCATATGGAGTTCATTCCCAGTCTAAGATCAGATCGGATCAAAGGTTGTGGCAGCAGGATCGGCAGCACACAGTGGGGGACCCGACCGATCCCCGATTTACGTATCCTACCCTTTTGGCTGGTTGAGCGCCCACACGCTCGTTTCGTGGGTTAACTTAGGCATACGGAGTTCATTCCCAGTCTAAACGTATGGAGTTCATTCCCAGTGTAAGTTCAGACCAAACTGAGGGTTGTGGGTGCACATGCTAGGCTCGGGCATTTGCTGGTGCCACATTTTCTTTTCACCTGGGGCACCATCGTCGGAGCATTGCCGGAGAACCTGACCAGCGGCATTGGGGTTCCGACGATTGGGGGGGTGTGTGCACAAGATATGTGATGGGTGCTGGTACTTGGTCCTTATATTGGCCCCCTATCCCTCATCAAACCTCGAGAACTCACACCCCCTTAAAGAGCATTTGAGATTTTACAGGCTTGCTGCCAGTAGCCATTAAAGTGTCTGAAATGTGGACACTTTTTTCAAATGGTCACAAAATCTTGTACACTTCGAGTTTTTAGCTGAATTTTTTTGTGCATGCCAAAAAAAATACAAGGATCACGTCTACCAAGTTTGGGGTCAAAAATCCTTCTGAAAAAATTTTAAAAAATCTCGAACCGTTAAAAGTTTTAAAAATCGTGAAAAATAAAAAATGAGTCGTCTTGCCATGAAACTTCACATGAAGGCTTAAGGGACCATTGTATGAATATACAAGCCATAAAAATGGCATTGGTAGGGTGGAAATATGAAGATGTGCCTAAACCCACCTACCACCCTATCGATCCATCGCTTGCGCATCCCGCTTCTCTGGCCGGCATAGTGCCCGCCCGCCTGTTCTTTTCGTCAGTTCGCTTAGGCATACGGAGTTCATTCCCAATCTAAGATCAGACCAGACCGAGGGTTGTGCCTGCAGGATTGGCAGCACATAGGGGGGGATGCGGCCATCCCCGGCTTGCGCATCCTGCCTCTCTGGTCGGCTGAACGCCCGCACGCTCATTTCGTGGGTTGACTTAGGCATACGGAGTTCATTCCCAGTCTAAGCATATGGAGTTCATTCCCAGGGTAAGATTGGACCGGACTGAGGGTTGCGGGTGCACATACTGGGCTCGACCATGTGCTGGTGTTGCATTTCTTCTCGCTCGAGGCACCATCGCAGGAGCATCGTCAGAGAACCTGACCGGCGGCATTGGGGTTCCGGTGATTGGGTTGGCCGGGGGGTGTGCGCACATGATGTGCGATGGGTGCTGGTACTTGCCCCTTATATTGGCCCCCTATCCCCCATCAAACCTCAAGAACTCACACCCCCTTATTGAGCATTTGAGATTTTACAGGTTTGCTGCCAATAGCCTTTAAAGTGTTTAAAATGTGGACACTTTTTTCAAATGGTAACAAAATCTTGTACACTTCGAGTTTTTAGCTGAATTTTTTTGTGCATGCCAAAAAAAATACAAGGATCACGTCTACCAAGTTTGGGGGCAAAAATCCTTCTGAAAAAATTTTAAAAAAATCCCGAACCGTAAAAATTTTCAAAAATCATGAAAAATAGAAAACGAGTCGTCTTGCCATGAAACTTCACATGAATGCTTAAGGGACCATTGTATGAATTTACAAGCCATAAAATGGCATTGGCATGACAGAAATATGAAGATGTGCCTAAACCCACCTACCACCCTATCGATCCACGGCTTGCGTATCCCACCTCTCTGGCCGGTATAGTGCCCGCCCGCTCATTTCGCCGGTTGGCTTAGGCATATGGAGTTCATTCCTGGTCTAAGATTGGACCAAAAAGAGGGTTGCGGCTATAGGATTGGTAGCACACAGGGGGAGACTCGGTCGAACCCCCGCTTGTGCATCCTACCCCTCTGGCCGGCTGAGTGCCCGCACGCTCGTTTCGTGGGTTGACTTTGGCATACCGAGTTCATTCCCAGTCTAAGCATATGGTGTTCATTCCCAGCGTAAGATCAGACCGGACCGAGGGTTGCCAGTGCACATGCTGGGCTCGGGCATGTGCTGGTGCCGCATTTTTTTTTGCTCGCGGCACCATCACCGAAGCATCGTTGGAGAACCTGACCGACGGCATTGGGGTTCCGGCGATTGGGGGGGAAGGGGGGCTTGCGCACATGATGTGCATTGGGGGCTGGTACTTGGCCCTTATATTGGCCCTCTATCCCTCATCAAACCTTGAGAACTCACACCCCCTTAAAGAGCATTTGAGATTTTACAGGTTTGCTGCCAGTAGCCATTAAAGTGTCTGAAATGGGGACACTTTTTTCAAATGGTCACAAAATCCTGTACACTTCGAGTTTTTAGCTGAATTTTTTTGTGCATGCCAAAAAAAATACAAGGATCACATCTACCAAGTTTGTTGCCAAAACTCCTTCTAAAAAAAATTAAAAAAAATCCCGAACAGTAAAAAGTTTCATAAATCATGAAAAATAAAAAACAAGTCGTCTTGCCATGAAACTTCACATGAAGGCTTAAGGGACCATTGTATGAATTTACAAGCCATAAAAATGGCATTGGCATGGCAGAAATATGAAGATGTGCCTAAACCCACCTACCACCCTATCGATCCATGGCTTGCGCATCCCACCTCTCTGGCCGGCGTAGTGCCCGCCCGCCCGCTCATTTCTTCGGTTGGCTTAGGCAAACGGAGTTGATTCCAAATCTAAGATCAGATCAAATTGATGGTTGTGATAGCAGGATCGATAGCATGCAGAGGGGACCCGGTCGATCCCTGACTTGCGCATCCTGCCCCTCTGGCCGATTGAGCGCCCGCACGCTCATTTCGTGGGTTAACTTAGGGATATGGAGTTCATTCCCAGTCTAAGCATACGGAGTTCATTTCCAGTGTAAGATCAGACCGGACCAAGGGTTACGGGTGCACATATTGGGCTCGGGCATGTGCTGGTGCCGTATTTTTTTTTCGCCTGGTGCACCATCGTCGGAGCATCGCCAGAGAACCTGACCGGTGGCATTCGGGTTCCGGTGATTGGGGGGGTGGGGGAAGGGTGTGCGCCCATGATGTGCAATGGGTGCTGGTATTTGGCCCTTATATTGGCCCCCTAACCCTTATCAAACCTCGAGAACTTACACCTCCTTAAAAAGCATTTGAGATTTTACAGGTTTGCTGCTAGTAGCAATTAAAGTGTTTGAAATGGGGACACTTTTTTCTAATGGTCACAAAAACCTGTACACTTCTAGCCGGTGTAGTGCATGCCAACAAAAATACAAGGATCACGTCTACCATGTTTGGGGCCAAAACCCCTTCTAAAAAAATTTTAAAAAAATCTCGAACCGTAAAAAGTTTCAAAAATCGTAAAAAATTTAAAATGATTCGTCTTGCCATGAAACTTCACATGAAGGGTTAAGGGACCATTGTATGGATTTGCCAGCCAGAAAAATGGCATTGGCACGACAGAAATATGTAGATGTGCCTAATCCCACCTACCACCCTGTCGATCCACGGCTTGCACATCCCGCCTCTCTGGTCGGCGTAGTGCCCGCCCACCTGCTCGTTTCTTCAGTTGGCTTAGGCATACGGAGTTCATTCCCAGTCTAAGATCGGACCGCACCAAGGGTTGCGGCAGCAAGATCAGTAGAACGCAAGGGGGAGTCGGTCGATCCTCAGCTTGCGCATCCTACCCCTCTGGTCGACTGAGCGCTCGCACGCTCGTTTCGTGGGTTGACTTAGGCTTACGGAGTTCATTCCCAGTCTAAGCATACGAAGTTCATTCCCAGTGTAAGATCAGACCGGACCAAGGATTACAGGTGCACATGCTGGGCTCGGGCATGTGCTGGTGCCACATTTCTTTTTCTCCCGGGGCACCATCGTCGGAGCATCGCCGGAGAACCTGACCGACGACATTGGGGTTTCGACGATGGGGGGCGGGGGGAGTCTGCGCACATGATGTGCGATGGGTGCTAGTACTTGGCCCTTATGTTAGCCCCCCTATCTCGCATCAAACCTTGAGAACTCACACCGCTTTAATGAGCATTTGAGATTTTACAGGTTTGCTGCCAGTAGCCATTAACGTGTCTGAAATGGGGACACTTTTTTCAAATGGTCACATCCTGTCCACTACGAGTTTTTAGCTAAATTTTTTTTTGCATGCCAACAAAAATACAAGGATCACGTCTACCAAGTTTGGGGCCAAAACTCTTTCTGAAAAAATTTTAAAAAAATCTCGAACCGTAAAAAGTTTTGAAAATCATGAAAAATAGAAAACGAGTCGTCTTGCCATGAAACTTCACATGAAGGCTTAAAGGACCATTGCATGAATTTACAAGCCATAAAAATGGCATTGGCATGGCAGAAATATGAAGATGTGCCTAAACCCACATACCACCCTATCGATCCATGGCTTGCGCATCCCGCCTCTCTGGCTGGCGTAGTGCCCGCCCGCCCGCTTGTTTCGTCAGTTGGCTTAAGCATACGGAGTTCATTCCTAGTGTAAGATTGGACCAGACCAAGGGTTATGATAGCAGGATCGGCAGCACGCAGGGGGCGACCCGATCGATCCCTGACTTATGCATCCTGCCCTTCTGGCCGGTTGAGCGCCCGCAACTCGTATCGTGGGTTGACTTAGGCATACGGATTTCATTCCAATCTAAGCATACGGAGTTCATTCCCAGTGTAAGATCGGACCGGACCAAGGGTTGTGGGTGCACATGCAGGTATCGGGCATGTGCTGGTGCTGTATTTTTCTTTCGCCCGGGGAACCATCGTCGGAGCATCACCGAAGAACCTGACCGACGGCATTAGGGTTTCGATGATTGGGGGCGGGGGGCGATGGGTGCTGGTACTTGGCCCTTATATTGGCCCCCTATCCCTCATCAAACCTCGAGAACTCACACCCCCTTAAATAGCATTCGAGATTTTACAAGTTTGCTGCCAGTAGCCATTAAAGTGTCTGAAATGGGGACACATTTTTAAAATGGTCACAAAATCCTGTGCACTTCGAGTTTTTAGCTGAATTTTTTTGTGCATGCCAACAAAAATACAAGGATCATGTCTAGCAAGTGTGGGGCAAAAAGTCCTTTTGAAAAAATTTAAAAAAAATCCCGAACAGTAAAAAGTTTTAAAAATCATGAAAAATAGAAAACGAGTCGTCTTGCCATGAAACTTCACATGAAGGCTTAAAGGACCATTGTATGAATTTACAAGCCATAAAAATGGTATTGGCATGGTAGAAATATGAAGATATGCTTAAACCCACCTACCACCCTATCGATCCATAGCTTGTGCATCTCGCCTCTCTGGTCGGCTTAGTGCCCGCCCACCTGCTCGTTTCATCGGTTGGCTTAGGCATGCACTGGTGTCATTTTTTTTTTGCTCAGGGCATCATCGTTGGAGCATCGCCGGAGAACTTGATCAGCGGCATTGGGGTTCCGACGATTGGGGGGGCGGGGGGGTGTGCGCACATGATGTGCGATGGGTGCTGGTACTTGGCCCTTATATTGGCCCCCTATCCCTCATCAAACCTCGAGAACTCACACCTCCTTCAAGAGCATCTGAGATTTTAGAGGTTTGCTGCCAGTAGCCATTAACGTGTTTGAAAATGGGACACTTTTTTCAAATGGTCACAAAATCCTGTCCACTACGAGTTTTTAGCTAAATTTTTTTTGGCAAGCCAACAAAAATACAAGGATCACGTCTACCAAGTTTGGGGCCAAAACTCTTTCTGAAAAAATTTTTAAAAAATCTCGAACCGTAAAAAGTTTTGAAAATCATGAAAAATAGAAAACGAGTCGTCTTGCCATGAAACTTCACACGAAGGCTTAAAGGACCATTGCATGAATTTACAAGCCATAAAAATGGCATTGGCATGGCAGAAATATGAAGATGTGCCTAAAACCACATACCACCCTATCGATCCATGGCTTGCGCATCCCGCCTCTCTGGCTGGCGTAGTGCCCGCCCGCCCGCTTGTTTCGTCAGTTGGCTTAAGCATACGGAGTTCATTCCTAGTCTAAGATCAGACCAGACCAGGGGTTACGATAGCAGGATCGGCAGCACGCAGAGGGGGACCCGATCGATCCCCGGCTTACGCATCCTGCCCTTCTGGCAGACTGAGCGCCCGCAAGCTCGTATCGTGGGTTGACTTAGGCAACGGATTTCATTCCCAGTCTAAGCATACGGAGTTCATTCCCAGTGTAAGATCAGACCGGACCAAGGGTTGTGGGTGCACATGCAGGTATCGGGCATGTGCTGGTTTTGTATTTTTCTTTTGCCTGGGGCACCATCGTCGGAGCATCACCGGAGAACCTGACCGGCGGCATTGGGGTTCCGATGATTGGCGGGTGGGGGGCGATGGGTGCTGGTACTTGGCCCTTATATTGGCCCCCTATCCCTCATCAAACCTCGAGTACTCACACCCCCTTAAATAGCATTTGAGATTTTACAGGTTTGCTGCCAGTAGCCATTAAAGTGTCAGAAATGGGGACACTTTTTTCAAATGGTCACAAAATCCTGTACACGTCGAGTTTTTAGCTGAATTTTTTTGTGCATGCTAAAAAAAATATAGTGATCACGTCTACCAAGTTTGGGGCCAAAACTCTTTCTGAAAAAATTTAAAAAAAATCCCAAACCGTAAAAGGTTTCAAAAATCGTGAAAAATAGAAAACGAGTCGTCTTGCCATGAAACTTCACATGAAGGCTTAAGGGACCATTGTATGAATTTACAAGCCATAAAAACAGCATTGGCATGACAGAAATATGAAGATGTGCCTAAACCCACCTACCACCCTATCGATCCACGGCTTGCACATCTCGCCTCTCTGGCCGACGTAGTGCCCACCCGCCCGTTCGTTTCGTCGGTTGGCTTAGGCATACAGAGTTCATTCCCAGTCTAAGATCGGATAGAACCAAGGGTTATGGCAGCAGGATCGACAGCACACAGGGGGGACCCGACCTATCCCCGACTTGTGCATCCTACCCCTCCGGTCGACTGAGCGCCCGCATGCTCCTTTCGTGGGTTGACTTAGGCATACGGAGTTCATTCCCAGTCTAAGCATACGGAGTTCATTCCCAGTGTAAGATCGGATTGAACCGAGGGTTACAGGTGCACATGCTGGGCTCGAGCATGTGCTGGTGCCCCATTTTTTTCGCTTGGGGCACCATCGTCAGAGCGTCAACGGAGAACCTGACCGGCGCATTAGCGTTCTGACAATTGGGGGGAAGGAGGGGGTGTGCGCACATGATATGCGATGGGTGCTGGTACTTGGCCCTTATATTGGCCCCCTATCCCTCATCAAACCTCGAGCACTCACACCCCCTTAAAGAGCATTTGAGATTTTACAGGTTTGCTACCAGTAGCCATTAAAGTGTCTCAAATGGGGACACTTTTTTCAAATGGTCATAAAATCCTGTACACTTCGAGTTTTTAGCTAAATTGTTTTTTGCATGCCAAAAAAAATACAAGGATCACGTCTACCAAGTTTGGGGCCAAAACTCCTTCTGAAAAAATTTTAAAAAAATCTTGAACTGTAAAAAGTTTCAAAAATCGTGAAAAATAGAAAACGAGTCGTCTTGCCATGA
This sequence comes from Durio zibethinus, assembly GCF_047325235.1. Classification (NCBI taxonomy): domain Eukaryota; kingdom Viridiplantae; phylum Streptophyta; class Magnoliopsida; order Malvales; family Malvaceae; genus Durio; species Durio zibethinus. Next base: position 17,213,930 of record NC_143169.1, read on the forward strand.
AACTTCACATGAAGGCTTAAGGGAAAATTGTATGAATTTACAAGCCATAAAAATGGCATTGGCATGGTAGAAATATGAAGATGTGCCTAAACCCACCTACCACTCTATCGATCCACGGCTTGGGCATCCCGCCTCTCTGGTCGGCGTAGTGCCCGCCCGTCCGCTCGTTTCGTCGGTTGACTTAGGCATACCGAGTTCATTCCCAGTCTAAAATCAGACCGGACCGAGGGTTATGGCAGCAAGATCGGTAGCACACAGGTGTCACGGGCTCCGACCTTAGACTCAAACTACGTACGGCCATAGGCTTGGAATCTCCTCCTTTGTGCCTAAGTCAGCCTAAAACACAAGCGTGCGGGCACTAGAACAATGGGAAGGGCTGATTACGCAAGTTAAAAAGAAACAGGATAAGAAGACAGAATTCTGGAAATGCTCTTGTATTCACTGAAACAGAAGTGTTTGATGGTGTACAAATGAAGGTGGAGCAGCCCTCTATTTATAGTTGAGGCTCCAACTACAACTTAATGGCATATCCCTAGAATAAAGGCTAAAATCATGGGATTACAATCAATCAGGATGCTAACTCCTAATTTTCAGGGTCAACCAAATCTGCCAGGATGCTCCTGCCTATTTCCAGAAGCTTCCCTTACGTGTCCAGCACCTTAGACCCTTCTGGATGTGGTGCGGGCAGCTTGTATGCCAGGCCTTGGTCTCACGGGCTGGCCTGCAAGTTAGGCGGGTGTTTTAAGCTCCTTTGCTAGGCTTTACGTACAGATACTTGCCAGGATGCCTGGTCTATGGGCCTCAACCTCTGGCTCACCTGCTGGTCTACCTGATGTGCCTGGCGTGCCTGCCCAAGGTGTGACGTTCTCCCTCAGCTAATTACGTAATGCCCTCGTTGCGTTTTCTGCATGGTACTGCCTGATCTAGTCCTCGAGCTACCTTAAGTCCTTTGCTAGTTCCCAGTTCGCTTCACTATCTGGAAGTCCCTTTCAGTGTACCAAGCACTCATGTCTTGGTTTTTAGTTCTTCCGTCTCACCTCCCGGTCAGCTATGATGCTGTGGACCTCCTTCTCATATAAGGCCCTTGCTCCAAATGGTGCACGCTTTGACTCTGCTCGTCCTGGATCTCTCTCATCCTCATGAAACGGCTTGAGAATGCTCACATGGAACACCAGGTGTACCTTCGGTTTGGTTGGCATATCCAACTTGTAGGCAACCTTGCCTACCCTCTTGACTATTCGAAAAGGTCCCTCATACCTTCGGACTAGGCCTTTGTACAGCCCCCTATGGTGCACAATGGGATGCAGCTTTACCAACACCAAGTCTACAACCTGGAAGTGCATGTCCCGCCTATTCTGGTCTACCCACTACTTAGACCTCTTGGCCGCCTTGTGTAGAAAAACTCTAGCCAAGTCAGTTTACTCCTACCATGCCTTGGCAAACTTATATGCTGCTGGATTCAGCCTTGTATAACCTACAGCAATCGAACTAGGTGTTAGTGGTTGTTGCCTTGTCACAACCTCAAATGGGCTCTGGTTCGTTGCCTCGCTCCTTTACAAGTTGTAGGAAAACTGTGTAATATCTAGCAGCTTTGGCCAGTCCCTTTGTGTGGCACTCACATAGTGCCTGAGGTAGACCTCCAATAGTCTATTCACTCGTTCTGTCTGCCCATCGATCTGTGGATGCATGCTGGTGGAAAAGTTCAAGTCTGACCCCAATAGCTTGAACAACTCAGTCTAAAACCTACCCATGAACCGCCTGTCCCGATCACTAACAATGGTCCTCGACACTCCCCAGTACTTAACCATGTTCTTTAGGAACAATCGAGCTGCCTCCTCGACTGGGCACTCCTTAGTTGCTGGAATGAAAATTCCATACTTGGAAAACCTATCCACCACTACCATGATGCTTCCAAACCCCTCTGTCTTGGGTGGACCGACTATAAAGTCTAGAGAAACACTCTCCCATGGTCGCTCTGGCACTGGCAATGGCTCCAAGAGATCACCTGGTTTCTTGAGCTCCACCTTGTCCTGTTGACACACAAGACAAGTCTTCACATAGGCCTTCACATCCTCCCTCATGTGCAGCCAGTAGTACTGGTCCTCGATCAATGCCAAGGTACGGCTCACTCCAGGGTGTCTAGCCCACCTTGAATCATGACATTCTTGCAAAACTTCCTTGTGGAGCTTCCCGTGCTGTGGCACAAATAGTCTACTGCCCCTGGTGTACAACAAACCATCCTACAACCAAAACTACCTAGTCTTACCTTGCTGGGGGTACTCCATCAAAGCCTTGGCTATAGGATCATGCGCAAGTCCCTCCTTGATGCGCGGCACTAGTGACCCCTTTGGTTGGCTAATGGTAGCAAGGTTAGCCTTCTTGCTCAGGGCGTCTGCCATTAGGTTCGCTCGTCCTGGCTTGTACTCTATCTGGAAATCAAATTTTGCAAGAAAATCTTGCCATCTCGCCTAATTGGGGGACAGCTTCTTCTGTTTCTAGAAGTAGCTGGTCGCCACATTGTCTGTCCTCACCACGAACCTCAACCCCAACAGGTAATGGCACCAAGTGCACAAGCAGTGCACCACTGCAGTCATCTCCTTCTCTTGGACCGTGTACTTACGTTCAGTCTCATTCAGCTTCCTACTATCGAACATGACTGGACGTCCCTCTTACATCAACACATCCCCTATGGCAAAGTCTGATGCATCCGTATTCACCTCATACGGCTTGGCATGGTCTGGCAAGGCCAAGACTGGCTTCTCGGTCACAACCCGCTTTAACCTGTCAAAGGCTTCCTAGCACCCTGCGTTTCATTCCCATGCTCTCCCTTTCTTGAGCAAGTCAGTCAATGGCGTGGCTATTGCTGAGTGACCTTTGATGAAGTGCCTGTAGTAGTTAACCAGCCCAAGGAATGATCTCAACTCAGTGACCTTGGCTGACGGTTGCCACTCCAGGATGGCGCGTATCTTGCCTTCATCCATACGTATCCTGCCATCTCCCATTATGTGGCTTAGGAACGGGATCTCCTGCTGGGCGAATGAGCACTTCTTCCTCTTGACAAATAGCTTGTGCGCCCGTAACACCTCAAACACCTGTCTCAAGTGGTCTACATGCTGTCCTAAAGTCTGGCTGTAGATCACAATGTCATCCAAATAAACCACAACAAATTGATCAAGGAATGACTGAAGTACCTTGTTCATAAGGGTGCAGAATGTTGTTGGGGCATTCATGAGTCTGAAAGGCATCACCAAGAACTCATACAAACCATACCGAGTGACACATACTGTCTTTGGCTCATCTCCCTCCGCGATCCTGACTTGATAGTAGCCTGACCTCAAATCCAGCTTGGTGAACCACCTTGCACTCCCAAGTTGATTGAACAAGTCCGTAATGAGTCGAATGGGGTACTTGTTCTTGATGGTCAGCTTGTTCAAGGCCCGGTAGTCTATGCACAGCTGCAACGACCTATCATGCTTGCGTTGGAATAGAATCAATGCACCATAGGGTGCCTTCGATGGCTTGATGAAGCCAGCATCAAGTAACTCCTTGAGCTACTTCCTTAACTCCTCTAACTCTAGTGGAGACATTCGGTAAGGGGCTCTGGCTGGTGGCTTGGCCTCAGACACCAGCTCGATCTTGTGGTCCACCTCCCTCTTAGGTGGTAGCTTGCTAGGCAGCTTTACGGGCATCACATCACTAAAGGTCTTCAACACCTTTAGCACCTCCAAGGGTGACTCGGTCTCCTTCTCCCTTGGCTCATCATATGTCAGGGCTGCCAAGGAGGTGTCTTCTTGTCTGCTTACCACCTTGGTAAATTGGATGGCTGACACCACCCGTGACCTAACTCCAGACCTTCTTCTTAATGGCATTAGGCATTGGCATCGTGCATCCAAGATGCAAACACAATCGACAAAAGGCACAAAGAGGGCGTTAATTCGAACAAGGAAATCCAACCCAATCACAAACTCATAGTCATCAAGGGGTATTACCTCAATGGTCTCCTTGCCTTTCCAGTCTCCAAGTTGCAACTCCACTCCCCGTGCTACTCCAATGGCTGGAACTTCCTTAAAGTTCACCGTTTTAATGGTACCAGTCCTTTTCTACACCTTTAGTCCGAGCTTTTGGGCTCCATCACCTAAAATAAAAAGATGTGAGGCACCTGTGTCCACCAATGCGCTCACCTTCTGAACCGTAACCATCAGATCCGTAAACATCAAGCCCTTTGGCTTGCGGCTCCCCGTACTCTGGACAGCATTGAGCACCAACGACCCAAGCTTTGCTACCCCTGACTCTGGCTCTTCGTCAAACTCCTTGTCTACAGCAGCCAGCTTGCCCTTCTATGGGCAATTGCATGCTATATGGCTCCCTCCACATAGGTAGCATGCTAGTGGCTCTCGGTGCCCCTTTGCTTTCCACTTGCCTGTTGGTGGCTTCCTCTCGCCATCCTTGGTTGAACGATCTCGATCTCCATCCTTGGACTCCCGATCACAGTCCTTCCCCTTGGACTACTTCTTCTGGTCCCTATTGTCCCTGCCCTTACCCTTGGGCTTGGAAGACTTGAACTTGTTCAGAGGCTTGAACTCTATCAAGGCCTCGACAGTAGTCATGGCTTTAGCCAAGTCATGAACTCCTCTCCTTTGTAGCTCATGCTTCACCCACGGCTTCAGCCCATCCATGAAAGTAAAGAATGCGTCCTTCTCACCTAGATCTGAGATCTGTAGCATCAGTTCAGAAAATTTCTGGACATATTCCCTTATGTCCCCTTGCTGGCTCAACCTGTGTAACTTTGCCTGCACCTTATCATCGGTATACTCCGGGTAAAATTGTTCTCTGAACTCTTTTTGGAACTCTACCCAGGTTCCAATCTTGGCACTCCCATGCCTGACATCATCACACCTGCACCTCCACCACAATAAGGCTACATCAGTGAGATACATAGCAGCAGTGCTTACCATTATTGCCTCGTCTTGCATGCTGATGGCCTAGAAGTACTGCTCCATCCCCCAAAGGTAGTTGTCTACTTCCTTGGCCGCCCTAGTCCCCTTAAACTCCTTAGGCTTAGGGACATCCAATCTGGATTTGGACACTCTAGCAAACATGCCATTCCAAATGGCAGTCTTGTAAGTAACGAGCTTACTGGTAAGCTCTTTCATCCACTGGTGCATGGCCTCCATGCCATCGCGCAAGGGCTGCACTTCAGCCTCCAAGGTCTGGTTCTTTTTGGTGAACACGTCCAAGCCTTTGTTGAGAGCAGCTTCTAGCTCACTTTGGATCTCCTCCCCCATGGAGTCTAGTGATGCAATGTGAGTCTCTACTTCCTCAAGCTTCTCTCCCATGTCGCCTACGATCACCTCCACCTTGGCCAGCCTACCGTCTATGGTAGACCAGATATCTCTAGAACTGGCTTTCTTGCCTCTTCCCCGGCCATGCTCCTGGGCCTCTGGTTGTTGGCTAGCAACGTCACTTTGGGATGCCATCTCCTCAATCACGATCAAACTTGCACAACACAAACACGCAAAATCGAACTTGCTCTGATACCAACTATCATGGGCTCTGACCTTAGACTCAGAATCCGTGTGGCCTTAGGCTTGGAATCTCCTCCTTTGTGCCTAAGTCAACCTGAAACACAAGCGTGCGGGCACTAGAACAATGTGAAGGGCTGATTACGCAAGTTAAAGAGAAATAGGATAAGAAGATAGAATTCTGGAAATGTTCTTGTATTCACTGAAACAGAAGTGTTTGATGGTATACAAATGAGGGTGGAGCAGCCCTCTATTTATAGTTGAGGCTCCAACTACAACTTAATGGCATATCCCTAGAATAAAGGCTAAAATCATGGGATTACAATCAATCAGGATGCTAACTCCTGATTTTCAAGGTCAACCAAATCTGTCAGGATGCTCTTGCTTGTTTCCAGAAGCTTCCCTTGTGTGTCCAGCACCTTGGGCCCTTCTGGATGTGGTGCGAGTAGCTTGTATGCCAGGCCTTGGTCTCATGGGCTGGACTGCAAGTCGGGCGGGCATTCGGAGCTCGTTTGCTAGGCTTTGCACACAGATACCCGTCAGCACGCCTGGTCTACGGGCCTCAACCTTTGGCTCGCCTGTTGGTCTGCCTGATGTGCCTGGCGTGCTTGCCTAGGGGGGGACCGACCAATCCCTGGCATGCGCATCCTACCCCTCTGGCCGACTGAACGCCCGTACGCCGGTTTGTGGGTTAACTTGGCATACGGAGTTCATTCCCAGTCTAAGCATATGGAGTTCATTCCTAGTGTAAGATCGGACCGGACCGAGGGTTGCGGGTGCACAAGAAGGGCTCAGGCATGTGCTGGTGCCGCATTTTTTTTTCGCCCGGGGCACCATCACTGGATCAACGTCGGAGAACCTAACCGACGGCATTGGGGTTTTGGCGAATGTGGGCGGGGGGGTGTGCGCACATGATGTGTGATGGGTGCTGGTACTTGGCCCTTATATTGGCCCCCTATCCCTCATCAAACCTCGAGAACTCACACCCTCTTAAAGAGCATTTGAGATTTTATAGGTTTGCTGCCAGTAGCCATTAAAGTGTCTGAAATGGGGAAACTTTTTTCAAATGGTCACAAAATCCTGTACACTTCGAGTTTTTAGCTGAATGTTTTTGTGCATGCCAACAAAAATACAATGATCACGTCTACCAAGTTTAGGGCCAAAACTCCTTCTGAAAAAATTAAAAAAAAATCCCGAACCGTAAAAAGTTTCTAAAATCGTGAAAAATAGAAAATGAGTCGTCTTGCCATGAAACTTCACATGAAGGCTTAAGGGACCATTGTATGAATTTACAAGTCATAAAAATGGCATTGGCATGGCAGAAATATGAAGATGTGCCTAAACCCACCTACCACCCTATCGATCCACAGCTTGCGCATCCCGCCTCTCTGGTCGGCGTAGTGCCCGCCCACTCGCTCATTTCATCGGTTGGCTTAGGCATAAGGAGTTCATTCCCAGTCTAAGATCGGATCGGACCGAGGGTTGCGGCAGTAGGATTGGCAACACGCAGGGGGGACACGGCCGATCCTCGGCTTACGCATCCTGCCCCTCGGGCCGGCTGAGCGCCCGCACGCTCGCTTCGTGGGTTGACTTAGGCATACATAGTTCATTCCCAGTCTAAGCATACGGAGTTCATTCCCAGTGTAAAATCAGATCAGACCGAGGGTTGCAGGTGCACATGCTGGGCTCGGACATGTGCTGGTGCCAAATTTTTTTTTGCCTAGGGCACCATTGCCGGAGCATCGTCGGAGAACCTGACCGACGGCATTGGGGTTCCGACGATTGGGGGGACGGGGGGTGTGCGCACATGATGTGCGATGGGTGCTGGTACTTGGCCCTTATATTGGTCCCCTATTCCTCATCAAACCTTGAGAACTCACACCCCCTTAAAGAGCATTTGAGATTTTACAGGTTTGCTGCCAGTAGCCATTAAAGTGTCCGAAATGGGGACACTTTTTTCATATGGTCACAAAATCATGTACACTTCGAGTTTTTAGCTGAATGTTTTTGTGCATGCGAAAAAAAATACAAGGATCACGACTACCAAGTTTGGGGCCAAAACGCCTTCTGAAAAAATTTAAAAAAAATCCCGAATCGTAAAAAGTTTTGAAAATTGTGAAAAATAGAAAAGGAGTCGTCTTGCCATGAAACTTCACATGAAGGCTTAAGTGACCATTGTATGAGTTTACAAGCCATAAAAATGGCATTGGCATGGCACAAATATGAAGATGTGCCTAAACCCACCTACCACCCTATTGATCCATGGCTTGCGCATCCCGTCTCTCTGGCCGACGTAGTGCCCGCCCGCCCGCTAGTTTCGTCGGTTGGCTTAGGCATACGGAGTTCATTCCTAGTTTAAGATCAAATCGGACTGAGGGTTGCAGCAGCAGGATTAGCAGTACGTAAGGGGGGTCCCGACCGATCCCCGGCTTGCGTATCCTGCCCCTCTGGCCGGTTGAGCACCCACACGCTCGTTTCGTGGGTTGACTTAGGCATACAGAGTTCATTCCCAGTGTAAGATCGGGCTGGACCAAAGGTTGCGGGTGCACATACTGGGCTCGGGCATGTGCTGGTGCCTCATTTTTTTTCGCCCGGGGCACCATCGCCAGAGCATCGTCGAAGAACCTGACCGGTGGCATTGGCGTTTAGGTGTTGGGGGGGACGAGGGGGTGTGCGCACATGATATGCAATGGGTGATGGTACTTGGCCCTTATATTGGCCCCCTATCCCTCATCAAACCTCGAGAACTCACACCCCTTAAAGAGCATTTGAGATTTTATAGGTTTGCTGCCAGTAGCCATTAAAGTGTCTGAAATGGGGAAACTTTTTTCAAATGGTTACAAAATTCTGTACACTTCGAGTTTTTAGCTAAATTTTTTTGTGCATGCCAACAAAATACAAGGATCACGTCTACCAAGTTTGGGGCCAAAACTCCTTTTGGAAAAATTTTAAACAAATCCCGAACCATAAAAAGTTTTAAAAATCGTCAAAAATAGAAAACGAGTCGTCTTGCCATGAAACTTCACATGAAGGCTTAAGGGACCATTGTATGAATTTACAAGCCATAAAAATGGCATTGGCATGGCAAAAATATGAAGATGTGCCTAAACCCGCCTACCGCCCTATCAATCCACAGCTTGCGCATCCCACCCATCTGGCCGGCGTAGTACCCGCCCGCCCGCTCGTTTTGTCAGTTCGCTTAGGCATACGGAGTTCATTCCCAGTCTAAGATCGGACCGAACTGAGGGTTACGGCAGCAAGATCGGCAACACGTTGGGGGGGACCCGACCGATCCCCGACTTGCGCATCCTACCCCTCTGGTCGGCTAAGCGCCTGCAGGCTCGTTTCGTGGGTTAACTTAGGCATACGGAGTTCATTCCCAGTCTAAGCATATGGAGTTCATTCCCAGTGTAAGATCAGACCAGACCGAGGGTTGTGGGTGCACATGTAGGGCTCGGGCATGTGCTGGTGCTGCATTTTTTTTTGCCCAGGGCACCATCACGGGAGCATCACCAGAGAACCTGACCGACGGCATTGGGGTTCCGACGATTAGGGGGCGGGGGGGGTGTGCGCACATGATGTGCGATGGGTGCTGGTACTTGGCCCTTATATTGGCCCCCTATCTCTCACCAAACCTCGAGAACTCACACCACCTTCAAGAGCATTTGAGATTTTATAGGTTTGCTGCCAGTAGCCATTAAAGTGTCTGAAAATAGGGACACTTTTTTTCAAATGGTCACAAAATCCTGTACACTTCAAGTTTTTAGCTGATTTTTTTTGTGCATGCCAACAAAAATACAAGGATCATGTCTACCAAGTTTGGGGCCAAAACACCTTCTGAAAGAATTTTAAAAAAATCCCAAACCGTAAAAAGTTTCAAAAATTATGAAAAATAAAAAAGAAGTCGTCTTGCCATGAAACTTCACATGAAGGCTTAAGGGACCATTGTATGAATTTACAAGCCATAAAAATGGCATTGGCATGGCAGAAATATGAAGATGTGCCTAAACCCACCTACCACCCTATCGATCTACGGCTTGCGCATCCCGTCTCTTTGGCCGACGTAGTGCCCGCCCGCCCGCTCGTTTCGCGGATTGGCTTAGGCATACGGAGTTCATTCCCTGTCTAAGATCGGACCGGACAGAGGGTTGCGGCAACAGGATCAGCAGTATTTAGGGGGGACAAGACATATCCCAGGGTTGCGCATCCTGCCCCTCTGGCCGACTGAGCGTCCGCATGCTCATTCATGGGTTGACTTAGGCATACGGAGTTCATTCCCAGTGAAAGATCAGACCGGACCGAGGGTTGTGGGTGCACATGATGGGCTCAGGCATGTGCTGGTGCCACATTTTTTTTTCACCCGGGGCACCACCGCTGGAGCATGGCCGGAGAACCTAACCGACGGCGTTGGGGTTCCGATGATTGGGGGGACGGAGGGGCGTGTGCGCACATGATGTGCGATTCGTTATGGTACTTGGCCCTTATATTGGTCCCCTATCCCTCATCAAACCTCGAGAACTCACACCATCTTCAAGAGCATTTGAGATTTTACAGGTTTGCTGCCAGTAGCCATTAAAGTGTCTAAAATGGGGACACTTTTTTCAAATGGTCACAAAATCTTGTACAATTCTAGTTTTTAGCTGAAGTTTTTTGTGTATGCCAACAAAAATACAAGGATCATGTCTACCAAGTTTGGGGCCAAAACTCCTTCTAAAAAATTTTCAAAAAAATCCCGAACCGAAAAAAGTTTCAAAAATCGTGAAAAATAGAAAACGAGTCATCTTGCCATGAAACTTCACATGAAGGCTTAAGGGACCATTGTGTGAATTTAGAAGCCCTTAAAATGGCATTGGCATGGTAGAAATATGAAGATGTGCCTAAACCCACCTACCACCCTATCGATCCATGGCTTGCGCATCCCACCTCTCTGGCCGACGTAGTGCCCGTCCGCCCTCTCGTTTCGTCGACTGGCTTAGGTATATGGAGTTCATTCTCAGTCAAAGATTAGATCAGACTGAGGGTTGTGGCAGCAGGATCGACAACACATAGGGGGGACCCGATCGATCCCCGGCTTGTGCATCCTGCCCCTCTAGCCGGCTGAGCGCCCGCACGCTCGTTTCGTGGGTTCACATTGGCATACGGAGTTCATTCCCAGTCTAATATCAGACCGGACCGAGGGTTGTGGGTGCACATGCTAGGCTCGGGCATGTGCTGGTGCCGTATATTTTTTTGCTCGGGGCACCGTCGTCGGAGCATCGCTGGAGAACCTAACCGGCGGCATTGGGGTTCCGGCGATTGGGGGGCGGGGGGGTGTGCGAACATGATGTGCGATGGGTGCTGGTACTTGGCCCTTATATTGGCCCCCTATCTCTCATGAAACCTCGAGAACTCACACCCCTTTAAAGAGCATTTGCGATTTTACAGGTTTGCTGCCTGTATTCATTAAAGTGTTTGAAATGGGGACACTTTTTTCAAATGGTCACAAAATCCTGTACACTTTGAGTTTTTAGCTGAATTTTTTTGTGCATGCCAAAAAAAATGCAAGGATCACGTCCACCAATTTTCAAGCCAAAAATCCTTCTGAAAAATTTTTTAAAAAATCCCGAACCATAAAAAGTTTCAAAAATTATGAAAAATAGAAAACGAGTCGTCTTGCCATGAAACTTGACATGAAGGCTTAAGGGACCAATGTATGAATTTACAAGCCATAAAAATGGCATTGGCACGGCAGAAATATGAAGATGTGCCTAAACCCACCTACCACCCTATCGATCCACGACTTGTGCATCCCGCCTCTTTGGCCGACGTAGTGCCCACCCACCCGCTCATTTCGTCGGTTGGCTTTGGCATACGGAGTTCATTCCCAATCTAAGATCGAAATAAACCGAGAGTTGTGGCAAAAAGATTGGTAGCACATAGGGGGGACCCGAACGAACCCCGGCATGTGCATCCTGCCCCTCTGGCCGGTGAGCACCCGCACGCTCGTTTCGTGGGTTGACTTAGGCATACGGAGTTCATTCCCAGTCTAACCATACGGAGTTCATTCCCAGTGTAAGATCGGACCGGACCGAGGGTTGTGGGTGCACATGCTGTGCTCGGGGATGTGCTGGTGCCATATTTTTTTTGCCCGGGGCACCATCATTAGAGCATCTCCGGAGAACCTGACCGACGGCATTCGGGTTCCGGCATTGGGGGGGCGGAGGGGGTGTGTGCACATGATGTGCGATGGGTGCTGGTACTTGGCCCTTATATTGCCCCCCTATCAATCATCAAACCTTGAGAATTCACACCCCCTTAAAGAGCATTTGAGATTTTACAGGTTTGCTGCCAGTAGGCATTAAAGTGTCTGAAATGGGGACACTTTTTTCAAATGGTCACAAAATCCTATACACTTCAAGTTTTTAGCTGAATTCTTTTGTGCATGCCAACAAAAATACAAGGATCACGTCTAGCAAGTGTGGGGCCAAAACCCCTTCTGAAAAAATTTTTAAAAAATCCCGAACTGTAAAAAGTTTCAAAAATCATGAAAAATAGAAAATGAGTCGTCTTGTCATGAAACTTGACATGAAGGCTTAAGAGACCATTGTATGAATTTACAAGCCCTAAAAATGGCATTGGCATGACAAAAATATGATGATGTGCCTAAACCCACCTACCACCCTATCGATCCACGGCTTGCGCATCCTGCCTCTCTGGCCGACGTAGTGCCCGCCCGCCCGCTCGTTTCGTCGGTTGGCTTAGGCATACGGAGTTCATTCCCAGTCTAAGATCGGATCGAACTGAGGGTTGCTGTAGCAGGATCAACAGCACGTAGGAGGGACCCAGTCGATCCCCGACTTGTGCATCCTGCCCCTATGGCCGGCTGAGCACCTGCACGCTCGTTTCATTGGTTGACTTAGGCATGTGGAGTTCATTCCCAGTCTAAGCATACGGAGTTCATTCCCAATGTAAGATTAGACCGGACTGAGGGTTGCGGGTGCACATGCTGGGATAGGGCATGTGCTGGTGTCGTATTTTTTTTCACTCGGGGCACCATCGCCAGAGCATCATCGGAGAACATGACCGACGGCATTGGCGTTCCAGCGATTGGGGGGTGGGGGGTGTGCGCACATGATGTGCGATGGGTGCTGGTACTTGGCCCCTATATTGGCCCCCTATCCCTCATCAAACCTCGAAAACTCACACCCCCTTAAAGAGCATTTGAGATTTTACAGGTTTGCTGCCAGAAGCCATTAAAGTGTCTAAAATGGGGACACTTTTTTCAAATGGTCACAAAATCTTGTACACTTCGAGTTTTTAGCTGAATTTTTTTGTACATGCCAACAAAAATACAAGGATCATGTCTACCAAGTGTGGGGCCAAAACTCCTTCTAGAAAAATTTTAACCAAATCCTGAACCGTAAAAAGTTTCAAAAATCATCAAAAATAGAAAACGAGTCGTCTTGCCATGAAAATTCACATGAAGGCTTAAGGGACCATTGTATGAATTTACAAGCCATAAAAATGGCATTGGCATGGTAAAAATATGAAGATGTGCGAAAACCCGCCTACCACCCTATCGATCCATGGCTTGCGCATCCCGCCTCTCTGGCCGGTGTAGTGCCCGCCCGCCCGCTCATTTCGTCGGTTGGCTTAGGCATACGGAGTTCATTCCCAGTCTAAGATCAGACTGAACCGAGGGTTGTGGCAGTAGGATCGGCAGCACATAGGGGGTACCGGACATATCCCTGGCTTGCGCATCTTGCCCCTCTAGCCGACTGAGTGTCCGCTCGCTCGTTTCATGGGTTGACTTAGGTGTACGGAGTTCATTCCCAGTCTAAGCACATGGAGTTCATTCCCGGTGTAAGATCGGATCGAACCGAGGGTTACGGGTGCACATGCTAGGCTCGGGCTTGTGCTGGTGCCACATTTTTTTTCGCCCAGTTTACCATCGCCGGAGCATCGCCGGAGAACTTGAGCAGCGGCATTGGGGTTCCAGCGATTGGGGAGGCAGGGGGTGTACGCACATGATGGGCGATGGGTGCTGGTACTTGGCCCTTATATTGGCCCCCTATCCCTCATGAAACCTCGAGATTCACACCCCCTTAAAAAGCATTTGAGATTTTCCAGGTTTGCTGCCAGTAGCCATTAAAGTGTCTGAAAATGGGGACACTTTTTTCAAATGGTCTCAAAATCCTGTACACTTCGAGTTTTTAGCTGAATTTTTTTATGCATGCCAACAAAAATACAAGATCATGTCTACCAAGTTTGGGGCAAAAACTCCTTCTGAAAGAATTTTCAAAAAATCTCGAATCCTAAAAAGTTTCAAAAATCATGAAAAATCAAAAACGAGTCGTCTTGCCATGAAATTCACATGAAGGCTTAAGGGACCATTGTATGAATTTACAAGCCACAAAAATGGCATTGGCACGGCAGAAATATCAAGATGTGCCTAAACCCACCTACCACCCTATCGATCCATGGCTTGCGCATCCTGCCTCTCTGGCCGACGTAGTGCCCGCTTGCCCGCTCGTTTCGTCGGTTGGCTTAGGCACACGAAGTTCATTCCCAGTCTAAGATTGGACCAGACTGAGGGTTGCAGCAGCAGGATCGACAGCAAGTAAGGGGGACCCGACATATCCCTGGCTTGCGCATCCGCACGCTCGTTTCATGGGATGACTTAGGCATATGGAGTTCATTCCCAGTCTAACCATACGGTGTTCATTCCCAGTGTAAGATCGGACTAACCCGAGGGTTATGGGTGTACGTGCTAGGCTCGAGCTTGTGCTGTGCCGCATTTTTTTTTGCCCGGGGCACCATCACCGGAGCATCACCGAAAAACCTGACTGGCGGCATTCGGGTTCCGACAATTGATGTGCGATGGGTGCTGGTACTTGGCCCTTATATTGGCCCCCTATCCCTCATCAAACCTCGAGAGCTCACACGCCCTTGAAGAGCATTTGAGATTTTACAAGTTTGCTGCCAGTAGCCATTAAAGTGTCTGAAATGAGGACACTTTTTTCAAATGGTCACAAAATCTTGTACAGTTCGAGGTTTTAGCTGAATTGTTTTGTACATGCCAACAAAAATACAAGGATCACGTCTGCCAAGTTTGGGGCCAAAACTCCTTCTAAAAAAATTTAAAAAAATCTCGAACCGTAAAAAGTTTCAAAAATCGTTAAAAATAGAAAACGAGTCGTCTTGCCATGAAACTTCACATGAAGGCATAAGGGACTATTGTATGAATTTACAAGCCATAAAAATGGCATTGGCATGGTAGAAATATGAAGATGTGCCTAAACCCACCTGCCACCCTATCGATCCACGGCATGCGCATCCTGCCTCTCTGGCTGGCGTAGTGCCTGCCCGCCCGCTCGTTTCGTCGGTTGGCTTAAGCATACGGAGTTCATTCCCAGCCTAAGATCAGACTGGACTGACGGTTGCAACAGCAGGATCGGCAGCACGCAAGAGGGACCCGGACGATCCCCGGCTTCAACATCCTGCCACTCTGGCCGGCTGAGCGCCCACACGCTCATTTCGTGGGTTGACTTAGGCATACGGAGTTCATTCCCAGTCTAAGCATACGGAGTTCATTCCTAGTGTGAGATCGGACCGGACTAAGGGTTGCGGGTGCACATGTTGGGCTCGAGCCTATGCTGGTGCCGCATTTTTTTCGCCCAAGGCACCATCGCCGGAGCATCGTCGGAGAACCTGATCTGCGGCATTAGGGTTCCAGCGATTGGGGGGGCGGGCGGGGTGTGTGCACATGATGTGTGATGGGTGCTGGTACTTGGCCCTTATATTGGCCCCCTATCCCTCATCAAACCTTGAGAACTCACACCTCCTTAAAGAGAATTTGAGATTTTACAGGTTTGCTGCCGGTAGCCATTAAAGTGTCTAAAATGGGGTTAGTTTTTTCAAATGGCCACAAAATCTTGTACACTTCGAGTTTTTAGCTGAATTTTTTTCTGCATGCCAATAAAAATACAAGGATCACATCTACCAAGTTTGGGGCCAAAAATCCTTTTCAAAAAATTTTAAAAAAATCCCGAACCGTAAAAAGTTTCAAAAATTATGAAAAATAGAAAACGAGTCGTCTTGCCATGAAACTTCACATGAAGGCTTAAGGGACCATTGTATGAATTTGCAAGCCATAAAAATGGCATTGGTATGGTAGAAATATGAAGATGTGTCTAAACCACCTACCACCCTATCGATCCACGGCTTGCGCATCTCGCCCCTCTGGCCGGCGTAATGCCCGCCCACCCGCTCGTTTTGTCTGTTGGCTTAGGCATACGGAGTTCAATCCCAGTCTAAGATTGGACCAGACCGAGGGTTGTGGCAGCAGGATCAGCAGCACGCAGGGGGGGACCTGGTCGATCCCCGACTTACGAAGCCTACCCTTCTGGCCGGCTGAGCACCTGCACGCTCGTTTCGTGGGTTGACTTTGTCATACGGAGTTCATTCCCAGTCTAAGCATACAGAGTTCATTCCCAGTGTAAGACCAGACCAGACCAAGGGTTCCGGGTGCACATATTGGGCTCGGGCATGTGCTGGTGCCGTATTTTTTTCGTACGAGGCACCATTGCCGGAGCATCGTCGGAGAACCTGACCGACGACATGAGGTTCCGAAGATTGGGGGGGTGAGGGGGGTGTCCGCACATGATGTGTGATGGGTGCTGGAACTTGACCCTTATATTGTCCCTCTATTCCTCATCAAACCTTGAGAACTCATACCCCCTTAAGGAGCATTTGAGATTTTACAGGTTTGCTACCAGTAGTTGTTAAAGTGTCTGAAATGGGGACACTTTTTTCAAATGGTCACAAAATCCTGTACACTTTGATTTTTTAGCTAAATTTTTTTGTGCATGTGAAAAAATATACAAGGATCACATCTGCCAAGTTTGGGGCCAAAACTCCTTTTGAAAAATTTTTAAAAAAATCCCGAACCGTAAAAAGTTTTGAAAATCCTAAAAAAGAGAAAATGAGTCGTCTTGTCATGAAACTTCACAAGAAGGCTTAAGGGACCATTGTATGAATTTACAAGCCATAAAAATGGCATTGGCATGGCAGAAATATGAAGATGTGCCTAAACCCACATACCACCCTATCGATCCACGGCTTGCGCATCCCGCCTCTCTGGCCGATGTAGTGCCCACCTGCCCACTTGTTTCGTCGGTTGGCTTAGGCATACGGAGTTCATTCCCAGTCTAAGATCAGACTAGACCAAGGGTTGTGGCAGCAGGATCGGCAGCACGCAGGGGGGGACCCGGTTGATCCCCGACTTACGAAGCCTGCCCTTCTGGCCGGCTGAGCGCCTGCACGCTCGTTTCGTGGGTTGACTTTGTCATACGGAGTTCATTCCCAGTCTAAGCATACAGAGTTCATTCCCAATGTAAGACCAGACCAGACCAAGGGTTCCGGGTGCACATATTGGGCTCGGGCATGTGCTGGTGCCGTATTTTTTTCGTACGAGGCACCATTGCCGGAGCATCATCGGAGAACCTGATCGACGACATGAGGTTCCGAAGATTGGGGGGGCGAGGGGGGTGTCTGCACATGATGTGCGATGGGTGCTGGTACTTGACCCTTATATTGTCCCTCTATTCCTCATCAAACCTCGAGAACTCACACCCCCTTAAGGAGCATTTGAGATTTTACAGGTTTGCTACCAGTAGTTGTTAAAGTGTCTGAAATGGGGACACTTTTTTCAAATGGTCACAAAATCCTGTACACTTTGACTTTTTAGCTAAATTCTTTTGTGCACGTGAAAAAATATACAAGGATCACATCTGCCAAGTTTGGGGCCAAAACTCCTTTTGAAAAATTTTTAAAAAAATCCCGAACCGTAAAAAGTTTTGAAAATCCTAAAAAAGAGAAAATGAGTCGTCTTGTCATGAAACTTCACATGAAGGCTTAAGGGACCATTGTATGAATTTACAAGCCATA
The DNA here is from genome assembly GCF_047325235.1 of Durio zibethinus. Lineage (NCBI taxonomy): Eukaryota > Viridiplantae > Streptophyta > Magnoliopsida > Malvales > Malvaceae > Durio > Durio zibethinus. The sequence continues at coordinate 17,231,380 of NC_143169.1, forward strand.
AAAATGGCATTGGCATGGCAGAAATATGAAGATGTGCCTAAACCCACCTACCACCCTATCGATCCACGGCTTGCGCATCCCACCTCTCTGGCCGACGTAGTCCCCGCCCGCCCGCTTGTTTCGTCGGTTGGCTTAGGCATACGGAGTTCATTCCCAGTCTAAGATCAGACTAGACCAAAGGTTGTGGTAGCAGGATCGGTAGCACGCAGGGGGGGACCCGACCAATCCCCGGCTTGCGCATCCTGCCCCTTTGGTCGGCTAAGCGCCCGCACGCTTGTTTTGTGGGTTGACTTAGGCATACGGAATTCATTCAAAATCTAAGCATATAGAGTTCAATCCTAGTGTAAGATCGGACTGGACTGAGGGTTGCAGGTGCACATGCTGGGCTCGAGCATGTGCTGGTGTCGCATATTTTTTCACCCGGGGCACCATCACCGAAGCATCGTCGGAGAACCTAACCGACGGCATTAAGGTTTCGGTGATTGGTGGGGACGGGGGGGTGTGCGCACATGATGTGCAATGGGTGCTGGTACTTGGCACTTATATTGGTCCCCTATCCCTTGTCAAACCTCGAGAACTCACACTCCCTTAAAGAGCATTTGAGATTTTACAGGTTTGCAGCCAGTAGCCATTAAAGTGTCTGAAATGGGGACACTTTTTTCAAATGGTCACAAAATCCTGTACACTTCAAGTTTTTAGCTGAATTTTTTTATGCATGCTAACAAAAATACAAGGATCACGTCTACCAAGTTTGGGGCTAAAAATTCTTCTGAAAAAATTTTTAAAAAATTCCGAACCATAAAAAGTTTTGAAAATTATGAAAAATAGAAAACGAGGCGTCTTGCCATGAAACTTCACATGAAGGCTTAAGGGACCATTATATGAATTTACAAGCCATAAAAATGGCATTGGCATGGTAGAACTATGAAGTTGTGCCTAAACTCACCTACTACCCTATCGATCCACGGCTTGCGCATCCTGCCTCTCTGGCCGGCGTAGTGCCCGACCGTCCGCTCATTTTGTCGGTTGGCTTAGGCATACGGAGTTCATTCCTAGTCTAAGTTCAGACCGAATCGAGGGTTGTGGCAGTAGGATCAGCAGCACGTAGGGGGAACCCAACCGATCCTCGACTTGTGCATCCAGCCCCTCTGGTCCGCTGAGCACCCGCACGCTCGTTTCGTGGGTTAACTTAGGCATACGGAGTTCATTCTCAGTCTAAGCATACGGAGTTCTTTCCCAGTGTAAGATCGGATCGGATCGAGGGTTGCGGGTGCACATGCTGGGCTTGGGCATGTGCTGGTGCTGCATTTTTTTTTGCCCAGGGCACCATCGCCGGAGCATCACCGGAGAACCTAACCAGCAGCATTGGGGTTTCGGCTGACCGGTGGCATTGGGGTTTCGACGATTGGGGGGCGGGGGGGTGTGCGCACATGATGTGCGATGGGTGCTGGTACACTTTGAGTTTTTAGCTGAATTTTTTGTGCATGCCAACAAAAATACAAGGATCATCTCTACCAAGTTTGGGGCCAAAACTCCTTCTGAAAAAATTTTAAAAAAATCTTGAACGGTAAATAGTTTAAAAAATCGTGAAAAATAGAAAACGAGTCGTCTTGCCATGAAACTTCACATGAAGGCTTAACGGACCATTGTATGAATTTACAAGCCATAAAAATGGCATTGGCATGGCAAAAATATGAAGATGTGCCTAAACCCACCTGCCACCCTATCGATCCACGATTTGCGCATCCTGCCTCCCTGGCCTGCGTAGGTCCGCCCGCCCGCTCGTTTTGTCGGTTGGCTTAGGCATACGGAGTTCATTCCCAGTCTAAGATCAGATTGGATCGAGGGTTGCAGCAGCAGGATCGGCAGCACGCAGGGGGGGACTCAGCCGATCCCCGGCTGAGCGCCCGCACGCTCGTTTCATGGGTTGTCTTAGGCATACGAAGTTCATTCCCAGTCTAAGCATATGGAGTTCATTCCCAGTGTAAGATTAGACCAGACCAAGGGTTGCAGGTGCACATGCTGGGCTCGGGCATGTGCTGGTGCCACATTTTTTTTCGCCCGGGGAACCATCGCCGGAGAACTTGATCGGCAGCATTGGGGTTCAGGCGATTGGGGGTGGGGCAGGGGGTGTGTGCACATGATGTGCGTTGGGTGCTGGTACTTGGCCCTTATATTGGCCCCCTATCCCTCATCAAAGCTTGAGAACTCACACCCCCTTAAAGAGCATTTAAGATTTTACAGGATTGCTGCCAGTAGCAATTAAAGTGTCTGAAATGGGGACATTTTTTTCAAATGGTCACAAAATATTGTACAATTCGAGTTTTTAGCTGAATTTTTTTGTGCATGCAAAAAAAAATACAAGGATCACGTCTACCAAGTTTGGGGCAAAACTCTTTCTGAAAAAATTTTAAAAAAATCCAAAATCGTAAAAAGTTCCAAAAATCATGAAAAATAGAAAACGAGTCGTCTTGCCATGAAACTTCGCATGAAGGCTTAAGGGACCATGGTATGAATTTACAAGCCATAAAAATGGCATTGGCATGGAAGAAATATGAAGATGTACCTAAACCCACCTACTACCCTATCGATCCATGGCTTGTGCATCCCGTCTCTCTGGCCGGCGTAGTGCCCGCCCGCTCGCTCGTTTCGTCGATTAGCTTAGGCATACGGAGTTCATTCCCTGTCTAAGATTGGATCAGACCAAGGGTTGTGGCAGCAGGATCGGAAGAATGCAGGGGGGACCCAGTTGATCCCCGGCTTACATATCCTGCCGCTCTGTCGGTTGAGCGTCTGCACGCTCGTTTCATGGGTTGACTTAGGCATACGGAGTTCATTCCCAGTCTAAGTATATAGAGTTCATTCCTAGTGTAAGATCGGACCAGACCGAGAGTTATGGGTGCACATGCTGGGCTCAGCCATGTGCTGGTGCCTCATTTTTTTTTGCCCGGGGCACCATCATCGGAGCATCGCTGGAGAACCTGACTAGCGGCATTGGGGTTCTGGCGATTGGGGGGGCGGGGGGTTTATGCACACATGATGTGCAATGGGTGCTGGTACTTGGCCCTTATATTGGCCCCCTATCCCTCATCAAACCTCAAGAACTCACACCCCCTTAAAGAGCTTTTGAGATTTTACAGGTTTGCTGCCAGTAGCCATTAAAGTGTCTGAAATGGGGATGCTTTTTTCAAATGGTCACAAAATGCTGTACACTTTGAGTTTTTAGCTGAATCTTTTTGTGCATGCCAACAAAAATACAAGGATCACGTCTACCAAGTTTGGGGCCAAAACGGCTTTTGAAAAAATTTTTAAAAAATCCTGAACCGTAAAAAGTTTCAAAAATCGTGAAAAATAGAAAACAAGTCGTCTTGCCATGAAACTTCAAATGAAGGCTTAAGGGACCATTGTATGAATTTACAAGCCATAAAAATGGCATTGGCATAGCAGAAATATGAAGATGTGCCTAAACCAACTTACCACCCTATCGATCCATGGCTTGCGCATCCCGTCTCTCTGGCCGATGTAGTGCCCGCCCTCCCGCTCGTTTCGTCGGTTGGCTTAGGCATACGGAGTTCAGTCCCAATCTAAGATCGAACCGAATTGAGGGTTACGACAGTAGGATCGACAGCACGCAGGTGTCACAGGCTCTGACCTTAAACTCAAAATTCGTGCGACCTTAGGCTTAGAATCTCCTCCTTTGTGCCTAAGTCAACCTAAAACACAAGCGTGTGGGCACTAGAACAATGGGAAGGGCTGATTACGCAAGTTAAAGAGAAACAGGATAAGAAGACAGAATTCTGGAAATGCTCTTGTATTCGCTGAAACTGAAGTGTTTGATGGTGTACAAATGAGGATGGAGCAGCCCTCTATTTATAGTTGAGGCTCCAGCTACAACTTAATGGCATATCCCTAGAATAAAGGTAAAATCATGGGATTACAATCAATCAGGATGCTAACTCCTGATTTTTAGGGTCAACCAAATCTACCAGGATGTTTCTGCCTGTTTCTAGAAGCTTCCCTTGTGTGTCCAGCACCTTGGGCCCTTCTGGATGTGGTGCGATCAGCTTGTATGTAAGCCTTGGTCTCACGGGCTGGCCTGCAAGTCGAGCTGGCGTTCTGAACTCGTTTGCTAGTCTTTGTGCATAGATACCCACCAGCATGCTTGGTCTGCAGGCCTAAACCTCTGGCTCACCTGCTAGTCTACCTATCGTGTCTGCCCAGGGTGTGACATTCTCCCCCACCTGATTGCGTGACGCCTTCGTGGCATCTTCTGCATGGTACTGCGTTATCTGGTCCCCGAACTGCCATAAGTCCTCTGCTGGTTCCCAGCTCACCTCACTATCTGAAAGTCCCTTCCAGCGCACCAAGTACTCATGTCTTGGTTGATAGTTCTTCCATCTCACCTCTCGGTCAGCTGTGATGCTATGGACCTCCTTCTGATATGAGGCCCTTGCTCCTAATGGCGCACGCTTTGAATTTGCCCGTCCTGGATCTCCCTCATCCTTATGGAACGGCTTGAGCATGCTCACATGGAACACCGAGTGTACCCTCGACTTGGGTGGCATATCCAGCTTATAGGCAACCTTGCCTACCCTCTTGACTATTCGAAAAAGTCCCTCATGCCTCCGGACTAGGCCTTTGTGTAGCCCCCTGTGGTGTACAATGGGATGCAACTTTACCAACACCAAGTCTCCAACCTAGAACTGCATATCTCGCCTATTCTGCTTTGCCCACTTCTTCGACCTCTTGGCCACCTTGTGCAGACAAACTCTAGCCAAGTCAGTTTGTTCCTGCCATGCCTTGGCAAACTTGTATGCTGCTGGATTCGACCCTATATAACCTGCGCCAATCGAACCGAGTGTTAGTGGTTGTTGCCCTGTCACAACCTCAAATGGGCTCTGGTTCATTGTCTCACTCCTTTGCAAATTATAGGAAAACTATGCAATATCTACAGCTTTGGCTAGTCCCTTTGTGTGGCACTCACATAGTGCCTGAGGTAGACCTCCAATAGTCCATTCACTCATTCTGTCTGCCCATCGGTTTGTGGATGCATGCTGGTGGAAAAGTTTAAGTCTAATCCCAATAGCTTGAACAACTCAATCCAAAACCTACCCATGAACTGCCCATCCCGATCACTAACAATGGTCCTCGACACTCCCCAGTACTTAACCATGTTCTTCAAGAACAATCGAGCTGCCTCCTCGGCTGGGCACTCCTTGGTTGCTGGAATGAAAATTCCATACTTGGAAAACCTATCCACCACTACCATGATGCTTCCAAACCCCTCTGTCTTGGGTAGCCTTCCTGCTCAGGGCGTCTCCCACTAGGTTCACCTGTCCTGGCTTGTACTCCATCTGGAAATCAAATTCTGCAATAAAATCTTGCCATCGCGTCGGCTTGGGGGACAGCTTCTTCTGTGTCTAGAAGTAACTGGTCGCCACATTGTTTGTCCTCACCACGAACCTCGACCCCAACAGGTAATGGTGCCAAGTGCACAAGTAGTGCACCACTGCAGTCATCTCCTTCTCTTGGATTATGTACTTGCATTCTGTCTCATTCAGCTTCCTGTTCTCGAACGTGACTGGACGTCCCTCATGCATCAACACGCCCCTTATGGCAAAGTCTGATGCATCCGTATGCACCTGATACAGCTTGGCATGGTCTGGCAAGGCCAAGACTGGCTCCTCAGTCACAGCCCGCTTCAACCTATCAAAGGCTTCCTGGCACCCTACGTTCTACTCCCATGCTCTCCTTTTCTTGAGCAAGTCAGTTAATGGCATGGCTATTGCTGAGTGACCTTTAATGAAGTGCCTGTAGTAGACCAGCCCAAGGAACGATCTCAACTCAGTGACCTTGGCTTACGGTTGCCACTCCATGATGGCATGTATCTTGCTTTCATCCATGCGTATCCTGCCACCTCCCACTATGTGGCCTAGGGATGGGATCTCCTGCTGGGCGAATGAGCACTTCTCCCTCTTGACAAACAGCTTGTGCGCCTGTAACACCTCGAACACCTATCTCAAGTGGTCTACATGCTCTCCCAAAGTCTGGCTGTAGATCATAATGTCATCTAAATAAACCACAACAAACCGATTAAGGAATGATTGAAGTACCTTGTTCATAAGGGTGCAAAATGCTGCTAGGGCATTCGTGAGTCTGAAAGGCACCACCAAGAACTAATACGAACCATACCGAGTGACACATGCTGTCTTTGGCTCATCTCCCTCTGCGATCCTGACTTGATAGTAGCCTGACCTCAAATCCAGCTTGGTGAACCACCTTGCACTCCCAAGTTGATCGAACAAGTCCGTAATGAGTGGGATGGGGTACTTGTTCTTGATGGTCAGCTTGTTCAAGGCCCGGTAGTCTATGCACAGCTACAACGACCCATCATGCTTGTGTTGGAATAGAACCGGTGCACCATAGGGTGCCTTCGATGGCCTGATAAAGCCAACATCAACTAACTCCTTGAGCTACTTCCTTAACTCCTCCAACTCTGGTGGAGACATTTGGTAAGGGGCTCTGGTTGGTGGCTTGGCCTCAGACACTAGCTCAATCTTATGGTCCACCTCCCTCTTAGGTGGTAGCTTGCTAGGCAGCTTTGCGGGCATCACATCACTAAAGGTCTTCAGCACCTTTAGCACCTCCAAGGGTGACTCGATCTCCTTTTCCTTTGGCTCATCATATTTTAGGGCTACCAAGAAGGTGTCTTCTTGTCTGCTTACCGCCTTGGCAAATTGGATGGCTGACACCACCCGCGACCCAACTTCAGACCCTCTTCTCAATGGCACTAGGCATTGGCACCGTGCATCCAAGATGCAAACACAATCGACAAAAGGCACAAGGAAGGTGTTAATCCGAACAAGAAAATCCAACCTAATCACAAACTCATAGTCGTCAAGGGGTATTACCTCAATGGTCTCCTTGCCTTTCCAGTCTCCAAGCTGCAACTCCACTCCCCGTGCTACTCCAATGGCTGGAACTTCCTTAGAGTTCACCGTTTTAATGGTACCAGTCCCTTTTTGCACCTTTAGTCTAAGCTTTCGAGCTCCATCACCTGAAATAAAAAGATGTGAGGCACCTGTGTCCACCAGTGCGCTCACCTTCTGACCCGCAACCATCAGATCCGTAAACATCAAGCTCTTTGGCTTGTGGTTCCCCTTACTCTGGACAGCATTGAGCACCAACAACCCAAGCTTTGTTGCCCCCAACTCTGGCTCCTCGTCAGACTCCTTGTCTACAGCAGCCAGCTTGCCTTTTTGTGGGTAATTGCGTGCTATGTGGCTCCCTCCACATAGGTAGCATGCTAGCGGCTCTCAGTCCCCCTTTGCTTTCCACTTGCCTGCTGGTGGCTTCCTCTCGCCATCCTTGGTTGAACGGTCTCGATCTCCATCCTTGGACTCCCGGCCACGGTCCTTCCCCTTGGACTGCTTCTTCTGGTCACTATCATCCTTGCCCTTACCTTTGGGTTTGGAAGACTCGAACTTGTTCAGAGGCTTGAACTCTATCAAGGCCTCGATAGTAGTCATGGCTTTAGCCAAGTCATGAACTCCTCTCCTTTGTAGCTCATGCTTCACCCACGGCTTCAGCCCATCCATGAAAGCAAAGAATGCATCCTTTTCACCTAGATCCGAGATCTGTAGCATCAGTTCAGAGAATTTATGGACATACTCCCTTATGTCCCCTTGCTGGCTCAACCTGCGCAACTTTGCCCACGCCTCATCATCGGCATACTCCGGGTAAAATTATTCTCTGAACTCTTTTTGGAACTCTGCCCAGGTTCCAATCTTGGTGCTCCTATGCCTAACATCATCACACCTACGCCTCCACCATAATAAGGCTACATCAATGAGATACATAGTAGCGGCATTTACCTTTATCGCCTGGTCTTGCATGCCCATGGCCTAGAAGTATTGCTCCATGCCCCAAAGGTAGTTGTCTACTTCCTTGGCCGCCCTAGTCCCCTTATACTCCTTAAGCTTAGGGACATCCAATTTGGATTTGGACACTCCAGCAAACATGCCATTCCCAATGGCAGTCTTGTAAGTAACGAGCTCACTGGTAAGCTCTTCCATCCGCTGACGCATGGCCTCCATGCCATTGCACAAGGTCCACACTTCAGCCTCTAGGGTCTGGTTCTTTTTGGTGAACACGTCCAAGCCTTTGTTGAGAGTAGCTTCTAGCTCACTTTGGATCTCCTCCCCCATGGAGTCTAGCGATGCAATGTGAGTCTCTACTTCCTCAAGCTTTTCCCTCATGTCGCCTATGGTCACCTCCACCTTGGCCAGCCTACCGTCCATGGTAGACTAGATATCTCTAGAACTGGCTTTCTTGCCTCTTCCCCGGCAATGCTCCTAGGCCTCTGGTTGTTGGCTAGCAACTTCGCTTTGGGATGCCATCTCCTCAATCACGATCTAACCTGCACAACACAAACACGCAGAATCGAACTTGCTCTGATACCAACTGTCATGGGCTCCAACCTTAGACTCAGAATCCATACGGCCTTAGGCTTGGAATCTCTTCCTTTGTGCCTAAGTCAGCCTAAAACACAAGTGTGCGGGCACTAGAACAATGGGAAGGGCTGATTACGCAAGTTAAAGAGAAACAGGATAAAAAGACAGAATTCTGGAAATGCTCTTGTATTCACTGAAACAGAAGTGTTTGATGGTGTACAAATGAGGGTGGAGCAGCCCTCTATTTATAGTTGAGGCTCCAGCTACAACTTAATGGCATATCCCTAGAATAAAGGCTAAAATCATGGGATTACAAACAATCAGGATGCTAACTCCTGATTTTCAAGGTCAACCAAATCTGCCAGGATGCTCCTGCCTGTTTCTAGAAGCTTCCCTTGCGTGCCCAACACCCTGGGCCCTTCTGGATGTGGTGCGATCAGCTTGTATGCCAGGCCTTGGTCTCATGGGCTGGCCTACAAGTCGGGCGGGCATTCTGAGCTCATTTGCTAGGCTTTGCGCACAGATACCGCTAGCACGCCTGGTCTACGAGCCTCAACCTCTGGCTCACCTGCTGGTCTGCCTGATGTGCTTGGCACGCCCGCCCAGGGTGTGACAAGGGGGGACTCGGCCGATCCCCGGCTTACGCATCCTGCCCCTCTGACCGGCTGAGCGCCTGCACGCTTGTTTCATGCGTTGACTTAGGCATACAGAGTTCATTCCCAGTCTAAGCATACGAAGTTCATTCCCAGTGTAAGATCAGACCGGACCGAGGGTTGCGAGTGCACATGCTGGGCTCGAGCATGTGCTGGTGCCGCATTTTTTTTTGCTTGGGGCACCATCGCTGGAGTATCGCCGGAGAACCTGACCGGCGGCATTGAGGTTCTGGTGATTGGGGGGGCAGGGGGTGTGCGCACATGATGTGCGATGGGTGCTGGTACTTGGCCCTTATATTGGCCCCCTACCCCTCATCAAACCTAGAGAACTCACACCCCCTTAAAGAGCATTTGAGATTTTACAGGTTTGCTGCCAGTAGCCATTAAAGTGTCTGAAATGGGGACACTTTTTTCAAATGGTCACAAAATCCTGTACACTTTGAGTTTTTAGATAAATTTTTTTATGCACGCCAACAAAAATACAAGGATCATGTCTACCAAGTTTGGGGCCAAAACTCCTTCTGAAAGAATTTTAAAAAAATCACGAACCGTAAAAAGTTTCAAAAATCATGAAAAATAGAAAACGAGTCGTCTTGCCATGAAACTTCACATGAAAGCTTAAGGGACCATTGTATGAATTTACAAGCCATTAAAATGGCATTGGCATGGTGGAAATATGAAGATGTGCCTAAACCCACCTACCACCCTATCGATCCACGACTTGCGCATCTCGCCTTTCTGGCCGGCGTAGGATCTGCAGTACGTAGGGGGGGACCCAGTCGATCCTCGGCTTATGCATCCTGCCCCTTTGGCCGGCTGAGCGCCTGCATGCTCGTTTCGTGGGTTGACTTAGGCATATGGAGTTCATTCCCAGTCTAAGCATAAGGAGTTCATTCCCAGGGTAAGATCGGATCAAACCGGGGGTTGCGGGTGCACATGCCGGGCTCGGGCATGTGCTGGTGCCACATTTTTTTTTGCCCGGGGCAACATCACCGAAGCATCACCGGAGAACCTGACCGACGGCATTGGGGTTCCGACGATTGGAGGGGCAGGGGGGTGTGCGCACATGATGTGCAAAGGATGCTGGCACTTGGCCCTTATATTGGCCCCCTATCCCTCATCAAACCTCAAGAACTCAAACCCCCTTAAAAAGTATTTGAGATTTTACAGGTTTTGCTACTAGTAGCCATTAAAGCGTCTGAAATGGGACACTTTTTTCAAATGGTCACAAAATCCTGTACACTTTAAGTTTTTAGCTGAATTTTTTTGTGCATGCCAACAAAAATACAAGGATCACGTCTACCAAGTTTGGGGCCAAAAATCTTTCTGAAAAATTAAAAAAAAATCCCAAACCGTAAAATGTTTTGAAAATTGTGAAAAATAGAAAACGAGTCGTCTTGCCATGAAACTTAACATGAAGGCTTAAGGGACCATTGTATGAATTTACAAGCCATTAAAATGGCACTGGCATGGTGGAAATATGAAGATGTGCCTAAACCCACCTACCACCCTATCGATCCACGGCTTGCGCATTCCACCTTTCTGGCCGGCATAGTGCCCGCCAGCCCGCTCGTTTCGTTAGTTGGCTAAGGCATACGGAGTTCATTCCCAGTCTAAGATCGGACCGAACCGAGGGTTGTGGCAGTAGGATCGGCAGCATGCAGGGGGGACCCGGTTGATCTCCGACATACCATCCTACCCCTCTGGCGGACTGAGCGCCCGCACGTTAGTTTCGTGGGTTGACTTAGGCATACGAAGTTCATTCCAGTCTAAGCATATGGAGTTCATTCCCAAAGTAAGATCAGACCAGACCGAGGGTTGTGGGTGCACATACTGGGCTCGGGATGTGCTGGTGCCGTATTTTTTTTCACCCGGGGCACCATCGCAGGAGCATCATCGGAGAACCTGACCAATGACATTGGGGTTCCGACGATTGGGAGGCCAAGGGTGTGCGCACGTGATGTGCAATGGGTGCTTGTAGTTGGCCATTATATTGACCACCTATCCCTCATCAAACCTCAAGAACTCACACCCCTTTAAAGAGCATTTGAGATTTTACAAGTTTGCTGCCAGTAGCCATTAAAGTGTCTGAAATGGGGACACTTTTTTCAAATGGTCACAAAATCCTGTACACTTCAAGTTTTTAGTTGAATTTTTTTGTGCATGCCAACAAAAATACAAGGATCACGTCTACCAAGTGTGGGGCCAAAACTCCAAAAAGATTTTAAAAAAATCTCAAACCATAAAAAGTTTCAAAAATCATGAAAAATAGAAAACGAGTCGTCTTAACATGAGAGTTCACATGAAGGCTGAAGGGACCATTGTATGAATTTACAAGCCATAAAAATGGCATTGGCGTGGCAGAAATATGATGATGTGCCTAAACCCACCTACCACCCTATCGATTCATAGCTTGCGCATCCCGTCTCTCTGTCCGGCATAGTGCCCGCCCGTCCGCTTGTTTCGTCGGTTGGCTTAAGCATACCGAGTTCATTCCCAGTCTAAGATTGGACCGAACCGAGGGTTGTGGCAGCAGGATCGGCAGCACGTAGGGGGGGACCCGGTCGATCCCCGGCTTGTGTATCCTGCCCCTCTGGCCGACTGAGCACCCGTACGCTCGTCTCGTGGGTTGACTTAGCCATACAGAGTTCATTCCCAATCTAAGCATACAGAGTTCATTCCCAGTGTAAGATCGGACCGGACTGAGGGTTGTGAGTGCACATGTTGGGCTCGGGCATGTGTTGGTGCCGTATTTTTTTTCGCCTGCGGCACCATCGTCGGAGCATCGTCAGAGAACCTGACCGGCGGCATTGGGGTTCCGACGATTGGGGTGGCGGGGGGGGTGTGCGCACATGATGTGCGATGGGTGCTGGTACTTGGCCCTTATATTGGCCCCCTATCTCTCATCAAACCTTGAGAACTCACACCCCCTTAAAGAGCATTTGAGATTTTATAGGTTTGCTGCCAGTAGCCATTAAAGTGTCTAAAATGGGGACACTTTTTTCAAATGGTCACAAAATCCTATACACTTCGAGTTTTTAGCTGAATTTTTTTGTGCATGCCAAAAAAAATACAAGGATCATGTCTACAAAGTGTGGGGCCAAAACTCCTTATGAGAAAATTTTAAAAAAATCTAGAAACATAAAAAGTTTCAAAAATCGTGAAAAATAGAAAACGAGTCATCTTGCCGTGAAACTTCACATGAAGGCTTAAGGGACCATTGTATGAATTTACAAGCCATAAAAATGGCATTGGCATGGAAGAAATATGAAGATTTGCCTAAACCCACCTACCACCCTATCGATCCACGGCTTGCGCATCCCGCCTCTCTGGTCGGCGTAGTGCCCGCCCGCCCGCTCGTTTCTTCAGTTGGCTTAGGCACACGAAGTTCATTCCCAGTCTAAGATCAGACTAGACTGAGGGTTGCAGTAGCAAGATTGGCAGCACGCAGGGGGGATCGGGCCAATCCCCGACTTGCGCATCCTGCCCCTCTAGCCGGCTAAGCGCCCGCACGCTCATTTCATGGGTTGACTTAGGCATACGGAGTTCATTCCTAGTGTAAGATCAGACCAGACCGAGGGTTGCGGGTGCACATGCTGGGCTCGAGCATCATAGGAGAACCTGACCTGCGGCAATTGGGTTCCAGCGATTGAGGGGGCGAGGGGGTGTGCGCACATGATGTGCGATGGGTGCTGGCACTTGGCCCTTATATTGGCCCCCTATCCCTCATCAAACCTTGAGAATTAACACCCCTTTAATGAGCATTTGAGATTTTATAGGTTTGCTGCCAGTAGCCATTAAAGTGTCTGAAATGGGGACACTTTTTTCAAATGGTCACAAAATCCTGTACACTTCGAGTTTTTAGCTGAATTTCTTGGTGCATGCCAACAAAAATACAAGGATCATGTCTACCAAGTGTCGGGCCAAAACTCCTTTTGAAAAAATTTTAACAGAATCCCAAACCATAAAAAGTTTTGCAAATCGTGAAAAATAGAAAACGAGTCGTCTTGCCATGAAACTTCACATGAATGCTTAAGGGACCATTGAATGAATTTACAAGCCATAAAAATGGCATTGGCATGGCAGAAATATGAAGATGTGCCTAAACCCACCTATCACCCTATCGAGCCACGGCTTGCACATCCCGCCTCTCTGGCCGGCGTAGTGCCCTCCCGCCCGCTCGTTTCGTCCGTTGGCTTAGGCATACGGAGTTCATTCCCAGTGTAAGATCGCACCAGACCGAGGGTTGTGGCAGCAGGATCGGTAGCATGCAGGGGGGACCCGATCAATCCCCGACTTACGCATCCTGCCCCTCTGGCCGGCTGAGCGCCTGTATACAGAGTTCATTCCCAGTGTAAGATCAGACTGGACTGAGGGTTGCAGGTGCACATGCTAGGCTTGGGCATGTGCAGGTGCAGCATTTTTTTTCACCCGGGGCACCATCGTCGGAGCATCACCGGAGAACCTGATCGGCGGCATTGGGGTTCTGGTGATTGAGGGGGGCGGGGGGGTGTGCACACATGATGTGTGATGGGTGCTGGTACTTGGCCCTTATATTGGCCCCCTATCCCTCATCCAACCTCGAGAACTCACACCCCCTTAAAGAGCATTTTAGATTTTACAGGTTTGCTGCCAGTAGCCATTAAAGTGTCTGAAATGGGGACACCTTTTTCAAATGGTCACAAAATCCTGTACACTTTGAGTTTTTAGCTGAATTTTTTTGTGCATGCCATAAAAAATACAAGGATCATGTCTACCAAGCTTGGGGCCAAAACTCCTTATGATAAAAATTTTAAAAAATCCCGAAACGTAAAAAGTTTCAAAAATTGTGAAAAATAGAAAACGAGTCGTCTTGCCATGAAACTTCACATGATGGCTTAAGGGACCGTTGTATGAATTTACAAGCCATAAAAATGGCATTGGCATGGTAGAAATATGAAGATGTGCCTAAACCCACCTACCACCCTATCGATCCACGGCTTACGCATCCCGCCTCTCTGGCTGACGTAGTGCCCGCCCGCCCTCTCATTTCGTCAGTTGGCTTAGCATACGGAGTTCATTCCTAGTCTAAGATCAGACCAAGCCGATGGTTGTGGTAGCAAGATTGGTAGCATGCAGGGGGGGACTCGACCGATCCCCAGCTTGCGCTTCCTGCACCTCTGGCCAGCTGAGCGCCCACACGTTCGTTTCGTCGGTTGACTTAGGCATACGAAGTTCATTCCCAATCTAAGCATACGGAGTTCATTCCCAGTGTAAGATCGGACCAGACCAAGGGTTGCGGGTTCACATGTTGGGCTCGAAAATGGGCTACTGTCGCATTTTTTTTTGCCAGGGGCACCATCGTCGGAGAACCTGACCAACAGCATTGGGGTTTTGGCGATTGGACGGGCGGGGGGGGGATGGGTGTGCACACATGATGTGCGATGGGTGCTGGTACTTGAACCTTATATTGGCCCCCTATCCCTCATCAAACATCGAGAACTCACACCCCCTTAAAGAGCATTTGAGATTTTACAGGTTTGCTGCCAGTAGCCATTAAAGTGTTTGAAATGGGGACACTTTTTTCAAATGGTCACAAACTCCTGTACACTTCGAGTTTTTAGCTGAATTTTTTTGTGCCTTCCAAAAAAAATACAAGGATCACGTCTACCAAGTTTGGGGCCAAAACTCCTTCTGAAAAAATTTAAAAAAAATCCCAAACCGTAAAAAGTTTCAAAAATCGTGAAAAATAGAAAACGAGTCGTCTTGCCATGAAACTTCACATGAAGGATTAAGGGACCATTGTATGAATTTACAGGCCATAAAAATGGCATTGAAATGGCAGAAATATGAAGATATGCCTAAACCCACCTACCACCCTATCGATCCATGGCTTGCGCGTCTTGCCTCTCTGGCCGACGTAGTGCCCGCCCACCCGCTCGTTTCATCGGTTGGCTTAGGCATACGAAGTTCATTCCCAGTATAAGATCAGACCAGACTAAGGGTTGCAGTAGCAGGATTGGCAGCACATTGGGTGGGACCCGATCGACCCCTGACTTGTGCATCCTACCCCTCAAGCCAGTTGAGCACCCGCACGCTCGTTTTGTGGGTTGACTTAGGCATACGGAATTCATTCCCAATCTAAGCCTACGGAGTTCATTCCTAGTGTAAGATCGGATCAGACCGAGGGTTACGGGTGCACGTGCTGGGCTCGAGCATGTACTGGTGTCACATTTTTTTTCGCCTGGGGCACCATCGCCGGAGAACCTGATCGACGGCGTTGGGGTTCCGGGGATTGGGGGGCTGGGGGGGTGTGCACACATGACATAGGATGGGTTCTAGTACTTGGCCCTTATATTGGCCCCCTATCCCTCATCAAACCTCGAGAACTCACATCCCCTTAAAGAGCATTCGAGATTTTACAGGTTTGCTGCCAATAGCCATTAAAGTGTCTGAAATGGGGACACTTTTTTCAAATGGTCACAAAATCTTGTACACTTCGAGTTTTTAGCTGAATTTTTTTATGCATGCCAACAAAAATACAAGGATCATGTCTACCAAGTTTAGGGCCAAAACTCCTTCTGAAAAAATTTTAAAAAAATCTTGAACCATAAAATGTTTTGAAAATCAGAAAAAATAGAAACGAGTGGTCTTGCCATGAAACTTCACATGAAGGCTTAAGGGACCATTGTATGAATTTACAAGCCAAAAAATGGCATTGGCATGACAGAAATATAAAGATGTGCCTAAACTCACCTACCACCCTATCAATCCATGGCTTGCACATCTCGCCTCTCTGGCCGACGTAATGCCTGCCCGCCCGCTCGTTTCGTCGGTTGGCTTAGGCATACGGAGTTCATTCATAGTTTAAGATCAGACCGGACCGAGTGTTGCAACAGTAAGATCAGCAGCATGCAAGGGGGGACCCGACCGATCCCCGGCTTGTGCATCTTGCCCCTCTAGCCGGTTGAGCACCCGCACGCTTATTTCATGGGTTCACTTAGGCATACGAAGTTCATTCCCAGTCTAAGCATACGGAGTTCATTCCTAGTGTAAGATCGGATCAGACCGAGGGTTGCAGGTGCACATCCTAGGCTCGGGCATGTGCTAGTGTCGCATTTTTTTTTCGCCCGGGGCACCATCGCCGGAGCATGCTCGGAGAACCTGACCGACAGCATTGGGGTTCCGACGATTGGGGGGGTGGGGGGTGTGCGCACATGATGTGCGATGGGTGCTGGTACTTAGCCCTTATATTGGCCCCCTACCCCTTATCAAACCATGAGAACTCACACCCCCTTAAAGAGCATTTGAGATTTTACAGGTTTGCTGCCAGTAGCTATTAAAGTGTCTGAAATGGGGACACATTTTTCAAATGGTCACAAAATCTTGTACACTTCGAGTTTTTAGCTGAATTGTTTTGTGCATGCCAACAAAAATACAAGGATCACGTCTACCAAGTTTGATGCCAAAAATCCTTCTGAAAAAATTTTAAAAAAATCTCGATTCGTAAAAAGTTTCAAAAATGATGAAAAATAGAAAACGAGTTGTCTTGCCATGAAACTTCACATGAAGGCTTAAAGGACCATTGTATGAATTTGCAAGCCATAAAAATGGCATTGGCATGGTAGAAATATGAAGATGTGCCTAAACACACCTACCACCCTATCGATCCACGGCTTACGCATCTCGTCTCTCTGGCCAGCATAGTGCCCGCCCGCCCGCTCGTTTCATCGGTTGGCTTAGGCATACGAAGTTCATTCCTAGTCTAAGATGGGATCGGACCAAGGGTTGTGATAGTAGGATCGACAGTACGCAGGGGGGAACCCGATCGATCCCTGGTTTGTGCATCCTACCCCTTTGGCCAGTTGAGCGCCCGCACGCTCATTTCGTGGGTTGACTTAGGCATACGGAGTTCATTCCAATCTAAGCATATGGAGTTCATTCCCAGTGTAAAATCGAATCGGATTGAGGGTTGCGGGTGCACATGCTGGGCTTGGGCATGTGCTGGTGCCGCATTTTTTTTCGCCTGGGGCACCATCACCGGAGAACCTGATCGACGGCATTGAGGTTTCGACAATTGGGGGGCCAGGGGGGTTTGCGCACATGATGTGCGATGGGTGCTGGTACTTGACCCTTATATTGGCCCCCTATCTCTCATCAAACCTCGAGATCTCACACCCCTTAAAGAGCATTTGAGATTTTACAGGTTTGCTGCCAGTAGCCATTAAAGTGTCTGAAAATGGGGACACTTTTTTCAAATGGTCACAAAATCCTATACACATCGAGTTTTTAGCTGAATTTTTTTGTACATGCCAAAAAAAATACAATGATCACGTCTACCAAGTTTGGGGCCAAAACTCCTTCTGAAAAAATTTTTAAAAAATCTTGAACAGTAAAAAGTTTCAAAAATCGTGAAAAATAGAAAACGAGTCATCTTGCCATAAAACTTCACATGAAGTCTTAAGCGACCATTGTATGAATTTACAAGCCATAAAAATGGCATTTGCATGATAGAAATATGAAGATGTGCCTAAACCCACCTACCACCCTATCGATCCACGGCTTGCGCATCCCGCCTCTCTGGCTGACGTAGTGCCCACCCGCCCACTCGTTTCATCGGTCGGCTTAGGCATACGGAGTTCATTCCTAGTCTAAGACCGGATCAGACCTACGGTTGTAGTAGCAGGATCGACAGCACACAGGAGGGGACCCGATCGATCCCCGGCTTATGCATCCTGCCCCTCTGGCCAGCTGAGCACTTAGGCATACGGAGTTCATTCCCAGTCCAAGCATACGGAGTTCATTCTCAGTGTAAGATCGGATTGCACTAAAGGTTTCGGGTGCACATGCTAGGCTCGGGCATGTGCTGGTGCCGTATTTTTTTTCGCCTGCGGCACCATCGCCGGAGAACCTGACCGACGACATTGGGGTTCCGACAATTGGGGGCGGGGGGGTTTGCGCACATGATGTGCGATGGGTGCTGGTACTTGGCCCTTATATTGGCCCCCTATCCCTCATCAAACCTCGAGAACTCACACCCCCTTAAAGAGCATTTGAGATTTTACAAGTTTGCTGCCAGTAGCTATTAAAGTGTTTAAAATGGGGACATTTTTTTTCAAATGGTCACAAAATCCTGTACACTTCGAGTTTTTAGCTGAATTTTTTATTACATGCCAAAAAAAATACAAGGATCACGTCTACCAAGTTTGGGGCCAAAACTCCTTCTGAAAAAATTTTAAAAAAATCACGAACCGTAAAAAGTTTTAAAAATCATGAAAAAAAAAAACGAGTCGTTTTGCCATGAAACTTCACATGAAGGCTTAAGGGACCGTTGTATGAATTTACAAGCCACAAAAATGGCAGTGGCATTGCAAAAATATGAAGATGTGCCTAAACCCACCTTCCACCCTATCTATCTACGGCTTGCGCATCCCGCCTCTCTGGCCGACGTAGTGGCCGCCCGCTCGTTTCGTCGGTTGGCATAGGTATATGGAGTTCATTCCCAGTCTAAGATTGAACCGAACCAAGCGTTGTGGTAGCAAGATCGACAGCACGCAGGGGGGACTCGGTTGATCCCTGGCTTGCCCATCCTGCCCCTCTGGCCGGCAGAGCACCCCCACGCTTGTTTTGTGGGTTGACTCAGGCATACGGAGTTCATTCCAAGTCTAAGCATACGGAGTTCTTTCCCAGTGTAAGATCAAACCGGACCGAGAGTTGTGGGTGCACATGCTGAGCTCGGGCATGTGTTGGTGCCACATTTTTTTTTCGTTCGGGGCACCATCACCGGAGCATCGTCGGAGAACCTGATCGGTGGCATTGAGCTTCCGACGATTGGGGGGGCGGGGGGGTTGTGCCCACAGGATGTGCGATGGGTGCTGGTACTTGGCCCTTATATTGGCCCCCTATCCCTCATCAAACCTCGAGAACTCACACCCCCTTAAAGAGCATTTGAGATTTTACAGGTTTGCTGCCAGTAGCCATTAAAGTGTCTAAAATGGGGACATTTTTTTCAAATGGTCACAAAATCTTGTACACTTCGAGTTTATAGGTGAATTTTATTGTGCATGCCAACAAAAATACAAGGATCATGTCTACCAAGTTTGATGCCAGAACTCCTTTTGAAAAAATTAAAAAAAATTCTCGAACCGTAAAAAGTTTCAAAAATCGTGAAAAACAAAAAACGAGTCTTCTTGCCATGAAACTTCACATGAAGGCTTAAGGGACCATTGTATGAATTTACAAGCCATAAAAATGGCATTGGCATGGTAGAAATATGAAGATGTGCCTAAACCCACCTACCACCCTATCGATCCACGACTTACGCATCCCGCCTATCTAGTCGGCATAGTGCCTGCCCAGCCGCTTGTTTCGTCGATTGGCTTAGGCATACGGAGTTCATTCCCAGTCTCAGATCAAATCAAACCGAGGGTTGTGGTAGTAGGATCGACAGCATGCAGTGGGGAACCCGGCTGATCCCCGATTGTGCATCCTGCCCCTTTGGTCAGCTAAGCGCCCGCACACTCATTTTGTGGGTTGACTTAGGCATACCGAGTTCATTCCCAGTCTAAGCATACAGAGTTCATTCCCAGTGTAAGATCAGACCGGACCGAGGGTTGCAAGTGCACATGTTAGGCTCCGGCATGTGCTGGTGCTGCATTTTTTCTTCGCCTGGGGCACCATCACCGGAGCTTCGTCGGAGAACCTGACCGGCGGCATTGGGGTTCCAGTGATTGGGGGGAGGGGGTGCGCACACATGATGTGCGATGGGTGCTGGTACTTGGCCCTTATATTGGCCCCCTATCCCTCATCAAACCTCGAGAACTCACACCCCTTTAAAGAGCATTTGAGATTTTACAGGTTTGCTGCCAGTAGCCATTAAAGTGTCTGAAATGGGGACACTTTTTTCAAATGGTCACAAAATCCTGTACACTTCGAGTTTTTAGCTGAATTTTTTTGTGCATGCGAAAAAAAATACAAGGATCACGTCTACCAAGTTTAGGGCTTAAACTGCTTCTGAAAAAATTTTAAAAAAATCTTGAATCGTAAAAAGTTTTAAAAATCGTGAAAAATAAAAAATGAGTCGTCTTGCCGGGAAACTTCACATGATGGCTTAAGGGACCATTGTATGAATTTACAAGCCATAAAAATGGCATTGGCATGGTAGAAATATGAAGACGTGCCTAAATCCACCTACCACCCTATCGATCTACGGCTTGCGCATCCTGCCTCTCTGGCCGGCGTAGTGCCCGCCTGCCTGCTCGTTTCATCGATTGGCTTAAGCATACAGAGTTCATTCCCAGTCTAAGATCGGACCAGATCGAGGGTTGCTGTAGCAGGATCGGTAGCACACATGAGGGGACCCGATCGATCCCCAGCTTGTGCGTCCTGCCCCTTTAGCCGACTGAGCGCCCGCACGCTCGTTTCATGGGTTCACTTAGGCATAGGGAGTTCATTTCCAGTCTAAGCATACGGAGTTTATTCCCAGTGTAAGATCGGACCGGACTGAAGGTTGCGGGTGCTGGTACTTGGCCCTTATATTCCCAATGTAAGATCGGATCAGCATACAGAGTTCATTCCCAATCTAAGATCAGACTGAACCGAGGGTTACGGTAGCAAGATCGGTAGCACGCAAGGGGAGACCCGACCAATCGCTGACTTGTGCATCCTGCCCCTCTGGTCGGTTGAGCACCCGCACGCTCGTTTCACGGGTTGACTTCAGCATACGGAGTTCATTCCCAGTGTAAGATCGGACCAGACCGAGGGTTGTGGGTGCACATGCTGAGCTTGAGCATGTGCTGGTGTCGTATTTTTTTTCGCTCGGGGCACCATTGCCGGAGCATCGTCGGAGAACCTGACCGGCAGCATTGGGGTTCCGACGATTGGGGGGGCGGGGGGGTGTTCCCATATGATGTGCGGTGGTTGCTAGTACTTGGCCCTTATATTGGCCCCCTGTCCCTCATCAAACCTTGAGAACTCACACCCACTTAAAGAGCATTTGAGATTTTATAGGTTTGCTGCCAGTAGCCATTAAAGTGTCTGGAATGGGGACACTTTTTTCAAATGGTCAAAAAATCCTGTACACCTTGAGTTTTTAGATGAATTTTTTTGTGCATGCCAAAAAAAATATAAGGATCATGTCTACCAAGTTTGGGGCAAAAAATCCTTCTAAAAAAATTTTTAAAAAATCTCGAACCGTAAAACATTTCAAAAATCGTGAAAAATAGAAAACGAGTCGTCTTGCCATGAAACTTCACATGAAGGCTTAAAGGACCATTGTATGAATCTACAAGCCATAAAAATGGCATTGGCATGGCAGAAAAATGAAGATGTGCCTAAACCCACTGACCACCCTATCGATCCACGGCTTGCGCATCTCATTTCTCTGGCCGGCGTAGTGCCCGCCCGCCCACTCATTTTGTCAGTTGGCTTAGGCATACGGAGTTCATTCCCAGTATAAGATTGGACCGGATGGAGGGTTATGGCAGTAGGATCGACAACATGCAGGGGGGACTCGGCCGATCCTCGACTTGCGCATCCTGCCCCTCTGGTTGGCTGAGCGGCCGTACGCTGGTTTCGCGGGTTAACTGAGGCATACGGAGTTCATTCCCAGTCTAAGCATACATAGTTTATTCCCAGTGTAAGATCAGACCAGACCAAAGGTTGCAGGTGCACATACTGGGCTCGAGCATGTGCTGGTGCCACCTTTTTTTTGCCCGTGGCACCATCGCCAGAGCATTGTCGGAGAACCTGACCGGCGACATTGGGGTTCCGACGATTGGGGGGGCAGGGGGTGTGCGTGCATGATGTGTGATTGGTGCTGGTACTTGGCCTTTATATTGGCCCTCTATCCCTCATCAAACCTCAAGAACTCACACCCCCTTAAAGAGCATTTGAGATTTTACAGGTTTGCTGCCAGTAGCCATTACAGTGTCTGAAATGGGGACACTTTTTTCAAATGGTCACAAAATCCGGTACACTTCGAGTTTTTAGCTGAATTTTTTTGTGCACGCCAAAAAAAATACAAGTATCATGTCTACCAAGTTTGGTTCCAAAAATCCTTCTGAAAAAATTTTAAAAAAATCCCGAACCGTAAAAAGTTTCAAAAATCGTAAAAAATAGAAAACGAGTCGTCTTGCCATGAAACTTCACATGAAGGCTTAAGGGACCATTGTATGAATTTACAAGCCAAAAAAATGGCATTGGCACCATAGAAATATGAAGATTTGCCTAAACCCACCTACCACCCTATCGATCCACGGCTTGCGCATCCCGCCTCTCTGGCCGACGTAGTGCCCGCCCACCCGCTCGTTTCGTCGGTTGGCCTAGG
Source organism: Durio zibethinus (assembly GCF_047325235.1). NCBI lineage: Eukaryota > Viridiplantae > Streptophyta > Magnoliopsida > Malvales > Malvaceae > Durio > Durio zibethinus. Next base: position 17,253,792 of record NC_143169.1, read on the forward strand.
CATACGGAGTTCATTCCTAGTCTAAGATCAGACCGAACCGAGGGTTGCAGTAGCAAGATCGGTAGCACGTAGGGGGGGACCTGATCGATCCTCGGCTTGCCCATCCTGCCCCTTTGGCCAGCTGAGCACCCACACGCTCGTTTCGTGGGTTGATTCAGGCGTACAGAGTTCATTCCCAGTGTAAGATCGAACAGGACCGAGGGTTGTGAGCGCACATGCTGGGCTCGAACATGTGCTGGTGCTGCATTTTTTTCGCCCAGGGCACCATCGCCGGAGCATCACCGAAGAACCTGACCGGCGGCATTGGGGTTCCGGCGATTGGCGGGGCGGGGGGTGTACGCACATCATGTGCGATGGGTGCTGGTACTTGGCCCTTATATTGGCCCCCTATCCCTCATCAAACCTCTAGAACCCACACCTTCTTAAAGAGCATTTGAGATTTTATAGGTTTGCTGCCAGTAGCCATTAAAGTGTCTGAAATGGGGACACTGTTTTCAAATGGTCACCCTATCTATCCACTTAGAGTTTTTAGTTGAATTTTTTTATGCATGCCAAAAAAAATACAAGGATCATGTCTACCAAGTTTGGGGGCCAAAACTCCTTTTGAAAAAATTTAAAAAAAATCCTGAACCGTAAAAAGTTTTGAAAATCATGAAAAATAAAAAACGAGTGGTCCTGCCATGAAACTTCACATGAAGGCTTAAGGGACCGTTGTATGAATTTACAAGCCATAAAAAGGGCATTGGCATGACAAAAATATGAAGATGTGCCTAAACCCACCTACCACCTTATCGATCCACGGCTTGTGCATCCCGTCTCTCTGGCCCGCATAGTGCTCGCCTACCTGCTTGTTTCGTCGGTTGGCTTAGGCATACGGAGTTCATTCCCAGTCTAAGATTGGATCAGATCGAAGGGTGCGGCAGTAGGATTGACAGCACACAGAGGGGGACCCGATCGATTCCCGGCTTGCGCATCCTGCCCCTCTGGTCGACTGAGCGTACGCACGCTCATTTCGTGTGTTGACTTAGGCATACGGAGTTCATTCCCAGTCTAAGCATACGGAGTTCATTCCCTGTGTAAGATCAGACTAGACCAAGGGTTGCGGGTGCACCTGCTTGGCTCGAGCATGTGCTAGTGTGATTTTTTTTTTCGCCCGGGGCACCATCGTCGGAGCATCACCGGAGAACCTGACCGACAGCATTGGGGTTTCGGCGATTGGGGGGTGGGGGGGGGGTGTGCGCACATGATGTACGATGGGTGCTGGTACTTGGCCCTTATATTGGCCCCCTATCCCTCATCAAACCTCTAGAACTCACACCCCCTTAAAGAGCATTTGAGATTTTATAGGTTTGCTGCCAGTAGCCATTAAAGTGTCTGAAATGGGGACACTTTTTTCAAATGTTCACAAAATCCTGTACACTTCACGTTTTTAGCTGAATTTTTTATGCATGCAAACAAAAATAGAAGGATCACATCTACCATGTTTGGGGCCAAAACTCCTTCTGAAAAAATTTTAAAAAAATCTCGAACTGTAAAAAGTTTTAAAAATCATGAAAAATAAAAAACGAGTCGTCTTGCCATGAAACTTCACATCAAGGCCTAAGGGACCATTGCATGAATTTACAAGCCATAAAAATGGCATTGGCATGGAAAAATATATGAAGATGTGCCTAAACCCACCTACCACCCTATCGATCCACGGCTTTCTTATCCCGCCTCTCTAACTGGCGTAGTGCCTGCCCGCCCGCTTGTTTCGTCAGTTGGCTTAGGTATACGGAGTTCATTCCCAGTGTAAGATTGGATCGGACCAAGGGTTGCAGCAGCAGGATTGGTGGCATGCAGGGGGGACCCGGTCGATCCCCGGCTTGCGCATCTTGCCCCTCTGGCCGGATTAGTGCCCGCACGCTTTTTCGTGGGTTGACTTAGGCATTCATTCCCAGTCTAAGCATACAAAGTTCATTCCTAGTGCAAGATCAGACCGAAATGAGGGTTGCGGGTGCACATGCTGGGCTCGGGCATGTGCTGGTGCCACATTTTTTTTTCGCCCGGGGCACCATCGCCGAAGCATTGTCGGAGAACCTAACCGGCAGCATTGGGGTTCCGGCGATTGGGGGGCGGGGGGAGTGTGTGGACATGATGTGCGTTGGGTGCTGGTACTTCACCCTTATATCGGCCCCCTATCCCTCATCAAACCTCGAGAACTGACACCCCCTTAAAGAGCATTTGTGATTTTACAGGTTTACTGCCAGGAGCCATTAAAGTGTCTGAAATGGGGACACTTTTTTCAAATAGTCACAAAATCTTGTACACTTCGAGTTTTTAGCTAAATTATTTTGTGCATGCCAAAAAAAATACAAGGATCATGTATACCATGTTTGGGGCCAAAACTCCTTCTAAAAAAATTTAAAAAAAATCCTGAACCGTAAAAAGTTTCCAAAATCATGAAAAATAGAAAACGAGTCGTCCTGCCATGAAACTTCACATGAAGGCTTAAGGGACCATTGTATGAATTTACAAGCCATAAAAATGGCATTGGCACGGCAGAAATATAAAGATGTGCCTAAACCCACCTACCACCTTATCGATCCACGGCTTGCGCATCCTGCCTCTTTGGCCGACGTAGTGCCCGCCCGCCCACTCATTTCGTCAGTTGGCGTAGGCATACGGAGCTCATTCCCAGTCTAAGATCGGACCGGATCGAGGGTTACGGTAGCAGGATCGGCAGCACGTAGGTGTTATGGGCTCTGACCTTAGACTCAGAATCCATGCGACCTTAGGCTTGGAATCTCCTCCTTTACGCCTAAGTCAGCCTAAAACACAAGCGTGCGGGCACTAGAATAATGGGAAGGGCTGATTACGCAAGTTAAAGAGAAACAAGATAAGAAGATAGAATTCTGGAAATACTCTTGTATTCTCTGAAACAGAAGTGTTTGATGGTGTACAAATGAGGGTGGAGCAGCCCTTTATTTATCGTTGAGGCTCCAGCTACAACTTAATGGCATATCCCTAGAATAAAGGCTAAAATCATAGGATTACAATTAATCAGGTTGCTAACTCCTGATTTTTAGGGTCAACCAAATCTGCCAGGATGTTCCTGCTTGTTTGCAGAAGCTTCCCTTGCATGTCCAACACCTTGGACCCTTCTAGATGTGGTGCGGGCAGCTTGTTTGCTAGGCCTTGGTCTCACGGGCTGGCCTGCAAGTCAGACGGGCGTTCTGAGCTCATTTGCTAGGCTTTGCACATAGATACCCACCAGCACACCTGGTCTGCGGGCCTCAACCTCTGGCTCGCCTGTTGGTTTGCCTGGTGTGTCCGCTCGGGGTGTGACATTCTCCCCCACTTGATTGCGCAACGCCCTCGTTGCGTCTTCTGTATGGTACTACCTGATATGGTCCTTGAACTGCCATAAGTCCTCTGCTCGTTCCCAGCTCGCCCTATTATCTGGAAGTCCCTTCCAGTGCACCAAGTACTCATGTCTTGGCTGATAGTTCTTCCGTCTCACCTTTCAGTCAGCTATGATGCTGTGGACCTCCTTCTCATATAAGGCCCTTGCTCCTAATAGTGCACGCTTTGACTCTGCCCGTCCTGGATCTCTCTCATCCTTATGGAACGGCTTGAGCATGCTTACATGGAACACCGGGTGTACCTTCAGCTTGGGTGGCATATCCAGCTTGTGGGCAACCTTGCCTACCCTCTTAACTATTCGAAAAGGTCCCTCATACCTCCGAACTAGGCCTTTGTGCAGCCCCCTGTGGTGCACAATGTGATGTAGCTTTACCAACACCAAGTCTCCAACCTGGAACTGCACGTCCCGCCTATTCTGGTCTGCCCACTTCTTCGACCTCTTGGTCGCCTTGTGTAGACAAACTCTGGCCAAGTCAGTTTGCTCCTGCCATACCTTGGCAAACTTGTATGCTGCTGGATTCGGCCCTGTATAACCTACAGCAATCGAACTGGGTGTTAGTGGTTGTTGCCCTGTCACAACCTCAAATAGACTCTGTTTGTTGCCTCGCTCCTTTGCAAGTTGTAGGAAAACTGCACAATATCTAGTAGCTTTGGCCAATCCCTTTGTGTGGCACTCACATAGTGCTTGAGGTAGACCTCCAATAGTCCATTCACTCATTCTATCTGCCAATCGGTTTGCGGATGCATGCTGGTGGAAAAGTTCAAGTTTGACCCCAATAGTTTGAACAACTCAGTCCAGAACCTGCCCATGAACCGCCCGTCCCGATCACTAACAATGGTCCTCGACACTCCCCAGTACTTAACCATGTTCTTCAGGAACAATCAAGCTGCCTCCTCGGCTTGGCGTTCCTTGGTTGCTGGAATGAAAATTCCATACTTGGAAAACCTGTCCACCACTACCATGATGCTTCCAAACCCTTCTGTCTTGGGTGGACTGACTATAAAGTCCAGAGAAACACTCTCCCATGGTCACTCTGGCACTGGCAATGGCTCCAAGAGACCGCCTGGTTTCTTGAGCTCCACCTTGTCCTGTTGGCACACAAGACAAGTCTTCATATAGGCCTCCACATCGTCCCTCATGTGCGGCCAGTAGTATCGATCCTCGATCAGCGCCAAGGTACGGCTCACTGCAGGGTGTCCAGCCCACCTTGAATCATGACATTCTTGCAAAACTTCCTTACGAAGCTTTCTGTGCTGCAGCACAAACAGTCTACTGCCCTTGGTGTACAACAAACCATCCTGCAACCAAAACTGCCTAGTCTTACCTTTCTGGGCGTACTCCATCAAAGCCTTGGCTATAGGATCATGCGTAAGTCCCTCCTTGATGCATGGCACCAGTGACCCCTCTGGTTGGCTAATGGTAGCAAGGTTAGCCTTCTTATTCAGGGCGTCTGCCACTAGGTTCACCCATCCTGGCTTGTACTCCATTTGGAAATCAAATTCTGTAAGAAAATCTTACCATCTCGCCTGCCTGGGGGAACAACTTCTTCTGCGTCTGGAAGTAGCTGGTCACCACTTTATCCATCCTCACCATGAACTTCGACCCCAACAGGTAATGGCGTCAAGTGCACAAGCAGTGCACCACTACAGTCATCTCTTTCTCTTGGACTGTGTACTTGCGTTCAGTCTCTTTAAGCTTTCTGTTCTCGAACGCGACTGGACATCCCTCCTGCATCAACAAGCCCCCTATGGCAAAGTCTAATGCATCCGTATACACCTCATACGGCTTGGCATGGTCTGGCAAGGCCAAGACTGGCTCCTCGATCACAGCCTGCTTCAACCTGTCAAAGGCTTCCTGGCATCCTGCGCTCCACTCCCATGCTCTCCTTTTCTTGAGCAAGTCAGTCAATGGTGTGTCTATTGCTGAATGACCTTTGATGAAGTGCCTATAGTAGTTAACCAGCCCAAGGAATGATCTCAACTCAGTGACCTTAGCTGGCAGTTGCCACTCCAAGATGGCCTGTATCTTACCTTCATCCATGCGTATCCTGCCACCTTCCATTATGTGGCCTAGAACGGGATCTCCTACTGGGTGAATGAGCACTTCTCCCTTTTGACAAACAGCTTGTGCCCCTGCAACACCTCGAACACCTATCTCAGGTGGTCTACATGCTCTCTCAAAGTCTGGCTATAGATCACAATGTCATCCAAATAAACCATAACAAACCGATCAAGGAATGACTGAAGTACCTTGTTCATAAGGGTGCAGAATGTTGCTGGGGCATTCGTGAGTCCAAAAGGCTGACCAAGAACTCATACAAACCATACCGAGTGACACATGCTATCTTTGGATCATCTCCCTTTGCGATCCTGACTTGATAGTACCCTGACCTCAAATCTAGCTTTGTGAGCCACCTTGTGCTCCCAAGTTGATCGAACAAGTCTGCAATGAGTGGGATGGGGTACTTGTTCTTGATGGTCAGCTTGTTCAAGGCCCGGTAGTCTATGCACAACTGCAACGACCCATCATGCTTGCGTTGGAATAGAACCGGTGCACCATAGGGTGCCTTCGATGGCTTGATGTAGCCAGCATCAACTAACTCCTTGAGCTGCTTCCTTAACTTCTCCAACTCTGGTGGAGACATTTGGTAAGGGGCTCTGGCTGGTGGCTTGGCCTCGGACACCAGCTCGATCTTGTGGTCCACCTCCCTTTTAGGTGGTAGCTTGCTAGGCAGCTTTGCGGGCATCACATCACTAAAGGTCTTCAGCACCTTTAGCACCTCCAAGGGTGACTCGGTCTCCTTCTCCCTTGGCTCATCATAATTCAGGGCTGCCAAGAAGGTGTCTTCTTGTCTGCTTATCGCCTTGGCAAATTGGATGGCTGACACCACCTGCGACCCAGCTCCAGACCCTCTTCTTAATGGCACTAGGCATTGGCACCGTGCATCCAAGATGCAAACACAATCGACAAAAGGCACAAGGAGGGCATTAATCCGAATAAGGAAATCCAACCCAATCACAAACTCATAGTCATCAAAGGGTATTACCTCAATGGTCTCCTTGCCTTTCCAGTCTCCAAGCTATAACTTCACTCCCCGTGCTACTCCAATGGCTGAAACTTCCTTGGAGTTCTCCGTTTTAATGGTACCAGTCCCTTTCTGCACTTTTAGTCTGAGCTTCTGGGCTCCATCACCTAAAATAAAAAGATGTGAGGCACCTGTGTCCACCAGTGCACTCACCTTCTGACCCGTAACCATCAGATCCGTAAACATCAAGCCCTTTGGCTTGCGACTCCCCTTACTCAGGACAGCATTGAACACCAACGACCGAAGCTTTGCTACCCCTAACTCTGACTCCTCGTTAGACTCCTTGTCTACAACAGCCAGCTTGCCCTTCTGCGGGTAATTACATGCTATGTGGCTCCCTCCACATAGGTAGCATGCTAGTGACTCTCAGTCTCTCTTTGCTTTCCACTTGCCTGCTGGTGGCTTCATCTCCCCATCCTTCATTGAACGGTCTCGATCTCCATCCTTGGACTCCCAATCACGGTCTTTCCCTTTGGACTGCTTCTTCTGGTCCCTATCATCCCTGCCCTTACCCTTGGGCTTGGAAGACTCGACTTGTTCAGAGGCTTGAACTCTATCAAGGCCTCGACAGTAGTCATGGCTTTAGCCAAGTCATGAACTCCTCTCTAGCTCATGCTTCACCCACGATTTCAACCCATCCATGAAAGCAAAAAATGCATCCTTCTCACCTAGATCCAAGATCTGTAGCATCAGTTCAGAGAATTTTTAGACATACTCCTTTTATGTCCCCTTGCTGGCTCAACCTATGAAACTTTGCCCACGTCTCATCATCGGCATACTCCGGGTAAACTTGTTCTTTGAACTCCTTTTAGAACTTTGCCCAAGTTCCAATCTTGGCGCTTTCACGCCTGACATCATCACACTTGCGCCTCCACCACAATAAGGCTACATTAGTGAGATACATAGCAGCGGTGCTTACCTTTATCACCCCATCTTGCATGCCCATGGCCTGGAAGTACTGCTCCATACCCAAAGGTAGTTGTCTACTTCCTTGGCCGCCCTAGTCCCCTTAAACTCTTTAGGCTTGGGGACATCCAATCTGGATTTGGACACTCCAGCAAACATGTCATTCCCAATGGTAGTCTTGCAAGTAACGAGCTCACTGGTAAGCTTTTCCATCTGCTGGCGCATGGCCTCCATGCCATCGTGCAAGGTCCACACTTTAGCCTCCAAGGTCTAATTCTTTTTGGGGAACACGTCCAAGCCTTTGTTGAGAGCAGCTTCTAGCTCACTTTGGATCTCCTTCCCCATGGAGTCTAGCGATGCAATGTGAGTCTCTACTTTCTCAAGCTTCTCCCTTATGTCGACTACGGTCACCTTCACCTTGGCCAGCCTACCGTCCATGGTAGACCAGATATCTCTAGAACTGACTTTCTTGCCTCTTCCTCGGCCATGCTCCGAGCCTCTGGTTATTGGCTAGCAACGTCGCTTTGGGATGCCACCTCCTCAATCACGATCTAACCAGTACAATAAAAACACGCAGAATCGAACTTGCTCTGATACCAACTGTCACGGGCTTTGACCTTAGACTCAGAATCCGTGCGGCCTTAGGCTTGGAATCTCCTTCTTTGTGCCTAAGTCAGCCTAAAACACAAACGTGTGGGCACTAGAACAATGGGAAGGGCTAATTACGCAAGTTAAAGAGAAACAGGATAAGAAGACAGAATTCTGGAAATGCTCTTGTATTCACTGAAACAGAAGTGTTTGATGGTGTACAAATGAGGGTGGAGCAGCCCTCTATTTATAGTTGAGGCTCTAGCTACAACTTAATGGCATATCCCTAGAATAAAGGCTAAAATCATGGGATTACAATCAATCAGGATGCTAACTCCTGATTTTCAGGGTCAACCAAATCTGCCAAGATGCTCCTGCCTGTTTCCAGAAGCTTCCCTTGCGTGTCCACCACTTTGGGCCCTTCTGGATGTGGTGCGGGCAGCTTGTATGCTAGGCCTTGGTCTCATGGGCTGGCTTGCAAGTTGGGTGGGTGTTCTGAGCTCGTTTGCTAGGCTTTGCACATAGATACCCATTAGCACGCCTGGTTTGCGGGCCCCAACCTCTGGCTCGCCTGTTGGTCTGCCTGATGTGCCTGGCACGCCCACCCAGGGTGTGACACAAATGAGGTCCCGGTTGATCCTCGACTTCCTCATCCTACCCCTCTGGCTGGCTGAGCACCCGCACGCTTATTTCGTGGGTTGACTTAGGCATACGGAGTTCATTCCAGTCTAAGCATACGGAGTTCATTCCCAGTGTAAGATCGGACCGGATCGAGGGTTACGGGTGCACATGCTGGGCTTAGATATACGCTGGTGCCACATTTTTTTTTCGCTCGGGGCACCATCGCTGGAGCATCACCAGAGAAACTGACCGACGGCATTGGGGTTCCGGTAATTGGGGGGGCAGGGGGGCTATGCGCACATGATGTGTGGTGGGTGCGATACTTGGCCCTTATATTGGCCCCCTATCCCTCATCAAACCTTGAAAACTCACACCCCCTTAAAGAGCATTTGAGATTTTGCAGGTTTGCTGCCAGTAGCCATTAAAGTGTCTAAAATGGGGACACTTTTTTCAAATGGTCACAAAATCCTGTACACTTCAAGTTTTTAGCTGAATTTTTTTTTGCATGCCAAGAAAAATACAAGGATCACGTCAAAACTCCTTCTGAAAAATTTTAAAAAAATCCCGAACCATAAAAAGTTTCAAAAATCATGAAAAATAAAAAAACAAGTCGTCTTGCCATGAAACTTCACACGAAGGCTTAAGGGACAATTTTATGAATTTACAAGCCATAAAAATGGCATTGGCATGGCAGAAATATGAAGATGTGCCTAAACCCACCTACCACCCTATCGATCCACAGCTTGCGAATCCCATGTCTCTGGCCGACGTAGTGCCCGCCCACCCGCTCGTTTCGTCGATTGGCTTAGGCATATGGAGTTCATTCCCAGTCTAAGATCAAACCGGATCGAGGGTTGTGGTAGCAGGATCGATATCACGCAGGGTGGGACCCGATCAATCCTCAGCTTGCGCATCCTGCCCCTCTGGCCGGCTGAGCGCCCGCATGCTCGTTTCGTGGGTTGACTTAGGCATACGGAGTTCATTCCCAGTGTAAGATTGGACCGGACCAAGGGTTGCGAGTGCACATGCTGGGCTCGAGCATGTGCTGGTGCCGCATTTTTTTTTTCGCTCGGGGCACCATCGTCGGAGCATCGTCGGAGAACCTAACTAGCGGCATTTGGCTTCTGACATTGGGGGGGTGGGGAGTGTGCGCACATGATGTGCGATGGGTGCTGGTACTTGGCCCTTATATTGGCCCCCTATCCCTCATCAAACCTCGAGAATTCACACCCCCTTAAAGAGCATTTGAGATTTTACAGGTTTGCTGCCAGTAGCCAGTAAAGTGTTTGAAATGGGGACACTTTTTTCAAATGGTCACAAAATCCTGTACACTTCGAGTTTTTAGCTGAATTTTTTTTTGCATGCCAAAAAAAATACAAGGACCACGTCTACCAAGTTTGGGGCCAAAACTCCTTCTGAAAAAATTTAAAAAAAATCCCAAACTGTAAAAAGTTTCAAAAATTGTGAAAACTAGAAAACGAGTCATCTTGCCATGAAACTTCACATGAAGGCTTAACGGACCATTGCATGAATTTACAAGCCATAAAAATGGCATTGGCATGGCAAAAATATGAAGATGTGCCTAAGCCCACCTACCACCCTATCGATCCACGGCTTGCTTATCCCGCCTCTCTAGCCAGCGTAGTGCCCGCTCGTCTGCTCGTTTCGTCGGTTGGCTTAGGCATACGGAGTTCATTACCAGTCTAAGATTGGACTAGACTGAGGGTTGCAGCAACAAGATCAACAACACACAGGGGGGACCCGGCCGATCCTCGGCTTGCGTATCCTGCCCCTCTGGCTGGTTGAACACCCGCACGCTCATTTTTTGGGTTGACTTAGGCATACGGAGTTCATTACCAGTCTAAGCATACAGAGTTCATTCCTAGTGTAACATCAGATCAGACCGAGGGTTGCGAGTGCACATGCTGGGCTCGGGCATGAGCTGGTGCCTAATTGTTTTTTGCCCGGGGCACCATCATCGGAGCATCGTCGGAGAACTTGGTCGGCAGTGTTAGGGTTCCAGCGATTAGGGGGCGGGGGAGTGTGCGCACAAGATGTGCGATGGGTGCTGGTACTTGGCCCTTATATTGGCCCCCTATCCCTCATCAAACCTCAAGAACTCACACCCCCTTAAAGAGCATTTGAGATTTTACAGGTTTGCTGCCAATAGCCATTAAATTGTTTGAAATGGGGACATTTTTTTCAAATGGTCACAAAATCCTGTACACTTCGAGTTTTTAGCTGAATTTTTTTATGCATGCCAACAAAAATACAAGGATCACGTCTTCCAAGTTTGTCGCAAAAACACCTTCTGAAAAAATTTTAAAAAAATCCCGAACTGTAAAAAGTTTTAAAAATTGTGAAAAATAGAAAACGAGTCGTCTTGCCATGAAACTTCATATGAAGGGTGAAGGGACCATTGTATGAATTTACAAGCCATAAAAATGGCATTGGCATGGCAGAAATATGAAGATGTGCCTAAACCCAGCTACCACCCTATCGATCCACGGCTTGCGCATCCCGCCTCTCTGGCCGGTGTAGTGCCCGCCTGCCCGCTCGTTTCGTCGGTTGGCTTAGGCATACGGAGTTCATTCCCAGTCTAAGATCGAACTGGACTGAGGGTTGTCGTAGCAAGATCGGCAGCACCCAGGGGGGGACCCGATCGATCCCCAGCTTGCTCATCCTACCCCTTTGGCCAGCTGAGCGCCCGCATGCTCATTTTGTGGGTTGACTTAGGCATATCGAGTTCATTCCCAGTCTAAGCATACAGAGTTCATTCCCAGTGTAAGATCAGACTGGACCAAGGGTTGCGGGTGCACATGCTGGGCTCGGGCATGTGCTGGTGCCATATTTTTTTTTCACTCGAGGAACCATCGTCGGAGCATCGTCGAAGAACCTGACCGACGGCATTGGGGTTCCGACGATTGGGGGGGTGGGGGGGTGTGTGCCACATGATGTGCGATGGGTGCTGGTACTTGGCCCTTATATTGGCCCCCTATCCCTCATCAAACCTTGAGAACTCACACCCCCTTAAAGAGCATTTGAGATTTTACAGGTTTGCTGCCAGTAGCCATTAAAGTGTCTAAAATGGGGACACTTTTTTCAAATGGTCACAAAATCCTGTACACTTTGAGTTTTTAGCTGAATATTTTTGTGCATGCCAAAAAAAATACAAGGATCACATCTACCAAGTTTGGGGCCAAAATTCCTTTTGAAAAAATTTTAAAAAAATCCCAAACCGTAAAAAAGTTTCAAAAATCGTGAAAAATAGAAAACGAGTCGTCTTGCCATAAAACTTCACATGAAGGCTTAAGGGACCATTGTATGAATTTACAAGCCATAAAAATGGCATTGGCAAGGTAGAAATATGAAGATGTGACTAAACCCACGTACCACCCTATCGATCCATGGCTTGCGCATCCCGCCTCTCTGGCCGGCGTAGTGCCCGCCCCCCTGCTCGTTTCGTCGGTAGGCTTAGGCATACGAGTTAATTCCCAGTCTAAGATTGGACCAGACCGAGGGTTGTGATAGCAAGATCGGCAGCATGCAGGGGGGACCCGATCGATCCTCGGCTTGCGCATCTTGCCCCTCTGGCCAGTTGAGCACCCGTATGCTCGTTTCATGAGTTGACTTAGGCATACGAAGTTCATTCCCAGTCTAAGCATATAGAGTTCATTCCCAGTGTAAGATCAGATCGGACCGAAGGTTGCGGGTGCACGTGTTAGGCTCGAGCACGTGCTGGTGCCATATTTTTTTTCACTCGGGGCACCATCGTCGGAGTATCGCCGGAGAACCTGACCGGGGGGGTGTGTGCCACATGATGTGTGATGGGTGCTGGTACTTGGCCCTTATATTGGCCCTCTATCCCTCATCAAGCCTCGAGAACTCACACCCCTTAAAAAGCATTTGAGATTTTACAGGTTTGCTGCCAGTAGCCATTAAAGTGTCTGAAATGGGGACACTTTTTTCAAATGGTCTCAAAATCCTGTACAGTTCGAATTTTTAGCTGAATTTTTTTATGCATGCCAACAAAAATACAAGGATCACGTCCACCAAGTTTGGGACCAAAAATCCTTTTGAAAAAATTTTAAAAAAATCCCAAACTGTAAAAAGTTTTAAAAATCGTGAAAAATAAAAAAACGAGTCGTCTTGCCATGAAACTTCACATGAAGGCTTAAGGGACCATTGTATGAATTTACAAGCCATAAAAATGGCATTGGCATGGCCGAAATATGAAGATGTGCCTAAACCCACCTACCACCCTATCGATCCACGGCATGCACATCCCGCCTCTCTGGCCGACGTAGTGCCCGCCTGCCCGTTCATTTCATCGGTTGGCTTAGGCATACGGAGTTCATTCCCAGTCTAAGATCAGATCTGATCAAGGGTCACAACAGCAGGATCAGCAGCATATAAGAGGGGACCCGTCCGATCCTCGGCTTCCGCATCCTGCCCCTCTAGTAGGCTGAGCACCTGCACGCTCGTTTCATGAGTTGACTTAGGCATACGGAGTTCATTCCCAGTCTAAGCATACAGAGTTCATTCCCAGTGTAAGATCAGACCAGATCGAGGGTTGCGGGTGCACATGCTGGGCTCAGGCATGTGTTGGTGGTGAATTTTTTTCTCGCCCGAGGCACCATCGTCGGAGCATCGTCGGAGAACCTGACCGACGGCATTGGAGTTCTGGCGATTGGGGGGGGGCGGTGTGTGCACATGATGTGCTATGGGTGCTGGTACTTGGCCCTTATATTGGCCTTCTATCCCTCATCAAACCTCGAGAACTCACACCCCCTTAAAGAGCATTTGAGATTTTACAGGTTTGCTGCTAATAGCCACTAAAGTGTCTGAAATGGGGACATTTTTTTCAAATTGTCACAAAATCCTATACACTTCGAGTTTTTAGCTGAATTGTTTTGTGTATGCCAACAAAAATACAAGGATCACATCAACCAAGTTTGCAGCCAAAACTTCTTCTGAAAAAATTTTAAAAAAATTTTGAATCGTAAAAAGTTTCAAAAATCATGAAAAATAGAAAACGAGTTTCAAAAATGGCATTGGCATAGCAGAAATATGAAGATGTGCCTAAACCCACCTACCACCCTATTGATCCACGGCTTGCGCATCCCGTCTCGCTGGTCGGCGTAGTGCCCGCCCGTCCGCTCGTTTCATCGGTCGGCTTAGGCATAGGGAGTTCATTCCCAGTCTAAGATTGGACCGGACCAAGGGTTGCAGCAGCAGGATCGACAGCACGTAGAGGGGGACCCGAATGATAAAGCTTGCACATCCTACCCCTCTGCCCGGTTGAGCGCCCGTACGCTCGTTTCGTGGGTTGACTTAGGCATATGATGTGTGATGGGTGCTAGTACTTGGCCCTTATATTGGCCTCCTATCCCTCATCAAACCTCGAGAACTCACACCCCCTTAAACAACATTTGAGATTTTACAGGTTTGCTGCCAGTAACCACTAAAGTGTCTGAAATGTGGACACTTTTTTCAAATGGTCACAAAATCCTGTACACTTTGAGTTTTTAGCTGAATTTTTTTGTGCATGCCAAAAAAAATACAAGGATCACGTATACCAAGTTTGTGGCCAAAACTCCTTCTGAAAAAATGTTAAAAAAATCTCAAACTGTAAAAAGTTTCAAAAATCATGAAAAATAGAAAACGAGTTGTCTTGCCTTGAAACTTCACATGAAGGCTTAATTGACAATTGTATGAATTTACAAGCCATAAAAATGGCATTGGCACAGTAAAAATATGAAGATGTGCCAAAATCCACCTACCACCCTATCGATCCACGGCTTGCGCATATCGCCTCTCTGGTCGACGTAGTGCGCACTCGCCCGCTTGTTTCGTCAGTTGGCTTAGGCATACGGAGTTCATTCCCAGTCTAAGATTGGATCACACCAAGGGTTGTAGCTACAGGATCAGCAGCACGTAGGGGGGACCCGACCGATCCCTGGCTTACGCATCTTGCCCCTCTGGACGGCTAAGCACCAGCACTCTCGTTTCGTGGGTTGACTTAGGCACACGGAGTTCATTCCCAGTCTAAGCATACGGAGTTCATTCTCAGTGTAAGATCAGACTAGACTGGGGGTTGCGGGGGCACAAGCTGGGCTTAGGGATGTGCTGGCACTACATTTTTTTTTCACCCGGGGCACCATCGCCAGAGCATCGCCAGAGAACCTGACCGGTGGCATTGGGGTTCCGACGATCGGGGGCGGGGGGGCTGTGCGCACATGATGTGCGATGGGTGCTGGTACTTGGCCTTTATATTAGCACCCTATCCCTCATCAAAACTTGAGAACTCACACCCCCTTAAAGCGTATTTGAGATTTTACAGGTTTGCTGCCAGTAGCCATTAAAGTGTCTAAAATGGGGACACTTTTTTCAAATGGTCACAAAATCCTGTACACTTCGAGTTTTTAGCTGAATTTTTTTGTGCATGCAAAAAAAACTACAAGGATCATGTCTGCCAAGTTTGGGGCTAAAACTCCTTCTGAAAAAATTTTAAAAAATTTTCCAACCGTAAAAAGTTTTGAAAATCGTGAGAAATAGAAAACGAGTCGTCTTGCCATGAAACTTCGCATGAAGGCTTAAGGGACCATTGTATGAATTTACAAGCCATAAAAATGGCATTGGCACAGCAGAAATATGAAGATGTGCCTAAACCCACCTATCACCCTATCGATGCACGGCTTGCGCATATCGCCTCTCTGGCCGGCGTAGTGCCCGCTCACCCGCTCGTTTCGTCGGTTGGCTTAGGCATACAGAGTTCATTCCCAGTCTAAGATCAGACCGGACCGAGGGTTGCAAAAATAGGATCAGCAGCACGTAAGGGGGACCCAGTCGATCCCCGGCTTATGCATCCTGCCCCTCTGGACGGCTGAGCGCCTACACTCTCGTTTCGTGGGTTGACTTAGGCATACGGAGTTCATTCCCAGTCTAAGCATACGGAGTTCATTCCCAGTGTAAGATCAGACCGGATCGAGGGTTGCGAGAGCACATGCTGGGCTAAGGCATGTGCTGGTGCCGCATTTTTTTTCCCCCGGGGCACCATCGTCGGAGCATCGCCAGAGAACCTGACCGGCGGCATTGGGGTTTTGACGATTGGGGGGCGGGGGGGTGTGCGCACATGATGTGCGATGGGTGCTGGTACTTGGCCTTTATTTTGGCCCCCTATCCCTCATCAAACCTTGAGAACTCACACCCCCTTAAAGCGCATTTGAGATTTTACAGGTTTGCTGCCAATAGCCTTTAAAGTGTCAAAAATGGGGACACTTTTTTCAAATGGTCACAAAATCCTGTACACTTCGAGTTTTTAGCTGCATTTTTTTGTGCATGCCAACAAAAATGCAAGGATCATGTCTACCAAGTTTGGGGCCAAAACTCCTTCTAAAAAAATTTTAAAAAATTTTCCGACCGTAAAAAGTTTTAAAAATTATGAGAAATAGAAAACGAGTCGTCTTGCCATGAAACTTCACATGAAGGCTTAAGGGACCATTGTATGAATTTACAAGCCATAAAAATGGCATTGGCATGGCAGGAATATTAAGATGTGCCTAAACCCACCTACCACCCTATCGATCCATGGCTTGCGCATCTTGCCTCTCTAGTCGACGTAGTACCCGCCCGTTCGCTCGTTTAATCGGTTGGCTTAGGCATATGGAGTTCATTCCTAGTCTAACATCAAATTGGACCAAGGGTTGCAGTAGCAAGATTGACAGCATGCAGGGCATACCCGGCCGATCCCCGGCTTACGTACCCTACCCCTCTGGCCGACTGAGCGCCTGCACGCTCGTTTCGTGGGTTGACTTAGGCATACGGAGTTCATTCCCAGTCTAAGCATACGAAGTTCATTCCCAGTGTAAGATTGGACCAGACCGAGAGTTACGGGTGCACATGCTGGGCTCGAGCATGTGCTGGTGACATTTTTTTTTCGCCTGGGGCACCATCACCGGAAAACCTGACCGGTAGCTTTGGGGTTTCGACGATTGGGGGGGCGGGGGGGTGTGCGCACATGATGTGCTATGGGTGCTGGTACTTGGCCCTTATGTTGGCCCCCTATCCCTCATCAAACCTTGAGAACTCACACCCCTTAAAGAGCATTTGAGATTTTACAGGTTTGTTGCCAATAGCCATTAAAGTGTCTGAAATAGGGACACTTTTTTCAAATGGTCACAAAATCCTGTACACTTCACGTTTTTGGCTGAATTTTTTTGTGCACGTGAAAAAAAAATACAAGGATCACGTCTACCAAGTTTAGGGCCAAAACTCCTTCTGAAAAAATTTAAAAAAAATCTGAAACCGTAAAAAGTTTTAAAAATCATGAAAAATAGAAAACAAGTCGTCTTGCCATGAAACTTCACGTGAAGGCTTAAGGGACCATTGTATGAATTTACAAGCCATAAAAATGGCATTGGCATGGTAGAAATATGAAGATGTGCCTAAACCCACCTACCACCCTATCGATCCACGGCTTGCGCATCTCGCCTCTGTGGTCGGCATAGTGCCCGCCCGTCCGCTCATTTCATCGGTTCGCTTAGGCATACAGAGTTCATACCTAGCTAAGATTAGACCGAACCGAGGGTTGTAGGAGCAGGATCGGTAGCACATAGGGGGGACCCAGCTTGCGCGTCCTACCCCTCTGGCTGGACGAGCACCCGCACGCTCGTTTCGTGGGTTGACTTAGGCATACGGAGTTCATTCCCAGTCTAAGCATACGGAGTTCATTCCCAGTGTAAGATCAGACCAGACCGAGGGTTGTGGGTGCACATGCTGGGCTAAGGCATATGTTGGTGCTGCATTTTTTTTTGCCTGGGGCACCATCGTCAGAACATTGTCGGAGAACTTGACCAACGGCATTGGGGTTCTGGCGATTGGGGGGCGAGGGGGGGTGTGCGCACATGATGTGCGATGGTTGCTGGTACTTGGCCCTTATATTGGCCCCCTATCCCTCATCAAACCTCGAGAACTCACACCCCCTTATATTGGCCCGCCCGCCTGCTCGTTTCGTCAGTTGGCTTAGGTAGACAGAGTTCATTCCCAGTCAAAGACTTAATCAGACTGAGGGTTGCAGTAGCAGGATCGACAGCACGTGGAGGGGACCCGACCAATCCCTAGCTTTCACATCCTGCCCCTCTGGCTGGCTGAGCACCCGCACGTTCGTTTCATGGGGTGACTTAGGCATACCGGTTCATTCCCAGTCTAAGCATACGAAGTTCATTCCCAGCGTAAGATTGGACCAGACTGATGGTTGTGGGTGCACATGCTAGGCTCGGGCATGTGCTGGTGCCACATTTTTTTTGCCTGGGGCACCATCGTTGAAGCATCGTCGAAAAACCTGATCGGCGGCATTGGGGTTTCGGGGATTGGGGGGCGGGGGTGTGTGTGCATATGATGTGCGATGGGTGCTGGTACTTGGCCCTTATATTGGCCCCCTATCCCTCATCAAACCTCGAGAACTCACACCCCCTTAAAGAGCATTTGAGATTTTACAGGTTTGCTACCAGTAGCCATTAAAGTGTCTAAAATAGGGACACTTTTTTCAAATGGTCACAAAATCCTGTACACTTCGAGTTTTTAGCTGAATTTTTTTATGCATGCCAACAAGAATACAAGGATCATGTCTACCAAGTTTAGGGCCAAAACTTCTTCTAAAAAAACTTTTAAAAAAATCTTGAATCGTAAAAAGTTTCGATAATCGTGAAAAATAGAAAACGAGTCGTCTTGCCATGGAACTTCACATGAACGCTTAAGGGACCATCGTATGAATTTACAAGCCATAAAAATGGCATTGGCATGGCAGAAATATGAAGATGTTCCTAAACCCACCTACCACCCTATCGATCCACGGCTTACACATCCCATCTCTCCGGCTGGCGTAGTGCCCGGCCGCCCGCTCATTTCGTTAGTTGGCTTGGGCATACAGAGTTCATTCCCAGTCTAAGATTATATCCGATCGAGGGTTGCGGTAGTAGGATCAACAGTACGCAAGGGGGAACCGACCGATCCATGGCCTACGCATCCTGCCCCTCTGACCGACTGAGTGCTCGCTCTCTAGTTTCGTGGGTTGACTTAGGCATACAAAGTTCATTCCCAGTGTAAGATCGACAATACGCTGGGGGGGACCCGGCCGATCCCCGGCTTGCGCATCCTGCTCCTCTGGCCGACTGAGCGCTTGCACGCTCATTTCGTGGGTTGACTTAGGCATACGGAGTTCATTCCCAGTCTAGGCATACGGAGTTCATTCCCAGTGTAAGATCGAACCGGACCAAGGGTTCCACGTGCACATGCTGGGCTCGGGCATGTGCTGGTGCCGCATTTTTTTCGCCCGAGGCACCATCGTCGGAGCATTGTCGGAGAAACTGATCGACGGCATTGGGGTTCCGACGATTGGGGGGGCGGGGGGGGGTTGTGCGCACATGATGTGCGATGGGTGCTAGTACTTGGCCTTTATATTGGCCCCTATCCCTCATCAAACCTCGAGAACTCACACCCTCTTAAAGAGCATTTGAGATTTTACAGGTTTGTTGCCAGTAGCCATTAAAGTGTCTGAAATGGGGACACTTTTTTCAAATGGTAACAAAATCCTGTACACTTTGAGTTTTTAGCTAAATTTTTTTATGCATGCTAACAAGAGTAAAAGGATCACGTCCACCAAGTTTGGGGCCAAAAATCCTTCTGAAAAAATTTTAAAAAATCTCAAACCATAAAAAGTTTCAAAAATCGTGAAAAATAGAAAACGAGTCGTCTTGCCATGAAACTTCACATGAAGGCTTAAGGGACCATTGTATGAATTTACAAGCCATAAAAATGGCATTGGCATGGCAGAAATATGAAGATGTGCCTAAACCCACCAACCACCCTATCGATCCATGGCTTGCGCATCCCGTCTCCCTAGCCGGCGTAGTGCCCGCCCGCCGGCTTGTTCGTTGGTTGGCTTAGGCATACGGAGGTCATTCCCAGTCTAAGATTGGACTGGACCAAGGGTTGCGGCAGTAGGATCAACAGCACACAGGGGGGACCAGGTCGATCCCTGGCTTGTGCATCCTACCCCACTGGCCGACTGAGCGCCCGCACGCTCGTTTTGTGGGTTAACTTAGGCATATGGAGTTCATTCCCAATCTAAGATTGGACCAGACCGAGGGTTGCGGGTGCACATGCTGGGCTCAGGCAATTGTTGGAGCCGCATTTTTTTTTGCCTGGTGCGCCAACGCTAGAGCGTCGCCGGAGGACCTGATCGGTGGCATTGGGGTTCCGATGATTGGGGGGTAGGGGAGGGGGTGTGCGCACATGATGTGCGATGGGTGCCGGTATTTGGCCCTTATATTGGCCCCCTATCCCTCATCAAACCTCGAGATCTCCCAACCCCTTAAAGAGGATTTGAGATTTTACAGGTTTGCTGCCAGTAACCATTAAAGTGTCTGAAATGGGGACACTTTTTTCAAATGGTCACAAAATCCTGTTCACTTCGAGTTTTTAGCTGACTTTTTTTTGCATGCCAAAAAAAATCCAAGGATCATGTCTACCAAGTTTGGGGCCAAAAATCCTTATGAAAAAATTTTAAAAAAATCTCGAACTGTAAAAGTTTCAAAAATCATGAAAAATAGAAAATGAGCCGTCTTGCCATGAAACTTCACACGAAGGCTTAAGGGACCATTGTATGAATTTACAAGCCATAAAAATGGCATTGGCATGGCAAAAATATGAAGATGTCCCCAAACCCACCTACCACCCTATCGATCCAAGGCTTGCGCATCCCACCTCTCTGGCCGAAGTAGTGATTGCCCGCCCGCTCGTTTCGTCAGTTGGCTTAGGCATACGAAGTTCACTCCAGTCTAAGATCGGACTGAACCGAGGGTTACGGATGCAGGATTGGCAATACGTAGGGGGGGACCCGACCGATCCCTGGCTTGTGCATCCTGCCCCTCTGGCCAGCTGAGCGCTTACACGCTCGTTTCGTGGGTTGACTTAGGCATACGGAGTTCATTCCCAGTCTAAGCATATGTAGTTCATTCCCAGTGTAAGATCGGACTAGACCAAGGGTTGGGGGGTGCACTTGCTGCGCGCAAGCATGTGCTGGTGCCGCATTTTGTTTTTCGCCTGGGGCACCATCGCCGAAGCATCGCCGGAGAACCTAACAAGCGGCATTAGGGTTCCAGCGATTGGGGGAGCGAGGGAGGGGGTGTGGGCACATGATGTGTGATGGGTGCTGCTACTTGGCCCTTATATTGGCCCCCTATCCCTCATCAAACCTTGAGAACTCACATCCCCTTAAAGAGCATTTGAGATTTTACAGGTTTGCTGCCAGTAGCAATTAAAGTGTCTGAAATGGGGACACTTTTTTCAAATGATCATAAAATCCTGTACACTTTGAGTTTTTAGCTAAATTTTTTTGTGCATGCCAAAAAAAATGCAAGGATCAAGTCTACCAAGTTTGGTGCCAAAACTTCTTCTAAAAAAATTTTAAAAAAATCCCGAACCGTAAAAAGTTTTAAAAATCATGAAAAATAGAAAATGAGTCGTCTTGCCATGAAACTTCACATGAAGGCTTAAGGGACCATTATATGAATTTATAAGCCATAAAAATGGCATTGGCATGGCAGAAATATGAAGATGTGCGTAAACCCACCTACCACCCTATCGATCCACGACTTACGCATTCCGCCTCTCTGGCCGACGTAGTGTCTGCCCGCCCGCTCGTTTTGTCAGTTGGCTTAGGCATACGGAGTTCATTCCCAGTCTAAGATCGAACTGGCCTGAGGGTTATGGCAGCAGGATCGGTAGCACGTAGGTGTCACGGGCTCCGACCTTAGACTCAAAATCCATACGGCCTTAGGCTTAGAATCTCTTTCTTTGTGCTTAAGTCAGCCTAAAACACAAGCGTGCGGGCACTAGAATAATGGGAAGGGCTGATTACGCAAGTTAAAGAGAAATAGGATAAGAAGATAGAATTCTGGAAATGCTCTTGTATTCACTGAAACAGAAGTGTTTGATGGTGTACAAATGAGGGTGGAGCAGCCCTCTATTTATAGTTGAGGCTTCAGCTACAACTTAATGGCATATCCCTAGAATAAAGGCTAAAATCATGGGATTACAATCAATCAAGATGCTAACTCCTGATTTTCAGGGTCAACCAAATCTGCCAGGATGCTCCTGCCTATTTCCAGAAGCTTCTCTTGCATGTCCAGGACCTTGGGCCCTTCTGGATGTGGTGAGGGTAGCTTGTATGCCAGGCCTTGGTCTCACGGGCTGGCCTGCAAGTCAGGCAGGCATTCTGAGCTCGTTTACTAGGCTTTGTGCACAGATACCCGCCAGCACGCCTGGTCTACGGGCCTCAACCTCTTGCTCACCTACTGGTCTGCCTGAAGTGCCTGGTGTGCCCGCCTAGGGTGTGACATTCTCCTCCACCTGATTGCGCAATGCCCTCATTGCATCTTTTGCATGGTACTACCTGATCTGGTCCCTGAACTGCCATAAGTCCTTTACTGGTTCTCAGCTCGCCTCACTATCTGGAAGTCTCTTCCAGTGCACCAAGTACTCATGTCTTGGTTTTTAGTTCTTTCGTCTCACCTTTCGGTCAGTTATGATGCTGTGGACCTCCTTCTCATATAAGGCCCTTGCTCCCAATGGTGCACGTTTTGACTCTGCCCGTCCTGGATCTCCTGCATCCTCAGAAAGGCTTGAGCATGCTCACATGGAACACCGGGTGTACCCTCGGCTTGGGTGGCATATCCAGCTTGTAGGCAACCTTGCCTACCCTCTTGACTATTCGAAAAGGTCCCTCATACCTCCGGACTAGGCCTTTGTGCAGCCCCCTATGGCGCACAATGGGATGCAACTTTACCAACACCAAGTCTCCAACCTGGAACTGCACGTCCCGCCTATTCTAGTCTGCCCACTTCTTTGACCTCTTGGTAGCCTTGTGTAGACAAACTCTAGCCAAGTCAGTTTGCTCCTGCCATGCCTTGGCAAACTTGTATGCTGCTGGATTCGGCCTTGTATAACTTACAGCAATCGAACCGAGTGTTAGTGGTTGTTGCCCTGTCACAACCTCAAATGGGCTCTGGTTCATTGCCTCGTTCCTTTGCAAGTTGTAGGAAAACTGTGTAATATCTAGCAGCTTTGGCCAGTCCCTCTATGTGGCACTCACATAGTGTCTGAGGTACACCTCCAATAGTCCATTCACTCGTTCTGTCTGCCCATCGGTCTACGGATGCATGCTAGTGAAAAAGTTCGAGTCTGACCCCAATAGCTTGAACAACTCAGTCCAGATCCTACCCATGAACTGCCCGTCCCAATCACTAACAATGGTCCTCAACACTCCCCAGTACTTAACCATGTTCTTCAGGAACAATCGAGCTGCCTCCTCGGCTGGGCACTCCTTGGTTGCTAGAATGAAAATTCCATACTTGGAAAACCTGTCCACCACTACCATGATGCTTCCAAACCCCTTTGTCTTAGGTAGACTAACTATAAAGTCCAGAGAAACACTCTCTCATGGTCGCTCTAGCACTGGGAATGGCTCTAAGAGACTGCCTGGTTTCTTGAGCTCCACCTTGTCCTATTGGCACACAAGACAAGTCTTCACATAGGCCTCCGCATCGTCCCTCATGTGCGACCAGTTGTACCAATCCTTGATCAGCGCCAAGGTGCGGCTCACTCCAGGGTGTCCAGCCCACCTTGAATCATGACATTCTTGCAAAACTTCCTTGAAGAGTTTCCCATGCTGCGGCACAAACAGTCTACTACCCCTGGTGTACAACAAACCATCCTACAACCAAAACCGCCTAGTCTTACCTTACTGGGCGTATTCCATCAAAGCCTTGGCTGTAGGATCATGCGCGGCCCCTCCTTGATGCGCGGCACCAGTGACCCCTTTGGTTGGCTAATGGCAGTAAGGTTAGCCTTTTTGCTCAGGGCCTCTGCCACTAGGTTCGCCCGTCCTGGCTTGTACTCTATCTGGAAATCAAATTCTGTAAGAAAATCTTACCATCTTGCCTATTTGGGGGACAGTTTCTTCTACGTCTGGAAGTAATTGGTCGTCGCATTGTTCGTCCTCACCACGAACCTTGACCCCAACAGGTAATGGCACCAAGTGCATAAGAAATGCACCACTACAATCATCTCTTTCTCTTGGACTGTGTACTTGCATTCAGTCTCATTCAGCTTCCTGCTCTCGAATGCGACTGGACGTCCCTCTTGCATTAACACACCCCCTATGGTAAAGTCTGATGCATCCGTATTCACCTCATATGGCTTGGCATGGTCTGGCAAGGCCAAGACTGGCTCCTTGATCACAGCCCACTTCAACCTGTCAAAGGCTTCCTGGCACCCTACGCTCCACTCCCATGCTCTCCTTTTTTTGAGCAAGTCAGTCAATGGTGTGGCTATTGCTGAGTGACCTTTGATGAAGTGCCTGTAGTAGTTAACCAGCCCAAGGAATGATCTTAACTCAATGACCTTGGCTGGTGGTTGCCACTCCAGGATGGCATGTATCTTGCCTTCATCCATGCATATCCTACCACCTCTCACTATGTGGCCTAGGAACGGGATCTCCTGCTGGGCGAATGAGCACATCTCCCTCTTGACAAATAGCTTGTGCGCCCATAACACCTCAAACACCTGTCTCAAGTGGTTTACATGCTCTCCCAAAGTCTGGCTGTAGATCACAATGTCATCCAAATAAACCATAACAAACTGATCAAGGAATGACTGAAGTACCTTGTTCATAAGGGTGCAGAATGTTGTTGGGGCATTCGTGAGTCTGAAAGGCATCACCAAGAACTCATACGAACCATACCGAGTGACACATGCTATCTTTGGCTCATCTCCCTCCGCGATCCTGACTTGATAGTAGCTTGGTGAACCACCTTGCGCTCCCAAGTTGATCGAACAAGTCCGTAATGAGTGGGATGGGGTACTTTTTTTGGATGGTCAGCTTGTTCAAGGCTCGGTAGTCTATGCACAGCTACAATGACCCATCATGCTTGTGTTGGAATAGAACTAGTGCACCATAGGGTGCCTTCGATGGCCTGATGAAGCCAGCATCAACTAACTCTTTGAGCTGCTTCCTTAACTCCTCCAACTCTGGTGGAGACATTCGGTAAGGGGCTCTGGCTAGTGGCTTGGCCTCGGACACCAGCTCGATCTTGTGGTCCACCTCCCTCTTAGGTGGTAGCTTGCTAGGCAGCTTCGCAGGCATCACATCACTGAAGGTCTTCAATACCTTTAGCACCTCCAAGGGTGACTCGGTCTCCTTCTCCCTTGGCCCATCATATTTTAGGGCTGCCAAGAAGGTATCTTCTTGTCTGCTTACCACCTTGGCAAATTGGATAGCTGACACCACTCGCGACCCAACTCCAAAACCTCTTCTCAATGGCACTAGGCATTGGCACCGTGCATCCAAGATGCAAACACAATCGGCAAAAGGCACAAGAAGGGCATTAATCCAAACAAGGAAATCCAACCCAATCACAAACTCATAGTCATAAGGGGTATTACCTCAATGGTCTCCTTGCCTTTCCAGTCTCCAAGCTGCAACTCCACTCCCCGTGCTACTCCAATGGCTGGAACTTCCTTAGAGTTCACCGTTTTAATGGTACCAGTCCCTTTCTGCACCTTTAGTCTGAGCTTCTAGGCTCCATCACCTGAAATAAAAAATGTGAGGCACCTGTGTCTACCAGTGCACTCATCTTTTGACCCGCAACCATCAGATTCCCAAACATCAAGCCCTTTGGCTTGTGACTCCCCTTACTCTAGACAGCATTGAGCACCAACGACCCAAGCTTTGCTGCCCCTGACTCTGGCTCCTCATCAGACTCCTTGTCTACAGCAGCCAGCTTGCCCTTCTACGGGCAATTAGGTGCTATGTGGCTCCCTCTATATAGGTAGCATGCTAGTGGCTCTCGGTCCCCCTTTGCTTTCCACTTGCCTGCTAGTGGCTTCCTCTCGCCATCCTTGGTTGAACGGTCTCGGTCTCCATCCTTGGACTCCCAATCACGATCCTTCCCCTTGGACTGCTTATTCTATCCCTATCATCCATGCCCTTACCCTTGGGCTTGGAAGACTCAAACTTGTTCAGAGGCTTGAACTCTATCAAGGCCTCGGCAGTAGTCATGGCTTTAGCCAAGTCATGAACTCCTTTCCTTTGTAGCTCATGCTTCACCCACGGCTTCAGCCCATCCATGAAAGCAAAGAGTGCGTCCTTCTCACCTAGATCCGAGATTTATTGCATCAGTTTAGAGAATTTTTGGACATACTCCCTTATGTCCCCTTGCTGGCTCAACCTGCACAACTTTGCCCGTGCCTCATCATCGGCATACTCCGAGTAAAATTGTTCTCTGAACTCTTTTTGAAACTCTACCCAGGTTCCAATCTTAGCGCTCCCATACCTGACATCATCACACCTGTACCTCCACCATAATAAGGCTACATCAGTGAGATACATAGCAGCGGTGCTTACCTTTATCGCCTCGTCTTGCATGCCTATGGTCTGAAAGTACTGCTCTATACCCTAAAGGTAGTTGTCTACTTCCTTGGCCGCCCTAGTCCCCTTAAATTCCTTAGGCTTGGGGATATCCAATCTGGATTTGGACACTCCAGCAAACATGCCATTCCCAATGGCAGTCTTACAAGTAACGAGCTCACCGGTAAGCTCTTCCATCCGTTGGCGCATGGCCTCCATGCCATCGCGCAAGGTCTGCACTTCAGCCTCCAAGGTCTGGCTCTTTTTGGTGAACACGTCCAAGCCTTTGTTGAGAGCAGCTTCTAGCTCACTTTGGATCTCCTCCCCCATGGAGTCTAGTGATGCAATGTGAGTCTCTACTTCCTTAAGCTTCTCCCTCATGTTGCCTACGATCACCTCCACCTTGGCTAGCCTACCGTCCATGGTAGACCAGATACCTCTAGAATTGGCTTTCCTGCCTCTTCCCTGGCCATGCTCCTGGGCCTCTGGTTGTTGGCTAGCATCGTCACTTTAGGATGCCATCTCCTCAATCATGATCTAACCTGCATAACACAAACACGCAAAATCAAACTTGCTCTTATACCAACTGTCACCGGCTCCAACCTTAGACTCAGAATCCGTACTGCCTTAAGATTGGAATCTCCTCCTTTGTGCCTAAGTCAGCCTAAAACACATGTGTGCGGGCACTGGAACAATAGGAAGGGCTGATTACACAAGTTAAAGAGAAACAGGATAAGAAGATAGAATTCTGGAAATGCTCTTGTATTCACTGAAACAGAAGTGTTTAATGGTGAACAAATGAGGGTGGAGTAGCCCTCTATTTATAGTTGAGGCTTCAGCTACAACTTAATGGCATATCCCTAGAATAAAGGCTAAAATCATGGGATTACAATCGATCAGGATGCTAACTCCTGATTTTCAGGGTCAACCAAATCTACCAAGATGCTCCTGCCTATTTCCAGAAGCTTCCCTTGCGTGTCCAGCACCTTGGGCCCTTCTGGATGTGGTACGGGCAGCTTGTATGCCAGGCCTTGGTCTCACGGGCATTGGGGTTTCGGCGATTGGGGGGGTGAGGGGGTATGCGTAGATGATGTGCGATGGGTGTTGGTACTTAGCCCTTATATTGGCCCCTTATCCCTCATCAAACCTCGAGAACTCACACCCCCTTAAAGAGCATTTCAGATTTTACAAGTTTGCTGCCAGTAGCCATTAAAGTGTCTGAAATGGGGACACTTTTTTCAAATGGTCACAAAATCCTGTACACTTCGGGTTTTTAGCTGAATTTTTTTATGCATGCCAACAAAAATACAAGGATCTTGTCTACCAAGTTTGGGGCCAAAACTCCTTCTGAAAAAATTTTAAAAAAATCCCGAATCGTAAAAAGTTTCCAAAAATCATGAAAAATAGAAAACCAGTCATCTTGCCATGAAACTTCACTTGAAGGCTTAAGGGACCATTGTATGAATTTACAAGCCATAAAAATGGCATTGGCATGGCAAAAATATGAAGATGTGCCTAAACCCACCTACCACCCTATCGATCCATGACTTGAGCATCCCGTCTCTTTGGCCGGTGTAGTGCCCGCCCGTCCGCTCGTTTCGTCGATTGGCTGAGGCATACGGAGTTCAGTCCCAATCTAAGATTAGACCAGACTGAGGGTTGCGGTAGCAGGATTGACAGCACGAAAGGGGGGACCCGACTGATCCTCGGCTTGCGCATCCTGCCCTTCTAGTCGGTTGAGCGCTTGCATGGTCATTTTGTGGGTTGACTTAGGCATACGGAGTTCATTCCCAGTCTAAGCATACGAAGTTCATTCCCAGAGAAAGATCAGACCTGACCGACGGCATTAGGGTTCCTGCGATTAGGGGGCGGAGGGTGTGCACTCATGATGTGCGATGGGTGCTGGTACTTGGCCCTTATTTTGACCCCCTATCCCTCATCAAACCTCAAGAACTCACACCCCCTTAAAGAGCATTTGAGATTTTACAGGTTTGCTGCCAGTAGCCAGTAAAGTATTTGAAATGGGGACACTTTTTTCAAATGGTTACAAAATCCTCTACACTTCGAGTTTTTAGCTGAATTTTTTTGTGCATGCCAAAAAAATACAAGGATCATGTCTACCAAGTTTGGGGTCAAAACTCCTTCTGAAAAAATTTAAAAAATATCTCGAACCGTAAAAAGTTTCAAAAATCATAAAAAATAGAAAACGAGTCGTCTTGCCACGAAACTTCACATGAAGCCTTAAGGGACCATTGTATGAATTTACAAGCCATAAAAATGGCATTGGCATGACAGAAATATGAAGATGTGCCTAAACCCACCTACCACCCAATGGATCCACGGCTTGCGCATCCCGTCTCTCTGGCCGGAGTAGTGCCTGCCCGCCCGCCCGCTCGTTTGGTGTGTTGGCTTAGGCATACGGAGTTCATTCTCAATCTAAAATCAGATCAAATTGAGACTTGTGGCAGCAAGATCGATATCACGTAGAGGGGGACCCGGTCGATCCCCGACTTGTGCATCCTACCCCTCTGGCCGGCTGAGCGCACGTACGCTCGTTTCGTGGGTTGACTTAGGCATACGGAGTTCATTCCCAGTCTAAGATTGGATCCGACCAAGAGTTCCAGCAGCAAGATCAGTAGCACGTAGGGGGGACTCGATCGATCCCCGGCTTGTGCATCCTGTCCCTCTGGCCAGCTGAGTGCCTGCACGCTCGTTTCGTGGGTTGACTTAGGCATGCGGAGTTCATTCCCAGTCTAAGCATATGGAGTTCATTCCCAGTGTAAGATCAGACCGGATCGAGGGTTACGGGTGCAAATGATGGGCTCGGGCATGTGCTAGTGCCGCATTCTTTTTGGCCTGGGGCACCATCGCTGGAGCATCATCGGAGAACCTGACCGGTGGCATTGGGGTTTCGGTGATTGGGGCGGGCGGGGGGGGTGTGCGCACGTGATGTGCGATGGGTGCTGGTACTTGGCCCTTATATTGGCCCCTTATCCCTCATCAAACCTTGAGAACTCACACCCCCTTAAAGAGCGTTTGAGATTTTACAAGTTTGCTGCCAGTAGCCATTAAAGTGTCTAAAATGGGGACACTTTTTTCAAATGGTCATGACCATCCTGTACACTTCGAGTTTTTAGCTGAATTTCTTTGTCCTTGCTAACAAAAATACAAGGATCATGTCTACGATGTTTGGGGCAAAACTCCTTTTGAAAAAATTTTTAAAAAATCCCGAACCATAAAAAGTTTCAAAAATCGTGAAAAATAGAAAACGAGTCATCTTGCCATGAAACTTCACATGAAGGCTTAAGGGACCATTGTATGAATTTACAAGCCATAAAAATGGCATTGGCATGGCAGAAATATGAAGATGTGCGTAAACCCACCAACCACCCTATCGATCCATGGCTTGCGCATCCCACCTCTTTGGCTGGTGCAGTGCCCACCCGCCCGCTCGTTTCGTCAGTTGGCTTAGGCATACGGAGTTCATTCCCAGTCTAAGATCATACCAGACTGAGGGTTGTGGCAGCAGGATCAGCAACACGCAGGGGGGGACCCGACTGATCCCCGGTTTGTCCATCCTGCCCTTCTGGCCGGCTGAGCGCCGTACGCTCGTTTTATAGGTTGACTTAGGCATACAGAGTTCATTCCCAGTCTAAGCATACGAAGTTCATTCCCAGTGAAAGATCAGACCGGACCAAGAGTTGTGGGTGCACATGCTAGGCTCAGGCATGTGCTGGTGCCACATTTCTTTTTCGCCTGGGGCACCATCGTCAGAACATCACCGGAGAACCTGACCGGCGGCATTGAGGTTCCGGTGATTGGGGGGGCGGGGGGTGTGCGCACATAATGTGCAATGGGTGCTGGTACTTGGCCCTTATATTGGCCCCCTATCCCTCATCAAACCTCAAGAACTCACACCCCCTTAAAAAGAATTCGAGATTTTACAGGTTTGCTGCCAGTAGCCATTAAAGTGTCTGAAATGGGGACACTTTTTTCAAATGGTCACAAAATCCTGTACACTTCGATTTTTTAGCTGAATTTTTTTGTGCATGCCAACAAAAAGACAAGGATCACGTCCACCAAGTTTGGGGCCAAAAATCTTTCTGAAAAAATTTTAAAAAAATCCCGAACCATAAAAATTTTTAAAAATTGTGAAAAATAAAAAACGAGTCGCCTTGCCATGACACTTCACATGAAGGCTTAAGGGACCATTGTATGAATTTACAAGCCATAAAAATGGTATTGGCACAACAGAAGTATGAACATGTGCCTAAACCCACCTACCACCCTATCGATCCCCGGCTTGCGTATCCAGCCCCTCCGGCCGGCATAGTGCCCCCCCGCCCGCTCGTTTCGTCGGTTGGCTTAGGCATACGGAGTTCATTCCCAATCTAAGATCAGACCAGGTTAAGGGTCGTGACAGCAGGATCAGTAGCACGTAGGGAGGGAGCCAGTCGATCCCCGGTTTGCGCATCCTGCCCCTCTGGCCGGCTGATCGCCCGCACGCTCGTTTCATGGGTTGACTTAGGCATATGGAGTTCATTCCCAGTCTAAGCATACGGAGTTCATTCCCAGTGTAAGATCAGACCAGACCGAGGGTTGTGGGTGCATATGCTGGGCTCAGGCATGTGCTGGTGCTGCATTTTTTTCGCTCGGGGCACCATCACCAAAGCATCACCGAAGAACCTGACCGGCGGCATTGGGGTTCCGACGAATGGGGGGCGGGGGGTGTGCGCACATGATGTGTGATGGGTGCTGGTACTTGGCCCTTATATTGGCCCCCTATCCGTCATCAAACCCCAAGAACTCACATGCCCTTAAAGAGCATTTGAGATGTTACAGGTTTGCTGCCCGTAGCCATTAAAGTGTCTGAAATTGGGACACTTTTTTCAAATGTTCTCAAGATCCTGTACACTTTGAGTTTTTAGCTGAATTTTTTTGTGCATGCCAACAAAAATACAAGGATCATGTCTACCAAGTTTGGGGCCAAAACTCCTTCTGAAAAATTTTTTAAAAAGTCCCGAACTGTAAAATGTTTCAAAAATCATAAAAAATAGAAAACGAGTCATCTTGCCATGAAACTTCACATGAAGGCTTAAGGGACCATTGTATGAATTTACAAGCCATAAAAATGGCATTGGCATGGCGGAAATATGAAGATGTGCCTAAACCCACCTACCACCCTATCGATCCACGGCTTGCGCATTTCGCCTCTCTGGCCAGCGTAGTGCCCGCTTGCCCGCTCGTTTTGTCGGTTGGCTTAGGCATACGGAGTTCATTCCCAATCAAAGATCGGATCGGACAGAGGGTTGCAGCAGCAGTATTGGCAGCATGTAGGGGGGACCCGACCGATCCTCGGCTTGTGCATCCTGCCCCTCTGGCCGACTGAGCGCCTGCGTGCTCGTTTCGTGGGTTGACTTAGGCATACGAAGTTCATTCCCAGTCTAAGCATAGGAGTTCATTCCCAGTGTAAGATCGGACCGGACCAAGGGTTACGGGTGCACATGCTGGGCTCGGGCATGTGGTGGTGCCACTTTTTTTTTGCCTGGGGCACCATCATCGGAGCATCGTCAGAGAACCTAACCGGCGGCATTGGGGTTCCGGTGATTGGGGGGTGGGGGGGTGTATGCACATGATGTGCAATGGGTGCTGTTGCTTGGCCCTTATATTTGCCCCCTCTCCATCATCGAACCTGGAGAATTCACCCCCCTTAAAGAGCATTTGAGATTTTACAAGTTTTTTGCCAGTAGCCATTAAAGTTTCTGAAATGGGGACATTTTTTTCAAAAGGTCACAAAATGTTGCACACTTCGAGTTTTTAGCTGAATTTTTTTGTGCATGCCAACAAAAATACAAGGATCACGTTTACCAAGTTTGGGGCCAAAACTCCTTCTGAAAAAATTTTTAAAAAATCCCAAACTGTAAAAAGTTTCAAAAATCGTGAAAAATAGAAAATGAATCGTCTTGCCATGAAACTTCACATGAAGGCTTAAGGGACCATTGTATGAATTGACAAGCCATAAAAATGGCATTGGCATGGCAGAAATATGAAGATGCACCTAAACCCACCTACCACCCTATCGATCCACGACTTGCGCATCCCGCCTCTCTGGCCGGCGTAATGCCCGCCCGCCCGCTCGTTTAGCCGGTGGGCTTAGGCATACGGAGTTCATTCCCAGTCTAAGATTAGATCGAACTGAGGGTTGCGGCAACAGGATCGACAGCACATAGGGGGGACTTGGTCGATCCCCGACTTGCACATCCTACCCCTCTGGCCGGCTGAGCACCCGTACGCTCATTTCGTGGGTTGACTTGGCATACGGAGTTCATTCCCAGTGTAAGATCAGACCGAACCGAGGGTTGTGGGTGCACATGCTGGGCTCGGGCATGTGCTGGTGCCGTATTTTTGTTTCGCTCGGGGCACCATTTTCCGAGCATCATTGGAGAACTTGACCGACAACAATGGGGTTCCAGCGATTGGGGGGGCAGGGGGGCTGTGCGCACATGATGTGCGATGGGTGCTGGTACTTGGCCCTTATAATGGCCCCCTATCCCTCATCAAACCTCAAGAACTCACACCCCCTTAAAGAGCATTTGAGATTTTACAGGTTTGCTGCCAGTAGCCATTAAAGTGTCTGAAATGGGTTCACTTTTTTCAAATGGTCACAAAATCCTGTACACTTCGAGTTTTTAGTTGAAATTTTTTGTGCATTCCAAAAAAAATACAAGGATCACGTCTACCAAGTGTTGGGCCAAAACTCCTTCTAAAACAATTTCTAAAAAGTCTTGAACCGTAAAAAGTTTAAAAAATTGTGAAAAATAGAAAACGAGTCGTCTTGCCATGAAACTCACATGAAGGCTTAAGGGACCATTGGATGAATTTACAAGCCATAAAAATGGCATTGGCATGGCAGAAATATGAAGATGTGCCTAAACCCACCTACCACCCTATCAATCCACGGCTTGTGCATCCCGTCTCTCTGGCCGGCGTAGTGCCCGCCCGCCCACTCATTTCGTCGGTCGGCGTAGGCATACGGAGTTCATTCCCAGTCTAAGATCAGGCTGGACCAAGGGTTGTAGCCGCAGGATCGGCAGCACGTAGGGGGGGCCCGGTCGATCCCCAAATTGTGCATCCTAGCCCTCTGGCCGACTGAGCGCCTGTACGCTCATTTCGTGGGTTGACTTAGCCATATAAAGTTCATTCCCAACGTAAGCATATGGAGTTCATTCCCAATGTAAGATTGGATAGGACCGAGGGTTTTGGGTGCACATGCTGGGCCTGGGCATATGCTGGTGTTGCATTTTGTTTTCACCCGAGGCACCATCGTCGGAGCATCACTGGAGAACCTGACCGACGGCATTGGGGTTCCGTCGATTGGGGGGCGGCGGGGTGTGCGGACATGATGTGCGATGGGTGCTGGTACTTGGCCCTTATATTGGCCCCCTATCCCTCATCAAACCTCAAGAACTCACACCCCTTAAAGAGCATTTCAGATTTTACAGGTTTGCTATGAGTAGCCATTAAAGTGTCTGAAATGGGGATACTTTTTTCAAATGGTCACAAAATCCTGTACACTTCTAGTTTTTAGCTGAATTTTTTTGTGCATGCCAACAAAAATACAAGGATCACGTCTACCAAGTTTGGGGCAAAAACTCGTTTTGAAAAAATTTTAAAAAAATCCCGAATCAAAAAAAGTTTTGAAAATCGTGAAAAATAAAAAATGAGTCATCTTGCCATGAAACTTCACATGAAGGCTTAAGGGACCATTTTTTGAATTTTCAAGCCATAAAAATGGCATTGGCATGGTAGAAATATGAAGATGTGCGTAAACCCACCTACCAACCTATCGATCCACGGCTTGTGCATCTCGCCTCTCTGGTCGGTGTAGTGGCCGGCCGCTTGCTCATTTCATCGGTTGGCTTAGGCATACGGAGTTCATTCCCAGTCTAAGATGGGACCGGACCAAGGGTTGTGGCTGTAGGATCGGCAGCACGTAGGGGCAGACCCGACTGATCCCCAGCTTGCGCATCCTACCCTTCTGCTCGACTGAGCGCCCGCATGCTCGTTCCACGGGTTGACCTAGGCATACGGAGTTCATTCCCAGTGTAAGCATACGGAGTGCATTCCCAATGTAGGATCGGACTGGACTGAAGGTTACGGGTGCACATGCTGGGCTCGAACATGTGCTGGTGTCGCATTTTTTTTTCACTCGGGGCACCATCGTCGAAGCGTCGTCAAAGAACCTGACCGACGGCATTGGGGTTTCGACGATTGGGGGGGCACGAGGTGTGCGCACATGATGTGCGATGGGTGCTGGTACTTCACCCTTATATTGGCCCCCTATCCCTTATCAAACCTTGAGAACTCACACCCCCTTAAAGAGCATTTGAGATTTTACAGGTTTGCTACCAATAGCCATTAAAGTGTCTAAAATGGGGACAATTTTTTCAAATGGTCACAAAATCCTGTACACTTCGAGTTTTTAGGTGACTTTTTTTGTGCATGCCAAAAAAAATAAAAGGATCACGTCTACCAAGTTTGGGGCAAAAACTCCTTCTGAAAAAGTTTTAAAAAATCTCGAACCGTAAAAAGTTTAAAAAATCATGAAAAATAAAAAACGAGTCGTCTTGCCATGAAACTTCACATGAAGGCTTAAGGGACCATTGTATGAATTTACAAGCCATAAAAATAGCATTGGCATGGAAGAAATATGAAGATGTGCCTAAACCCACCTACAACCCTATCGATTCGCGGCTTGCGCATCCTGCCTCGCTGGCTGGCGTAGTGCCCGCCCGCCTGCTCGTTTCGTCGGCTGGATTAGGCATATGGTGTTCATTCCCAGTCTAACATTAGACCGAACCTAAGGTTGCGGCAGCAGGATCAGCAGCACACAGGGGGGCCCCGACCGATCCTCGGCTCGGGCATCCTGCCCCTCTGGCCAACTGAGCGTCCGCACGCTCGTTTCGTGGGTTGACTTTGGCATACGAAGTTCATTCCCAGTCTAAGCATATGGAGTTCATTCCCAGGGTAAGATCGGACCGGACCGAGGGTTACGGGTGCACATGCTTGGCTCTGGCATGTGCTGGTGCCGCATTTTTTTTCGCCCAGGGCACCATCGTCGGAGCATCACCGGAGAACCTGACCGGCGACAGTGGGGTGCCAACGATTGGGGGGGCGGGGGGGTGTGCGCACATGATGTGCGATGGGTGCTGGTACTTGGCCCTTATATTGGCCCTCTATCCCTCATCAAACCTTGAGAACTCACACCCCCTTAAAGAGCATTTGACATTTTACAGGTTTGCTGCCAGTAGCCATTAAAGTGTCTGAAATGGGGACACTTTTTTCAAATGGTGACAAAATATTGTACACTACGACTTTTTAGCTGAATTGTTTTGTGCATGCCAACAAAAATACAAGGATCACATCTACGAAGTTTGGGGCAAAAATTCCTTCTGAAAAAATTTTAAAAAAATCCAAAACCGTAAAAAGTTTTGAAAATCATGAAAAATAGAAAACGAGTCATCTTGCCATGAAACTTCACATGAAGGCTTAAAGGACCATTGTATAAATTTACAAGCCATAAAAATGGCATTGGGATGGTATAAATATGAAGATGTGCCTAAACCCACCTACCACCCTATCGATCCATGGCTTGCGCAACCCGCTTCTCTAGTCGGCGTAGTGCCCGCCTGCCCGCTCGTTTCGTCGGTTACCTTAGGCGTATGGAGTTCATTCCAAGTCTAAGATTCGACCGGACCAAGGGTTGCAGCAGCAAGATTGGCAGAATGTAGGGGCAGACCCGACTGATCCCCGACTTGTGCATCCTGCCCCTCTGGCCGGCTGAGCGCCCGCATGCTCGTTTCGTGGGTTGACTTAGGCATACGGAGTTCATTCCCAATCTAAGCATATGGAGTTCATTCCCAATGTAAGATCGAACCAGACCGAAGGTTGCGGTTGCACATGCTGGGCTCGAGCATGTGCTGGTGTCGCATTTTTTTTTCGCCCATGGCACCATCGTCAGAGCATCGCCGGAGAGCCTGACCAGTAGCATTGGGGTTCCGGCGATTGGGGGGCAGGGGGTGTGCGCACATGATGTGCGATGGGTACTAGTACTTGGCCATTATATTGGCCCCTTATCCCTCATCAAACCTCAAGAACTCACACCCCCTTAAAGAGCATTTCAGATTTTACAGGTTTGCTGCCAGTAGCCATTAAAGTGTCTGAAATGGGGACACTTTTTTCAAATGGTCACAAAATCTTGTACACTTCGAGTTTTTAGCTAAATTTTTTTATGCATGCCAATAAAAATACAAGGATCACGTCTACCAAGTTTGGGACCAAAAATCCTTCTGAAACAATTAAAAAAAATCTAGAACCCTAGAAAGTTTCAAAAATTATGAAAAATGGAAAACGAGTCGTCTTGCCATGAAACTTCGCATGAAGGCTTAAGGGACCATTGTATGAATTTAGAAGCCATAAAAATGACATTGGCATGGCAGAAATATGAAGATGTGCCTAAACCCACCTACTACCCTATTGATCCACGGCTTGCGCATCCCGTCTCTCTGGCCGATGTAGTGCCTGCCCGTCCGCTGGTTTTAATCGGTTGGCTTAGGCAACGGAGTTCATTCCCAGTCTAAGATTGGATCGGACCGGACCGAAGGTTGTGGCAGTAGGATCGACAGCACACAGGGAGGACCCGATCGATCCCCGGTGTCATGAGCCAACCTTGTATAGGGCCATGACCAGGAGTTTGGTTGCCATGAGCCACCCATGTATAGGGCCATTGCCGAGTAGATCCCTTGTGCTAGGAAAAGTGTCCCCATTTCAAACATTGTAATGGTTACTGGTAGCATAGCTCTAAAATCTCTAAGGCTCTTTAAGGGGGGTGAGCCGACAGCGTAGTGTTAGGCTATCTCACCAATTGCTATGCGAGCATAGGCCACCCACCAAGGGCTGCCCCCTAGCCCTGGTGATGGTGGGAGGTCCCGATGTATAATTCTCATTTATAATAAAACTCACCCCGATTGAATGTCTCGATTATTGCCTCGATGTGTTTTTTTTCTTGTCGATGTGAATATGCCTTCTTGTGTGTGTGCTTGAGATTGATCTCGATATATTGTGTCTTATTGTGAATGCTTGGGACTAACCAGGGCTTATGGTTATTTGTTCAGATATCGATATATTAAAGGCTGATTTGGTTGGGAGTGCCCATTCAAGTGCCACACGGTCTATTGCTTGTTGAGAGAAAGCTTAGTCTGTGACACGTGGTATCAGAGCACGATTGAGAAGTGCTAGGAAAATGGATGAGATGGCCATAAATGGTGGACCGAATCATCAACAGAGAATTGAGGAACTTGAGGCCATAGTGGCCACAATGAAAATTCATATAGTGACTAAAGACCGAGTGAGGGAGATCGACACAACCCAGCGAGAGTTGTCCGATACTCTCCACAATGTGAGCGAAAAGGTTAGAGACACCTTAAACATTCTCCAAAAGGAGTTTGAGGAGCTCAGAGCACAGGTGGGCATTTTACAAATGGCTGTGGCCAGATCGGGTTTGAGCTCGATGGAAAAGGGAAAGAAGCCCAAGGTGCCAGAGCCTCGACGCTATGAGGGGGCAAGGGATGCTAAGGAACTTGAAAATTTCTTGTTTGACTTGGAGCAGTACTTTTGAGCTGTACACACAAATTCAGAGGAAGACAAGGTGACAATGGCATCGATGTACCTCGTAGGGGATGCCAAGCTGTGGTGGTGCTCCAAGTTTGTCGATGACGAGTGCCCGATTAAGACTTGGACGGATCTAAAGCGAGAATTGAAAAACCAATTTTTCCCTAAGAATGTGGAGTATATGGCTCGAAGGAGACTTCGAGAGTTGGTGCAAACAAGAACGGTGCGAGAGTTTGTAAGGAGCTTTTCTACCCTAATGTTGGATATTCGGGACATGTTCGAAAAGGATAAGATGTTTTATTTTCTTGAAGGCCTCAAGCCTTGGGCGAGGATAGAACTACAAAGGCAGAAAGTGTAAGACGTGGCCACGGCCATGGCTGCAGCTGAACATCTTCATGATTACAATGATGGCTCCTCAAAACGGAAAAATCCTCCATCAGCTGGCAGTAGCTTTAACTTTGGGAGTGGGAGAAAGATGACTAGGTTGGACCGGCCCTTCAGTGGGGGATCAGACAGGAGGTCTTTTGGTCGAGATAGCACCCAACCCAAGACAAGCAACGCAGGGATTTTCAAGTCTAGGCAACCGTTACCTTGCTTTCTTTGCAAAGGGCCACATCGAGTGGCTGAATGCCCGCATAGGGGAGCCTTTAATGCCTTAAGGACCTCATTTCAAGAGTCTACAAAAGTGCCAGAAAGTGTTAAGGAAGCTGAAGAGGAACTAGCTAGGATGGGTTCAATAAGGTTCCTCAATGCCCTCCGCACCCAATTGAACACTTTAAAAAAAGAGCAGAGTAGAGGCTTGATGTATGTGAACTTAACAATCAATGAGAAAGCCATCAAGGCCATGGTGGATACGAGTGCAACTGACACTTTCATCACACCAGAAGAAGCAAAAAGGTGTAGTCTTCAGATTAGTAAAGACTATGGATGAATGAAGGCAGTCAATTCGTCAGCCTTTGCGATCAGTGGAAGCTCTAAGAGTGTGACAACCCGATTGGGGCCATGGGAAGGGAGGGTAGACTTTATAGTTTCCCCCATGGATGACTTTGATGTTGTTCTCAGATTGGACTTCATGATGTTGGCTCAGGTCATCCCTATTCCCACCGCTAGCTGCTTGTTGTTCTTAAGGGAACACCCATGTGTGGTGCCAGCCAACATCTTACCAAAGAGTGGGAAGAAAATGATTTCTGCTTTGCAGTTCAAGAAAAGGGTAAAGAGAGGGGAACCCTCCTTTGTGGTGTGTCGATCTACAAAGAAGGGTCGAAAGTAGAACCAATACCTGATGGTGTGGAAAAAGTGTTGGAAGAATTCGAAGAGGTGATGCCAGAGATGTTGCCTAAGTTCTACCCCCTCACGAGCAGTGGACCATGAAATTGAGCTCTTCTCAGGAGTGAAACCCCCTGCTAGAGCTCCTTACCGCATGGCCCCGGTAGAGTTGGCCAAACTAAGAAAACAGTTAGATGAGCTGTTACAAGTCGGGTACATCAGACCATCAAAGGCTCTTTTTAGAACGCCAGTGCTATTTCAAAAGAAGCATGATGGAAGTTTGTGATTATGTGTTGACTACAGGGCCCTGAACAAAGTCACCATAAGAAACAAATATCCCATTCCCCTTATAGCAGACTTGTTTGATCAATTGAGCCGGGCCTAGTACTTCTCCAAATTGGACCTGAGATCTGGCTACCATCAGGTTAAAATCGCTGAGGGAGATGAGCCAAAGACCACTTGTGTAACACGGTATGGTGCATTTGAATTTCTTGTTATGCCCTTTGGACTGACCAATGCTCCTGCCACATTTTGTACATTGATGAATCAGGTGTTCCATGACTACCTAGACAAATTTGTAGTCATCTATTTAGACGATATAGTGGTATTTAGCTCCACCTTGGAAGAACATCAAGAGCACCTGCGCCAGGTACTTCAAAGATTATAGGACCACTAGTTATACGTAAAAAGGGAGAAGTGTGCATTTGCTCAGACCCAAATCCATTTTCTTGGTCACATTGTCAAATGTGGCCACATTCGAATGGGCATGGAAAAGGTTAGGGCCATCAAGGAGTGGACAACACCGAAGAATGTTAGTGAACTTCACCCATTTTTGGGACTAGCCAATTATTATAGAAGATTTATGGAAGGGTACTCTCGCAAGATCACGGCCCTCACGGAGCTATTGAAGAAGGAGCGTAAATGGTGTTGGACAAGTGAATGCCAAGAGGCCTTTGAGGGATTGAAGGATGCTACTATAAAGGATCCCATCTTAGCTCTCCCTGATATTGAAAAACCCTTCGAAGTTCAGACGAATGCATTTGATTTTTCTATTGGAGGAGTACTTTTGCAACAACATCACCCGGTAGCATTTAAAAGTAAGAAGCTAAGTGAAGCTGAAAGGAAATATACAGCCCAAGAAAAAGAACTCCTGGCGGTGGTTCAGTGCTTGAGGGCTTGGTGACATTACTTGTTAGGTTCACACTTTGTCGTGAAGACAGACAATACAGTTGTTAGCCATATTTTCACCCAACCAAGGCTTACGGCAAAACAAGCTAGGTGGTAGGAATTTTTAGCGAAATTCAACTTTTGTTTTGAGCACACTACTGGAAAGACCTATCAAGTGGCCGATGCATTGAGCAGGCAAGCAGATTTAGCAGCCCTTAGAAGAATTGCCCTAATGGTAGCTAGCAGAGCCACTACAGACATTCACAAGTTGATTGGAGATCACTTAGGGAAGGACCCGCAAGCTTGTGCCATCCTGAAGCTAGTGGAAGAAAGGAAGTCCAAGTACTTCTGGCAAGAAAATGGGGTCTTATGGACCAAAGGGCCTCGAGTGTTTGTGCTAAGAGCAGAAGGTCTGAGATAAATGCTAATGAGGGAATGTCATGACACACCATGGGCGGGACACCTGGGTTGGCAACGCACTTTGGCGTTATTGAAATAGGGATACTATTGGCCTCACATGCGACAAGATGTGATGGACTATACGAAGACTTGCCTCATTTGCCAACAAGACAAGGTTGAAAGGAAAAAATCTGCAGGCATGCTTGAACCACTACTAGTACCCATCAGACCGTGGGAAAGCATCTCCCTCGATTTCATTTCGAGCCTACCCAAGGTTGGTGACCTTGGAGCTATTTTGGTGGTGATTGATCAATTCTCTAAGTATACCACATTCATTCTCGCTCATAAGTATTGCACTGCAGAAGACACAGCTCGACTATTGTTCAAACATTTGGTCAAATACTGAGGCCTCCCTCAAAACATTGTTAGTGATCGAGATCCGAGATTCAGGGGGTCCTTCTAGAGAGAACTTTTCAAGTTATTGGGGTCCCAACTCAACATCTCCTCAAGCTATCACCCTCAAACCGATGGTCAAACGAAATGGTTCAACAGATTATTAGAGGAATACTTGAGGCATTTTGTTCAAGCTAATCAGAAAGACTGGCCTTCATTATTGGACGTGGCTCAACTCTGCTTTAATTTCAACAAAAGCTCGTCCACCAATAAGAGCCCATTTGAGGTGGTCATCGGACAATTACCAAGGTTACCCCACACTTCCTTGGAACAATATGGAGGAAAGAATCTGAGAGCCTTCAATCTCAGCAAAGAGTGGAAGCAAAACACAGAGATTACGCAAGCTTACTTGGAGAAAGCATCAAAGAGGAGAAGAAATGGGTAGACAAGGGTCGCAGAGCTTAACATTTTCAAGTTGGTGATTTGGTTCTTGTCTGACTAGTTCCTGAACAAACCAAGTTCTTGAGAAAGAGAGATCGTAGACTGGGGCACAAATATGAAGGTCCAATAAGGGTCCTTTCCAAGGTGGGGAATGCTTCTTACAAAATCGACCCACCAAAGTGGATAAAGATGCACCCAGTATTTCATGTGAGCAACTTGAAACCTTTCCATGTAGATCCTACAGATGCTAGCCGAACGGAGCCAACCAGAGCCATCATCACCTTGAAGCCACCCTCAGAGCGTCGAGTCGAAGAGATCTTAGCTGACAGGGAAACCGAGATATCTTAAAGACTAGTTCAAGAGTACTTAGTGAAGTGGGAGGGATTAGGACTAGAAGAAACCAGTTGGGAGAGAGAACATGACCTCCAGAGATTTCAAAAGATGATCAAAGAATTTCAAGCCAGCAAGTCGACGAAGACGTCGATAGAATAGGTGAGGGGAGGATGTCATGAGCCAACCTTGTATAGGGCCATGACTAGGACTTAGGTTGCCATGAGCCACCCATGTATAGGGCCATGGTCGAGTAGATCCCTTGTGCTAGGAAAAGTGTCCCCATTTCAAACATTGTAATGGTTACAGGTAGCATAGCTCTAAAATCTCTAAGGCTCTTTAGGGGGGTGAGCCGGCAGCGTAGTGTTGGGCTGTCTCACCGATTGCTATGCGAGCTTAGGCCACCCACCAAGGGCTACCCCCCTGGCCCTGGTGATGGTGGGCGGTCCCAATGTATGATTCCTGTTTATAATAAAACTTACCCCAATTGAATGTCTTGATTGTTGCCTCGATGTGTTTTTCTTTTTCTCGATGCGAATATGCCTTCTTGTGTGTGTGCTTGAGATTGATCTGGATATATTATGTCTTATTGTGAATGCTTCGGACTAACGAGGGCTTATGGTTATTTGTTCAGATATCGATCTATTGAAGGCTGACTTGGTTGGGAGTGCCCATTCAAGTGCCGCACGATCTATTGCTTGTTGAGAGAAAGCTTAGTTCGTGACACCTGGCTTGTGCATCCTGCTCCTCTGGCCGGCTGAGCGCCCGCACGCGCATTTCGTGGGTTGACTTAGGCATACGGAGTTCATTTCCAGTGTAAAATCAGATCCGACCGAGGGTTGCGGGTGCACACGCTAGGCTCGAGCATGTGCTGGTGCCGCATTTTTTTTCGCCCGGGGCACCATCACCGAAGCATCGTCGGAGAACCTGACCGGTGACATTGGGGTTCCGACGATTGGGGGGTGGGGGGGTGGTGTGCGCACATGATGTGTGATGGGTGCTGGTACTTGGCCCTTATATTGGCCCCCTATCCCTCATCAAACCTCAAGAACTCACACCCCCTTAAAGAGCATTTGAGATTTTACAGGTTTTTTACCAGTAGCCATTAAAGTGTCTGAAATGAGGACACTTTTTTCAAATGGTCACAAAATCCTGTACACTTTGAGTTTTTAGCTGAATTTTATTGTGCATGCCAACAAAAATACAAGGATCACGTCTACCAAGTTTGGGCCAAAAATCCTTCTGAAAAAAATTTTAAAAAATCCTGAACCGAAAAAAGCTTCAAAAATCGTGAAAAATAGAAAACGAGTCGTCTTGCCATGAAACTTCACATGAAGGCTTAAGGGACCATTGTATGAATTTACAAGCCATAAAAATGGCATTGGCATGGCATAAATATGAAGATGTGCCTAAACCTACCTACCACCCTATCGATCCACGGCATGTGCATCCCGCCTCTGTGGCCGACGTAGTGCCCGCCCGTCTGCTTGTTTCGTCGGTTGGCTTAGGCATACGGAGTTCATTCCTAGACTAAGATCAGACCGGACTGAGGGTTACGATAGCAGGATCGACAACATGCAGGGGGGACCCGACCGATCCCCGGCTTGGGCATCCTGCCCCTCTGGTCGA
Source organism: Durio zibethinus (assembly GCF_047325235.1). NCBI lineage: Eukaryota > Viridiplantae > Streptophyta > Magnoliopsida > Malvales > Malvaceae > Durio > Durio zibethinus. The sequence continues at coordinate 17,297,163 of NC_143169.1, forward strand.
CTGAGCGCCCGCATGCTCGTTTCGTGGGTTGACTTAGGCATACGGAGTTCATTCCCAATCTAAGCATACGGAGTTCATTCTCAGTGTAAGATCAGATCGGACCGATGGTTACGAGTGCACATGCTGGGCTCGGGCATGTGCTGGTGCCACATTTTTTTTCGCCCAGGGCACCATCATCGGAGCATCGCTGGAGAAGCTGACTGGTGGCATTGGGGTTCCGGTGATTAGGGGGTGAGGGGTTGTTGTGCGCACATGATGTGCGATGGGTGCTGGTACTTGGCCCCTATATTCATCCCCTATCCCTCATCAAACCTCAAGAACTCACACCCCTTTAAAGAGCATTTGAGATTTTACAGGTTTGCTGCCAGTAGCCATTAAAGTGTTTGAAATGGGGACACTTTTTTCAAATGGTCACAAAATACTATACACTTCGAGTTTTTAGCTAAATATTTTTGTGCATGCCAAAAAAAATACAAGGATCATGTCTACCAAGTTTGGGGCCAAAACTCCTTTTAAAAAAATTTTAAAAAAATCCTGAGCCGTAAAAAGTTTTAAAAGTCGTGAAAAATAAAAAACGAGTCGTCTTGCCGTGAAACTTCACATGAAGGCTTAGGGGACCATTGTATGAATTTACAAGCCATAAAAATGGCATTGGTATAGCAAAAATATGAAGATGTGCCTAAACCCACCTACCATCCTATCGATCCATGACTTACGCATCCTGTCTCTCTGGCCGACGTAGTGCCCACCCGTCCGCTCGTTTCGTCGGTTGACTTAGGCATACGAAGTTCATTCCCAGTCTAAGATTGGATCAGATCGAGGGTTGCAACAGCACGCAGGTGTCATGGGCTCCGACTTTAGACTCAGAATCCGTGAGGCCTTAGGCTTGGAATCTCCTCCTTTGTGCCTAAGTTAGCCTAAAACACAAGCGTGAGGGCACTAGAACAATGGGAAGGGCTGATAACACAAGTTAAAGAGAAACAGGATAAGAAGATAGAATTTTGGAAATGCTCTTGTATTCACTGAAACAGAAGTGTTTGATGGTGTACAAATGAGGGTGGAGCAGCCCTCTATTTATAGTTGAGGCTCCAGCTACAACTTAATGGCATATCCCTAGAATAAAGGCTAAAATCATGGGATTACAATCAATCAGGATGCTAACTCCTGATTTTTAGGGTCAACCAAATCTGCCAGGATGCTCCTGCCTGTTTCCAGAAGCTTCCCTTACGTGTCCAGCACCTTGGACCCTTTTGGATGTGGTGCGGGCAGCTTGTATGCCAGGCCTTGGTCTCACAGGCTGGCCTGCAAGTTGGGCGGGCGTTCTGAGCTCGTTTACTAGGCTTTACACACAGATCCTCTGGACTAGGCCTTTGTGCAGCCCCCTGTGGCGCACAATGGGATGCAGCTTTACCAACACCAAGTCTCCAAGCTGGAACTGCACATCTCGCCTATTCTGGTCTGCCCACTTCTTCGACCTCTTGGCCGCCTTGTGTAGACAAACTCTAGCCAAGTCAATTTGCTCCTGCCATGCCTTGGCAAACTTGTATACTGCTAGATTCGGTCCTGTATAACCTGCAGCAATCAAACCGGGTGTTAGTGGTTGTTGCCCTGTCACAATCTCAAATGGGCTCTGGTTCGTTGCCTCACTCCTTTGCAAATTGTAGGAAAACTGTGCAATATCTAGTAGCTTTGGCTAGTCCCTTTGTATGGCACTCACATAGTGCTTGAGGTAGACCTCCAATAGTCCATTCACTTGTTCTGTCTGCCCATCGATTTGCGGATGCATGCTGGTGGAAAAGTTCAAGTGTAACCCTAACAGCTTGAACAACTCAGTCTAGAACCTGCCCATGAACCACCCATCCCGATCACTAACAATGGTCTTCGACACTCCCCAGTACTTAACCATGTTTTTCAAGAACAATCGAGCTGCCTCCTCGACTAGGCACTCCTTTGTTGCTGGAATGAAAATTCCATACTTGGAAAACCTGTCCACCACTACCATGATACTTCCAAACCCCTCTGTCTTGGGTAGACCGACTATAAAGTCCAGAGAAACACTCTCCCATGGTCGCTATGGCACTGGCAATGGCTCCAAGAGACCGCCTGGTTTCTTGAGCTCCACCTTGTCCTGTTGGCACACAAGACAAGTCTTTACATAGGCCTCCACATCGTCCCTCATGTGCGGCTAATAGTACTGATCCTTGATCAGTCCCAAGGTGCGGCTCACTCCAGGGTGTCCAGCCCACCTTGAATCATGAGATTCTTGCAAAACTTCCTTGCGGAGCTTCCCGTGCTACGGCACAAATAGTCTACTGCCCCTGATGTACAACAAACCATCCTGCAACCAAAGCCACCTAGTCTTACCTTACTGGGCATACTCCATCAAAGCCTTGGCTGTAGGATCATGCGCAAGTCCCTCCTTGACCGGGGCACCATTGCCAGAGCATCGCAGGAAAACCTGATCGACGGCATTGGGGTTTTGGCGATTGGGGTGGAGGGGGTGTGCACACATGATGTGCGATGGGTGCTGGTACTTGGCCCTTATATTGGCCCCCTATCCCTCATCAAACCTCAAGAACTCACACCCCCTTAAAGAGCATTTGAGATTTTACAGGTTTTCTGCCAGTAGCCATTAAAGTGTCTGAAACGGGGACACTTTTTTCAAATGGTCACAAAATACTATACACTTCAAGTTTTTAGCTGAATTTTTTTGTGCATGCCAACAAAAATACAAGGATCATGTCTACCAAGTTTGCGGCCAAAACTACTTCTGAAAAAATTTTCAAAAAATCTCGAACCGTAAAAAGTTTCAAAAATCATGAAAAATAGAAAACGAGTTGTCTTGCCATGAAACATCACATGAAGGCTTAAGGGACCATTGTATGAATTTAAAAGCCATAAAAATGGCATTGGCATGGCAGAAATATGAAGATGTGCATAAACCCACCTACCACCCTATCGATCCACAGCTTGCGCATTCCGCCTCTCTGGCCGGCGTAGTGCCCGTCCGTCCGCTCGTTTCATCGGTTTGCTTAGGCATACGGAGTTCATTCCCAATCTAAGATCAGACCAGATCGAGGGTTGTGGCAGCAGGATTGGCAGCATGCAGGGGGGGACCTAGCCGATCCTCGGCTTGTGCATCCTGCCCCTCTGGCCGGCTGAGTGCCCGCACGCTCGTTTCATGGGTTGACTTAGGCATACGGAGTTCATTCCCAGTCTAAGAATACGGAGTACATTCCCAGTGTAAGATCAAACTGGACCAAGGGTTGTGGGTGCACATGCTGGGCTCAGGCATGTGCTGGTGCCGCATTTTTTTTCGCCCGGGCCACCATCGCCGAAGCATCGTCGGAGAACCTGACCAGCGGCATTGGCGTTCCGGTGATTGGGGTGGCGGGGGGTGTGCACACATCATGTGCAATGGGTGCTGGTACTTGGCCCTTATATTGGCCCCCTATCCCTCATCAAACCTTGAGAACTCACACCTCCTTAAACAGCATTTGAGATTTTGCAGGTTTGCTGCCAGTAGCCATTAAAGTGTCTGAAATGGGGACACTTTTTTCAAATGGTCACAAAATACTGTACACTTCGAGTTTTTAGCTGAATTTTTTTGTGCACGCCAAAAAAAATACAAGGATCATGTCTACCAAGTTTGGGGCCAAAACCCCTTCTGAAAAAATTTTCAAAAAATCTCGAACCGTAAAAAGTTTCAAAAATCATGAAAAATAGAAAATGAGTCGTCTTGCCATGAAACTTCACATGAAGGCTTAAGGGACCATTGTATGAATTTACAAGCCATAAAAATGGCATTGGCATGGCAGAAATATGAAGATGTGCCTAAACCCACCTACCACCCTATCGATCCACGACTTGCGCATCCCGCCTCTCTGGCCGGCATAGTGCCCACCCGTCCGCTCATTTCATCAGTTGGCTTAGGCATACGGAGTTCATTCCCAGTCTAAGATCAGACCAGATCGAGGGTTGCAGTAGCAGAATCGGCAGCACATAGGGGGGGACGCAGTCGATCCCCAGCGTGTGCATCCTGCCCCTCTGGCCGGCTGAGTGCCCGCACGCTCATTTCATGGGTTGACTTAGGCATACAGAATTCATTCCCAGTCTAAGCATACGGAGTTCATTCCTAGTGTAAGATCGGACCGGACCGAGGGTTACGGGTGCACATGCTGGGCTCGGGCATGTGCTGGTGCCATATTTTTTTTCACTCGGGGCACCATCGCTGGAGCATCGTCGGACAACCTGAGTGACGGCATTCGGGTTTCGGTGATTGAGGGGGCGGGGGGGGGGGGTGTGCGCACATGATGTGCGATGTGTGCTGGTACTTGGCCTTTATATTGGCCCCTTATCCCTCATCAAACCTCGAGAACTCACACCCCCTTAAAGAGCATTTGAGATTTTACAGGTTTGTTGCCAGTAGCAATTAAAGTGTCTAAAATGGGGACACTTCTTTCAAATGGTCACAAAATCCTGTACACTTCGAGTTTTTACCTGAATTTTTTTGTGCATGCCAACAAAAACACAAGGATCACGTCTACCAAGTTTGGGGCCAAAACTCCTGAAAAAATTTTAAAAAAATCTTGAATCGTAAAAAGTTTCAAAAATCGTTAAAAATAGTAAACGAGTCGTCTTGCCATGAAACTTCACATGAAGGCTTAAGGGACCATTGTATGAATTTACAAGCCATAAAAATGGCATTGGCATGGCAGCAATATGAAGATGTGCCTAAACCCATCTACCACCCTCCACGGCTTGCACATCCCACCTTTCTGGCTGGCGTAGTGCCTGCCCGCCCGCTCGTTTTGTCGGTTGGCTGAGGCATATGAAGTTCATTCCCAGTCGAAGATTGGACCGGATCGAGGGTTGTGGCAGCATATTGGTAGCATGCAGCGGGGGACCCGATCGATCCCCGGCTTGTGCATCTTACCCCGCTGGTCGGCTGAACGCCCGTATGCTCGTTTCGTGGGTTGACTTAGGCCTACGGAGTTCATTTCCAATCTAAGCAAACGGTGTTCACTCCCAGTGTAAGATCGGACCAGACTTCGGGTTTCGGGTGCACATGCTAGGCTCGGGCATGTGCTGGTGCTGCATTTTTTTACCCGGGGCACCATCGGCTAAGCATCGCCGGAGAACCTGACTGCCAGTATTGAGCTTCCGACGATTGGGGGGCGGGGGGTGTGCGCACAAGATGTGCAATGGGTGCTGGTACTTGGCCCTTATATTGGCCCCCTATCCCTCATCAAACCTCGAGAACTTAGACCCCCTTAAAGAGCATTTGAGATTTTACAGGTTTGTTGCTAGTAGCCATTAAATGTCTGAAATGGGGACACTTTTTTCAAATGGTCACAAAATCCTGTACACTTCGAGTTTTTAGCTGAATTTTTTTGTGCATGCCAACAAAAATACAAGGATCATCTCTACCAAGTTTGGGGCCAAATCTCCATCTGAAAAAATTTTAAAAAAATCCCGAACCGTAAAAAGTTTCAAAAATCATGAAAAATAGAAAACGAGTCATCTTGCCATGAAACTTCACATGAAGGCTTAAGGGACCATTGTATGAATTTACAAGCCATAAAAATGGCATTGGCTTGGCAAAAATATGAAGATGTGCCTAAACCCACCTACCACCCTTTCGATCCATGGTTGCGCATCCCGCCTCTCTAGTAGGCGTAGTGCCTGCCCGCCCGCTCGTTTCGTCAGTTGGCTTAGGCATATGAAGTTCATTCCCAGTCTAAGGTCAGACTGAACCTAGGGTTGTGTCAGTTGGATCAACAGCACACAGGGGGGGACCCGATCAATCCTCGGCTTATGCATCTTGTCCCTCTGGCCTGCTGAGCGCTCGCACGCTTATTTCGTGGGATGACTTAGGCATACGGAGTTCATTCCCAGTCTAAGCATACGGAGTTCCATCCCAGTGTAAGATCGGACCGGACCGAGGGTTGCAGGTATACATGCTGGGCTTGGGCATGTGCTGGTGTCGCATTTTTTTTCGCTCGGGGCACCATCGTCAGAGCATCATCGGAGAACCTGACCGACGACATTGTGGTTCCGACGATCGGGGGGGCGGGGTGTGTGCGCACTTGATGTGCGATGGGTGCTGGTACTTGGCCCTTATATTGACCTCCTATCCCTTATCAAACCTTGAAAACTCACACCCCCTTAAAAAGCATTTGAGATTTTACAGGTTTGCTGCTAGTAGCCATTAAAGTGTCTGAAATGGGGACACTTTTTTCAAATGGTCACAAAATCCTGTACACTTCGAGTTTTTAGCTGAATTTTTTTGTGCATGCCACCAAAAATACAAGTATCATGTCTACTAAGTTTGGGGCAAAAAATCCTTCTGAAGAAATTTTAAAAAAATCCCGAACCGTAAAAGGTTTCAAAAATCGTGAAAAATAAAAAACGAGTCGTCTTGCCATGAAACTTCACATAAAGGCTTAAGGGACCATTGTATGAATTTACAAGCTACAAAAATGGCATTGACATGGTAGAAATATGAAATGTGCCTAAACCCACCTACCACCTTATCGATCCACGGCTTGCGCATCCTGCCTCTCTAGCCGACGTACTGCCTGCCCGCCCGTTCGTTTCGTCGGTTGGCTTAGGCATACGAAGTTCATTCTCAGTCTAAGATCGGACCGAACTAAGGGTTGCAGTAGTAGGATCGGCAACACGGAGGGGGGATCGAGCCAATCCTCGGCTTGCCCATCCTGCCCCTCTGGCCGACTGAGCACCCGCACGCTTGTTTCGTGGGTTGTCCCAAGCATACGGAGTTCATTCCCAGTCTAAGCATACAGAGTTCATTCCCAGTGTAAGATCAGACGAGGTCGAAGGTTGTGGGTGCACATGCTGGGCTCGAGAATGTGCTGTTGCCGCATTTGTTTTCGCTTAGGGCACCATCATCGGAGCATCACCAGAGAACTTGACCGATGGCATTGGGGTTCCCGCGATTAGGGGGGCAGGAGGGTGTGCACACTTGATGTGCGATGGGTGCTGGTACTTGGCCCTTATATTGGCCCCCTATCCCTCATCAAACCTCCAAAACTCACACCCCCTTAAAGAGCATTTGAGATTTTACAGGTTTGCTGCCAGTAGCCATTAAAGTGTCTGAAATGGGGACACTTTTTTCAAAAGGTCACAAAATGCTGTACACTTTGAGTTTTTATCGGAATTTTTTTTTGCATGCCAAAAAAAAGACGAGGATCACGTCTACCAAGTTTGGGGCCAAAACTCCTTCTGAAAAAATTTTAAAAAACTCCTGAACCGTAAAAAGTTTTAAAAATCATGAAAAATAGAAAACGAGTCGTCTTGCCATGAAACTTCACATGAAGGCTTAAGGGACCAATGTATGAATTTAAAAGCCATAAAAATGGCATTGGCATAACAGAAATATGAAGATATGCCTAAACCCACCTACCACCCTATCGATCCACGACTTGCGCATCCTGCCTCTCTGGCCGGCGTAGTGCCCACCCGCCCGCTCGTTTCGTCGGTTGGCTTAGCCATGCAGAGTTCATTCCCAGTCTAAGATTGGACCGGACTGAAGGTTATGGTAGTAGGATCAGCAACAAGTAGGGGGAGACCCGGTCGATCCTCACCTTGCGCATCCTGCCCCTCTGGCCGGTTGAGCGCCCGTACGCTCATTTCGTGGGTTGACTTAGGCATACGGAGTTCATTCCCAGTCTAAGAATACGGAGTTCATTCCCAGTGTAAGATCAGACCAGATCAAGGGTTGTGGGTGCACATGCTGGACTCGGACAGCTGCTGGTGCTGCATTTTTTTTCGCCCGAGGCACCATAGCCGGAGCATCACCAGAGAACCTGACCGGCAGCATTGGGGTTTTGACGATTGGGGGGGCGGGGGGGTGTGCGCACATGATGTGCGATGGGTGCTGGTACTTGGCCCTTTTATTGGCCCCCTATCCCTCATCAAACCTGGAGAACTCACTCCCCCTTAAAGAGCATTTGAGATTTTTCAGGTTTGCTGACAGTAGCCATTAAACTGTCTAAAATGGGGACACTTTTTTTGAATGGTCACAAAATCCTGTACACTTCGAGTTTTGAGCTAAATTTTTTTGTGCATGCCAAAAAAAATACAAGGATCATGTCTACCAAGTTTGGGGCCAAAACTCCTTTTAAAAAAATTTAAAAAAAATCTCGAGCCGTAAAAAGTTTTAAAAGTCGTGAAAAATAAAAAACGAGTCGTCTTGCCATGAAACTTCACATGAAGGCTTAAGGGACCATTGTATGAATTTACAAGCCATAAAAATGGCATTGGCATAGCAAAAATATGAAGATGTGCCTAAACCCACCTACCACCCTATCGATCCACGACTTACGCATCCCGTCTCTCTGGCCGGCGTAGTGCCCGCCCGTCCACTCGTTTCGTCGGTTTGCTTAGGCATACGAAGTTCATTCCCAGTCTAAGATTGGATCAGACCGAGGGTTACGACAGCACGCAGGTGTCATGGGCTCCAACCTTAGACTCAGAATCCATGAGGCCTTAGGCTTGGAATCTCCTCCTTTGTGCCTAAGTTAGCCTAAAACACAAGCGTGAGGGCACTAGAACAATGGGAAGGGCTGATTACACAAGTTAAAGAGAAATAGGATAAGAAGATAGAATTTTGGAAATGCTCTTGTATTCACTGAAACAGAAGTGTTTGATGGTGTACAAATGAGGGTGGAACAGCCCTTTATTTATAGTTGAGGCTCCAGCTACAACTTAATGGCATATCCCTAGAATAAAGGCTAAAATCATGGGATTACAATCAATCAGAATGCTAACTCCTGATTTTTAGGGTCAACCAAATCTGCCAGGATGCTCCTGCCTGTTTCCAAAAGCTTCCCTTACGTGTCCAGCAGCTTGGACCTTTCTGGATGTGGTGCAGGCAGCTTGTATGCCAGGCCTTGGTCTCACGGGCTGGCCTGCAAATTGGGCGGGCGTTCTGAGCTCGTTTACTAGGCTTTACGCACAGATCCCCACCAGCACACCTGGTCTACGGGCCTCAACGTCTAGCTTGCCTACTGGTCTGCCTGATGTGCCTGGCATGTCCGCCTAGGGCGTGACATTCTCCCCCACCTGATTGCGTAACACCCTCGTTGTGTCTTCTGCATGGTACTACTTGATCTGGTCTTCGAATTGCCATAAGTCCTCTGCTAGTTCCCAGCTTGCCTCACTATCTGGAAGTCCCTTCCAGTGCACCAAGTACTCATGTCTTGGTTGGTAGTTCTTTCGTCTCACCTTCCGATCAGCTATGATGCTGTGAACCTCCTTCTCATATGAGGCCCTTGCTCCCAATGGCGCACGCTTTGACTCTGCCCATCCTGGAGCTCTCTCATCTTCATGGAATGGCATGAGCATGCTCACGTGGAACATCGGGTGTACCCTCGGCTTGGGTGGCATATCTAGCTTGTAGGCAACCTTACCTACCCTTTTGACTATTCAAAAAGGTCCCTCATATCTTCGGACTAGGCCTTTGTGCAGCCTCCTGTGGTGCACAATGGGATACAGCTTTACCAACACCAAGTCTCGAACCTGGAATTGCATGTCCCGCCTATTCTGGTCTGCCCACTTCTTCGACCTCTTGGTCGCCTTGTGTAGACAAAGTCTGGCCAAGTCAGTTTGCTCCTGCCATGTCTTGGCAAACTTGTATGCTGCTAGATTCAGCCCTGCATAACCTGCAGCAATCGAATTGGGTGTTAGTGGTTGTTGCCCTATCATAACCTCAAATGGGCTTTGGTTCGTTGCCTCGCTCCTTTGCAAGTTGTAGGAAAACTACGCAATATCTAGTAGCTTTGGCCAGTCCCTTTGTGTGGCACTCACATAGTGCTTGAGGTAGACTTCCAATAGTCCATTCACTCATTCTGTCTGCCCATCGGTCTGCGGATGCATGCTAGTGGAAAAGTTCAAGTCTGACCCCAATAGCTTGAACAACTCAGTCCAAAACCTGCCCATGAACCGCCCGTCTCGATCACTAACAATGGTCCTCGACACTCTCTAGTACTTAACCATGTTCTTCAGGAACAATTGAGCTGCCTCCTTCGCTGGGCACTCCTTGGTTGCTCGAATGAAAATTCCATACTTGGAAAACCTGTCCACCACTACCATGATGCTTCCAAACCCCTCTGTCTTGGGTGGACCGATTATAAAGTCCAGAGAAACACTCTCCCATGGTCACTCTGGCACTGGCAATGGCTCCAAGAGACCGCCTGGTTTCTTGAGCTCCACCTTGTCCTGTCGGCACACAAGACAAGTCTTTACATAGGCCTCCACATCGTCTCTCATCTGCGGCCAGTAGTATCGATCCTCGATCAGCGCCAAGGTGCGGCTCACTCCAGGGTGTCTAGCCCACCTTAAATCATGACATTCTTGCAAAACTTCCTTATGGAGCTTCCCGTGCTACGGCACAAACAGTCTACTGCCCCTGGTGTACGACAAACCATCCTGCAACCAAAACTACCTAGTCTTACCTTGCTAGGCGTACTCCATCAAAGCCTTGGCTGTAGGATCATGCACAAGTCCCTCCTTGATGTGTGGCAACAGTGACCTCTCTGGTTGGCTAATGGCAGCAAGGTTAGCCTTCTTACTTATGGCGTCTGCCATTAGGTTTGCCCGTTCTAGCTTGTACTCTATTTGGAAATCAAATTCTGCAAGAAAATCTTGCCATCTCACCTGCTTGAGGGATAACTTCTTCTGTGTCTGGAAGTAGCTGGTCACCACATTGTCCGTCTTCACCATCAACCTCGACCCCAACAGGTAATGGCACCAAGTGCGCAAGCAGTGCACCACTACAATCATCTCCTTCTCTTGGATCGTGTACTTGCGTTTAGTTTCATTCAGCTTCTTGCTCTCGAACGTGACTGGACGTCCCTCTTGCATCAACACGCCCCCTATGGCAAAGTCTAATGCATCCGTATGCACCTCATACGATTTGGTATGGTCTGGCAAGGCCAAGACTGGCTCCTCGGTCATAGCTCGCTTCAACCTGTCAAAGGCTTCCTGGCACCCTGCGCTCCACTCCCATGCTCTCCCTTTCTTAAGCAAGTCAGTCAATGGCGTGTCTATTGCTGAGTGACCTTTGATGAAGTACCTGTAGTAGTTAACTAGCCCAAGGAATGATCTCAACTCAGTGACCTTGGCTGGCAGTTGCCACTCCAGGATGGCATGTATCTTGCCTTCATCCATGCGTATCCTGCCACCTTCCACTATGTGGCCTAGGAACGAGATCTCTTGCTGGGCGAATGAGCACTTCTCCCTCTTGACAAATAGGTTATGCACCTACAACACCTTGAACACCTATCTCAAGTGGTCAACATGCTCTCCCAAAGTCTGACTGTAGATCACAATGTCATCCACAATAAACCGATCAAAGAATGACTGAAGTACCTTGTTCATAAGGGTGCAGAATGTTGCTGGGGCATTGGTGAGTCTGAAAGGCATCACCAAGAACTCATACGAACCATACCGAGTGAGACATGCTATCTTTGGCTCATCTCCCTTTGCGATCCTGACTTGACAGTACCCTGACCTCAAATTCAGCTTGGTGAACCACCTTGCACTCCTAAATTGCTCGAACAAGTTCGCAATGAGAGGGATGGGGTACTTGTTCTTGATGGTCAGCTTGTTCAAGGCCCGGTAGTCTATGCACAGCTGCAACGACCCATCATGCTTGCGTTGGAATAGAATCGGTGCACCATAGGGTGCCTTCGATGGCCTGATGAAGCCAGCATCAACTAACTCCTTGAGCTGCTTCCTTAACTCCTCTAACTCTAGTGGAGACATTCGATAAAGGGCTTTGGCTAGTGGCTTGGCCTCAGACACTAGCTCGATCTTGTGGTCCAACTCCCTCTTAGGTGGTAGCTTGCTAGGCAGCTTTGCGGGCATCACATCACTAAAGGTCTTCAGCACCTTTAGCACCTCTAAGGGTGACTCGGTCTCCTTCTCCCTTGGCTCATCATATTTCAGGGCTGCCAAAAAGGTGTATTCTTGTCTGCTTATCACCTTGGCAAATTGGATGGCTGACACCACCCATGACCCAACTCCAGACTCTCTTCTCAATGGCACTAGGCATTGGCACCATGCATCCAAGATGCAAACACAATCAGCAAAAGGCATAAGGAGGGCGTTAATCCGAATAAGGAAATCCAACCCAATCACAAACTCATAGTCGTCAAGGGTTATTACCTCAAAGGTCTTCTTGCCTTTCCAGTCTCCAAGCTGTAACTCCACTCCCCGTGCTACTCCAATGGCTGGAACTTCCTTGAAGTTCACCGTTTTAATGGTACCAGTCCCTTTTTGCACCTTTAGTCTAAGCTTCTAGGCTCCATCACCTAAAATAAAAAGATGTGAGGCACTTGTGTCCACCAGTGCGCTCACCTTCTGACTCGTAACCATCAGAATCGTAAACATCAAGCCCTTTGGCTTGCGACTCCCCTTACTTTGGACAACATTGAACACCAACGACCCAAGCTTTACTGCCCCTGACTCTGGCTCCTCGTCAGACTCCTTGTCTACAGCAGCCAGCTTGCCCTTCTGTGGGCAATTGCGTGCTATGTGGCTCCCTCCACATAGGCAGAATGCTAGTGGCTCTCGGTCCCCCTTTGCTTTCCACTTGCCTGTTGGTGGCTTCCTCTCGCCATCCTTGGTTGAACGGTCTCGATCTCCATCCTTAGACTCCCGATCACGGTCCTTCCCCTTGGACTACTTTTTTTGGTCCCTATCATCCCTACCCTTACCCTTGGGCTTAGAAGACTCAAACTTGTTCAAAGGCTTGAACTCTATCAAGGCCTCGGCAGTAGTCATGGCTTTAGCCAAGTCATGAACTCCTCTCCTTTGTAGCTCATGCTTCACCCACGGCTTCAGCCCATCCATGAAAGCAAAGAATGCATCCTTCTCACCTAGATCCGAGATCTATAGCATCAGTTCAGAGAATTTCTGGACATACTCCCTTATGCCCCCTTGTTGGCTCAATCTGCGTAACTTTGCCCATGCCTCATCATCGACATACTTCGGGTAAAATTATTCTCTGAACTCTTTTTGGAACTTTTCCCAGGTTCTAATCTTGGCGCTTTCATGCCTGACATCATCACACCTGTGCCTCCACCACAATAAGGCTACATTAGTGAGATACATAGCAGTAGTGCTTACCTTTATCACCTCGTCTTGCATGCCCATGGCTTGGAAGTACTGCTCCATACCCCAAAGGTAGTTGTCTACTTCCTTGGCCACCCTAGTCCCCTTAAACTCCTTAGGCTTGGGGACATCCAATCTAGATTTGGACACTCCAGCAAACATGTCATTTCCAATGGCAATCTTGTAAGTAACGAGCTCACTGGTAAGCTCTTCCATCTGCTGGCGCATGGCCTTCATGCCATCGCATAAGGTCCACACTTTAGCCTCTAAGGTCTGGTTCTTTTTGGTGAACACGTCTAAGCCTTTGTTGAGAGCAGCTTCTAGCTCACTTTGCATCTCCTCCCCTATGGACTCTAGCGATGCAATGTGAGTCTCTACTTCTTCAAGCTTTTCCCCCATGTTGACTATGGTTACCTCTACCTTGGCCAGCCTACCGTCCATGGTAGACCAAATATCTTTAGAACTGGCTTTCTTGCCTCTTCCCCGACCATGCTCTGGGCCTCTGGTTGTTGGCTAGCAACATCGCTTTGGGATGCCATCTCCTCAATCACGATCTAACCTGCACAACACAAACACGCAGAATCCAACTTGCTTTGATACCAACTGTCACGGGCTCTGACCTTAGACTCAGAATCCGTGCGGCCTTAGGCTTGGAATCTCCTCCTTTGTGCCTAAGTCAGCCTAAAACACAAACATGCGGGCACTAGAACAATGGGAAGGGCTGATTACGCAAGTTAAAGAGAAACAAGATAAGAAGATAGAATTCTGGAAATGCTTTTGTATTCACTGAAACAGAAGTGTTTGATGGTGTACAAATGAGGGTGGAGCAGCCCTCTATTTATAGTTGAGGCTCCAGCTACAACTTAATGGCATATCCCTAGAATAATGGCTAAAATCATGGGATTACAATCAATCAGGATGCTAACTCCTGATTTTCAAGGTCAACCAAATCTGCCAGGATGCTCTTGCCTATTTTCAGAAGCTTCCCTTGCGTGTCCAGCACATTGGGCCCTTCTGGATGTGGTGCGGGCAGCTTGTGTGCCAGGCCTTGGTCTCACGGGCTGGCCTGCATGTCGGGCGGGCATTCTGAGCTCGTTTGCTAGGCTTTGCGCATAGATACCCATCACTACGCCTGGTTTGCGGGCCTCAACCTTTGGCTCGCTTGTTGGTCTGCCTGATGTGGCGGCCCAGGGTGTAACACAGATGGGGACCCAGCCGACTGAGCGCCTGCACGCTCGTTTCATGGGTTGACTTAGGCATACAAAGTTCATTCCCAGTGTAAGCATACGTTGTTCAATCCCAGTGTAAGATCATACCGGATCGAGGGTTGCAGGTGCACATGCTGGGCTCGGGTATGTGCTGGTGCCACATTTTTTTTTGCTAGGGGCACCATCGTCGGAGAACCTGACCGACGGCATTGCGGTTCTGGCGATTACCGGGGTGAGGTGGGTGTGCACACATGATGTGCGATGGGTGCTTGTACTTGGCCCTTATATTGGGCCCCTATCCCTCATCAAACCTCGAGAACTCACACCCCCTTAAAGAGCAGTTGAGATTTTACAGGTTTGCTGCCAGTAGCCATTAAACTGTCTAAAATTGGGACAGTTTTTTCAAATGGTCACAAAATCCTGTACACTTCGAGTTTTTAGTTGAATTGTTTTGTGCATGTGAACAAAAATAAAAGGATCATGTCTACCATTTTTGGGGCCAAAACTCCTTCTGAAAGAATTTTAAAAAAATTCTGAACCATAAAAAGTTTCGAAAATCATGAAAAATAGAAAATGAGTCGTCCTGCCATGAAACTTCACATGAAGGCTTAAGGGACCATTGTATGAATTTACAAGCCATAAAAATGGCATTGGCATGGAAGAAATATCAAGATGTGCCTAAACCCACCTACCACCCTATCGATCCACGGCTTGCACTTCCCGCCTCTCTGGGCGACGTGGTGCCCGCCCGCCCGCTCGTTTTGTCGATTGGCTTAGGCATACGTAGTTCATTCCCAGTCTAAGATCGGACCGAACCGAGGGTTACGGTAACAGGATCGGTAACACGTAGGGGGGACCCGATCGATCCCCGGCTTGTACATTCTGCCCTTCTGGTCGGCTGAGAGCCCGTACGCTCATTTTGTAGGTTGACTTAGGCATACAGAGTTCATTCCCAGTCTAAGCATATGGAGTTCATTCCCAGTGTATGATCGGACCAGAATGAGGGTTATGGGTGCACATGCTGGGCTCGGGCATGTGCTGGTGTCGTATTTTTTTTGCCTGGGGCACCATCACTGAAGCATCGTCGGAGAACCTGACCTGCGGCATTAGGGTTCCGACGATTGGGGGGCGGGGGGCTGTGCGCACATGAGGTGCAATGGGTGCTGGTACTTGGCCCTTATATTGGCCCCCTATCCCTCATCAAACCTCGAGAACTCACACCCCTTTAATGAGCATTTGAGATTTTACAGGTTTGCTGCCAGTAGCCATTAAAGTGTTTGAAATGGGGACATTTTTTTCAAATGGTCACAAAATCCTGTTCACTTTGAGTTTTTAGTTGAATTTTTTTGTGCATGCCAACAAAAATACAAGATCATATCTACCAAGTGTGGGGCCAAAACTCCTTCTAAAAAAATTTTAAAAAAATCTCGAACTGTAAAAAGTTTCAAAAATCGTGAAAAATAGAAAACGAGTCATCTTGCTATGAAACTTCACATGAAGGCTTAAGGGATTACAAGCCATAAAACTGGCATTGGCATGGCAAAATTATGAAGATATGCCTAAACCCACCTACCACCCTATCGATCCATGGCTTGCGCTTCTCGCCTCTCTGGCCAGTGTAGTGCCCACCCACCCACTCGTTTCGTTAGTCGCTTAGGCATACGGAGTTCATTCCCAGTCTAGGATCGGTAGCATGTAGGGGGTGACTTGGCTGATCCCCGGCTTGCACATCCTGCCCTTCTAGCTGGTTGAGCGCCCGCATGCTTATTTTGTGGGTTAATTTAGGCATCGGAGTTCATTCCCAGTCTAACCATACGGAGTTCATCCCCAGTGTAACATCGGACCGAACCAAGGGTTACGGTTGCACATACAAGGCTCATGCATGTGCTGGTGCCACATTTTTTTTCGCCAGGGGCACCATCGTCGGAGCATCGTCGAAGAACCTGACCGGCGGCATTAGGGTTCCAGCGATTGGTGGGGCGGGGGGTGTGCGCACATGATGTGCAATGGGTGCTGGTACTTGGCCCTTATATTGGCCCCCTATCCGCCATCAAATCTCAAAACTCACACCCCCTTATAGAGCATTTGAGATTTTACAGGTTTGCTGCCAGTAGCCATTAAAGTGTCTGAAATGGGGACACTTTTTTCAAATGGTCACAAAATCTTGTACACTTCAAGTTTTTAGCTGAATTTTTTTGTGCATGCCAACAAAAATACAAGGATTGCGTCTACCAAGTTTCGGGCCAAAAATCCTTCTGAACAAATTTTAAAAAAATCTAGAATCCTAAAAAGTTTCAAAAATCATGAAAAATAGAAAACGAGTCACCTTGCCATGAAACTTCACATGAAGGCTTAAGGGACCATTGTATGAATTTACAAGCCATAAAAATGGCATTGGCATGGCAAAAATATGAAGGTGTGCCTAAACCCACCTACCACCCTATCGATCCACGCTTGCACATCCCGCCTGTCTAGCCGGCGTAGTGCCTGCCCGCCCGCTCGTTTCGTCGATTGGCTTAGTCATACGAAGTTCATTCCTAATCTAAGATCAGACCAGATTGAGGGTTGTGGCAGTAGGATTGGCAGCACGTAGGGGGGACCCAATCGATCCCTAACTTACGCATCCTGCCCCTCTGGCCGGATGAGCGCCCACACGCTTGTTTCATGGGTTGACTTAGGCATACAGAGTTCATTCCAGTCTAAGCATATGGAGTTCATTCCCAGTGTAAGATCGGATCAGACTGAGGGTTGTGAGTGCACATGCTGGGCTTGGGCATGTGCTGGTGCCGTATTTTTTTTGCCCTGGGCACCATCGTCAAAGCATCACCGGAGAACCTGACTGACAACATTGAGGCTCTAGCGATTGGGGGGGCAAGGGGTGTGCGCACATGATGTGCGATGGGTGTTGGTAGTTGGCCCTTATATTGGCCCCCTATCCCTCATCAAACCTCAAGAACTCACACCCCCTTAAAGAGCATTTCAGATTTTACAGGTTTGCTGCCAGTAGCCATTAAAGTGTCTGAAATGGGGACACTTTTTTCAAGTGGTCACAAAAATCCTGTGCACTTCGAGTTTTTAGCTGAATTTTTTTGTGCATGCCAAAAAAATACAAGGATCACGTCTACCAAGTTTGGGGCCAAAACTCCTTCTGAAAAAATTTAAAAAAAATCTCGAACGGTAAAAAGTTTCAAAAATGGTGAAAAATAAAAAAGGAGTCGTCTTGCCCTGAAACTTCACTTGAAGGCTTAAGGGACCATTGTATGAATTTAAAACCCATAAAAATGGCATTGGCACAGCAAAAATATGAAGATGTGCCTAAACCCACCTACCACCTTATCGATCAACGGCTTGCGCATCCCGTCTCTCTGGTCGGCATAGTGCCCGCCCGTCCACTCGTTTCGTCAGTTGGCTTGGGCATACGGAGTTCATTCCCAACCTAAGATCAGACCGGACTGAGGGTTGTGGTAGCAGGATCGATAGCATGCAGGAGGGGACGTGGCCTATCCCCAGCTTGTGCATTCTGCCCCTCTGGCTGGCTGAGCGCCCGTACGCTCGTTTCGTGGGCTGACTTAGGCATACGGAGTTCATTCCTAGTCTAAGCATATGGAGTTCATTCCCAGTGTAAAATTGGACCGGACTGAGGGTTGTGGGAGCACAAGCTGGACTCGAGCATGTGCTGGTGCTGCATTTTTTTTTCACCCGGGGCACCATCACCAGAGCATCGTCGGAGAACCAGACAAGCGGCATTGGGGTTCTGACGTTTGGGGCAGTGCGGGGGGTGTGCGCACATGATGTGTGATGGGTGCTGGTACTTGGCCCTTATATTGGCCCCTTATCCCTCATCAAACCTCGAGAACTCACAACCCTTAAAGAGCATTTGAGATTTTACAGGTTTGCTGCCAGTAGCCATTAAAGTCTCTGAAATGGGGACACTTTTTTCAAATGGTCACAAAATCCTGTACACTTTGATTTTTTAGCTGAATTTTTTTTTTGCATGCCAACAAAAATACAAGGATCACGTCTACCAAGTCTGGGGCCAAAACTCCTTCTGAAAAAATTTTTAAAAAATCCTGAACAGTAAAAAGTTTCAAAAATCGTGAAAAATAAAAAACGAGTCGCCTTGCCATGAAACTTCACATGAAGGCTTAACGGACCATGGTATGAATTTACAAGCCATAAAAATGGCATTGGCATGGAAGAAATATGAAGATGTTCCCAAACCCACCTACCACCCTATCGATCCACAGCTTGCACATCCCGCCTCTCTGGCCGGCGTAGTGCCCGCCCGCCTGCTCATTTCGTCGGTTGACTTAGGCATACGGAGTTCATTCCCAGTCTAAGATTGGATCGGACCGAAGGTTACGGTAGCAGGATCGGCAGCACGCAGATGTCACGAGCTCTAACCTTAGACTCAGAATCCGTACGGCCTTAGGCTTGGAATCTCCTCCTTTGTGCCTAAGTCAGCCTAAAACGCAAGCGTGTGGGCAGTAGAACAATGGGAAGGGCTAATTACGCAAGTTAATGAAAAATAGGATAAGAAGATAGAATTCTGGAAATGCTCTTTTATTCACTGAAACAGAAATGTTTGATGGTGTACAAATGAGGGTGGAGCAGCCTTCTATTTATAGTTGAGGCTCCAGCTACAACTTAATGGCATATCCCTAGAATAAAGGCTAAAATCATGGGATTACAATCAATCAGGATGCTAACTCTTGATTTTCAGGGTCAACCAAATCTACTAGGATGCTCCTACCTGTTTCCAGGAGCTTCGCTTACGTGTCCAGCACCTTGGGCCCTTCTGGATGTGGTGCGAGCAGCTTGTATGCCAGGGCTTGGTCTCACGGGCTGGCCTACAAGTCGAGTGGGCGTTTTGAGCTCGTTTGTTAGGCTTTACGCATAGATACCTGCTAGGACACCTGGTCTGTGGGCCTCAACCTCTGGATGACCTGCTGGTCTACCTGATGTGCCTGGCGTGCCCACCCAGGGCATGACATTCTCCCCCACCTGATTGCGTAATGCCCTCATTGCATCTTTTGCATGGTACTGCCTGATCTGGTCCCCAAACTGCCATAAGTCCTCTACTGGTTCCCAGCTCACCTCACTATTTGGATGTCCCTTCCAGCATACCAAGTACTCATGTCTTGGTTTTTAGTTCTTCCATCTTACCTCTCAGTCAGCTATGTTGCTGTGGACCTCCTTCTCATATGAGGCCCTTGCTCCCAATGGCACACGCTTTGACTCTGCCCGTCTTGGATCTCCCTTATCCTCATGGAATGGCTTGAGCATGCTCACATGGAACACCAGGTGTACCCTCGGCTTGGGTGGCATATCCAGCTTGTAGGCAACCTTGCCTACCCTCTTGACTATTCAGAAAGGTCCCTCATTCCTCTGGACTAGGCCTTTGTGCAGCCCCCTGTGGTGCACAATGGGATGTAGCTTTACCAACACCAAGTCTCCAACTTGGAACTGCACGTCCTGCCTTGTCACAACCTCAAATGGGCTCTAGTTCATTGCCTCGCTCCTTTGCAAGTTGTAGGAAAACTACGCAATATCTAACAGCTTTTTGCCAGTCCCTTTGTGTGGCACTCACATAGTGCCTGAGGTAGACCTCCAATAGTCCATTCACTCGTTCTATCTGCCCATCGGTCTACGAATGCATGCTGGTGGAAAAGTTCAAGTCTGACCCCAACAGTTTGAACAACTCAGTCCAGAACCTACCCATGAACCGCCCGTCCCGATCACTAACAATGGTCCTCGACACTCTCCAGTACTTAACCATGTTATTCAGGAACAATCGAGCTGCCTCCTCAGTTGGGCACTCTTTAGTTGCTGGAATGAAAATTCCATACTTGGAAAACCTATCCACCACTACCATGATGCTTCCAAACCCCTCTGTCTTGGGTGGACCGACTATAAAGTCCAGAGAAACACTCTCCTATGGTTGCTTTGGCATTGGCAATGGCTCCAAGAGATTGCCTGGTTTCTTAAGCTCCACCTTGTCCTGTTGGCACACAAGACAAGTCTTCACATAGGCATCCACATCGTCCCTCATGTGTGGCCAGTAGTACCGATCCTCGATTAGCACCAAAGTGCGACTCACACCAGGGTGTCTAGCCCACCTTGAATCATGACATTCTTGCAAAACTTCCTTACAGAGCTTCCCGTGCTGTGGCATAAATAGTCTACTGCCCCTGGTGTACAACAAACAATCCTGCAACCAAAACTGCCTAGTCTTACCTTGCTAGGCGTACTCCATCAAAGCCTTGGCTGTAGGATCATGCGTAAGTCCCTCCTTGATGCGCGGCACCAGTGACCCCTTTGGTTGGCTAATGGCAGCAAGGTTAGCCTTCTTGCTCAGGGTGTCTGCCACTAGGTTCGCCTGTCCTAGCTTGTACTCCATCTGGAAATCAAATTCTACAAGAAAATCTTGCCATTTCACCTGCTTGAGGGACAGCTTCTTCTACGTCTGGAAGTAACTGCTCGCCACATTGTCCGTCCTCACCACGAACCTTGACCCCAACAAGTAATGGCACCAAGTGCACAAGTAGTGCACCACTGCAGTTATCTCCTTCTCTTGGACCGTGTACTTGCATTCAGTCTCATTCAGCTTCCTGCTCTTGAACGCGACTGGACGTCCCTTCTGCATCAACACGCCCCTTATGGCAAAGTTTGATGCATCCGTATTCACCTCATACGGCTTGGCATGGTCTGGCAAGGCCAAGACTAGCTCCTCGATCACAGCCCGCTTCAATCTGTCAAAGGCTTCCTGGCACCCTACGCTCCACTCCCATGCTCTCCTTTTCTTGAGTAAATCAATCAATGGCGTGGCTATTGCTGAGTGACCTTAGATGAAGTGCTTGTAGTAGTTAACCAACCCAAGGAACAATCTCAACTCAGTGACCTTGGCTGGCAGTTGCCACTCTAGGATGGCGTGTATCTTGCCTTCATCCATGCACATCCTGCCACCTCCCACTATGTGGTCTAGGAACGGGATCTCCTGCTGGGCGAATGAGCACTTCTCCCTCTTGACAAATAGCTTGTGTGCCCGTAACACCTCAAACACCTATCTCAAGTGGTCTACATGCTCTCCCAAAGTCTGGCTGTAGATCACAATGTCATCCAAATAAACCACAACAAACCGATCAAGGAATGACTGAAGTACCTTGTTCATAAGGGTGCAGAATGTTGCTAGGGCATTCGTGAGTTCGAAAGGCATCACCAAGAACTCATACGAACCATACCAAGTGACACATGCTGTCTTTGGCTCATCTCCCTCCGCGATGCTGACTTGATAGCAGCTTAACCTTAAATCCAGCTTGGTGAACCACCTTACGCTCCCAAGTTGATCGAACAAGTCCGCAATGAGTGGGATGGGGTACTTGTTCTTGATGGTCAACTTGTTCAAGGCCCGGTAGTCTATGCACAGCTGTAACGACCCATCATGCTTGCGTTGGAATAGAATCGATGCACCAAAGGGTGCCTTCGATGGCCTGATGAAGCCAGCATCAACTAACTCCTTGAGCTGCTTCCTTAACTCCTCCAACTTTGGTGGAGACAGTAATGGGCTCTGGCTGGTGGCTTGGCCTCGGACACCAGCTCGATCTTGTGGTCCACCTCACTCTTAGGTGGTAGCTTGTTAGGCAGCTTTGCGTGCATCACATCACTAAAGGTCTTCAGCACCTTTACCACCTCTAAGGGTGACTTGGTCTCCTTCTCCCTCGGCTCATCATATTTCAGGGCTACCAAGAAGGTGTCTTCTTGTCTGCTTACCACCTTGGCAAATTGGATGGCCGACACCACTCGTGACCCAATTCCAAACCCTCTTCTCAATGGCACTAGGCATTGGCACCATGCATCCAAGATGCAAACACAATCGGTAAAAGGCACAAGGATGGTGTTAATCCGAACAAGTAAATCCAACCCAATCACAAACTCATAGTCATCAAGGGGTATTACCTCAATGGTCTCCTTGCCTTTCTAGTCTCCAAGCTGTAACTCCACTCTCGGTGCTACTCTAATGGTTGGAACTTCATTGGAGTTCACCGTTTTAATGGTACCAATCCCTTTCTGCACCTTTAGTCTGAGTTTTTGGGCTCTATCACCAGAAATAAAAAGATGTGAGGCACCTGTGTCCACCAGTGCGCTCACCTTCTGACCCGCAACCATCAGATCCACAAACATCAAGCCCTTTGGCTTACGGCTCTCCTTACTCTGGACAGCATTAAGCACCAACGACCCAAGCTTTGCTGCCCCTGACTCTAGCTCTTCGTTAGACTCCTTGTCTACAGCAGCCAGTTTGCCTTTTTACGGGCAATTGTGTGCTATGTGGCTCCCTCAACATAGGTAGCATGTTAGTGGCTCTCGGTGCCCCTTTGCTTTCCACTTGCCTGCTGGTGGCTTCCTCTCGCCATCCTTGGTTGAACGGTCTTGGCCTACATCCTTGGACTCCCGGTCACGGTCCTTCCCCTTGGACTGCTTCTTCTGGTCCCTATCGTCCCTGCCCTTACCCTTGGGCTTGGAAGACTCCAACTTGTTCAGAGGCTTGAACTCTATCAAGGCCTCGACAGTAGTCATGGCTTTAGCCAAGTCATGAACTCCTCTCCTTCGTAGCTCATGCTTCACCCACGGCTTCAGCCCATCCATGAAAGCAAAGAATGCATCCTTCTCGCCTAGATCCGAGATCTGTAGCATTAGTTTAGAGAATTTTTGGACATACTCCCTTATGTCCCCTTGCTGGCTCAACCTGCGTAACTTTGCCCGTGCCTCATCATCAGCATACTCTGGGTAAAATTGTTCTCTGAACTCTTTTTGGAACTCTGCCCAAGTTCCAATCTTGGCGCTTCCATGCCTGACATCATCACACCTGCGCCTCCACCACAATAAGGCTACATTAGTGAGATACATAGCAGTGGTGCTTACCTTTATCGCCTCGTCTTGCATGCCGATGGCCTGAAAGTACTGCTCCATACCCTAAAGGTAGTTGTCTACTTCCTTGGCTGCCCTAGTCCCCTTAAACTTCTTAGGCTTGGGGACATCCAATCTGGATTTGGACACTCCAGCAAACATGCCATTCCCAATGGTAATCTTGCAAGTAACGAGCTCACTGGTAAGCTCTTCCATCCGCTAGCACATGGCCTCCATGCCATCGCGTAAGGTCTATACTTCAGCCTCCAAGGTCTGGTTCTTTTTGGTGAACACGTCCAAGCCTTTGTTGAGAGCAGCTTCTAGCTCACTTTGGATCTCCTCCCCCATGGACTCTAGCGATGCAATGTGAGTCTCTACTTCCTCAAGCTTCTCCCCCATGTCGCCTATGGTCACCTCCACCTTGGCCAGCCTACTGTCCATGGTAGACCAGTATCTTTAGAACTGGCTTTCTTGCCTCTTTCCTGGCCATGCTCCTGGGCCTCTGGTTGTTGGCTAGCAACGTCGCTTTGGGATTCCATCTCCTCAATCACGATCTATCCTGCACAACACAAACACGCAGAATCAAACTTGCTCTGATACCAACTGTCACGGGCTCTGACCTTAGACTCAAAATCCGTGCGTCCTTAGGCTTGGAATCTCCTCCTTTGTGCCTAAGTCAGCCTAAAACACAAGCGTGCGGACACTAGAACAATGGGAAGGGCTGATTACGCAAGTTAAAGAGAAACAGGATAAGAAGACAGAATTCTGGAAATGCTCTTATATTCACTGAAACAGAAGTGTTTGATGGTGTACAAATGAGGGTGGAACAGCCCTTTATTTATAGTTGAGGCTCCAGCTACAACTTAATGGCATATCCCTATAATAAAGGCTAAAATCATGGGATTACAATCAATCAGGATGCTAACTCCTGATTTTCAGGGTCAACCAAATCTGCCAGGATGCTCCTACCTATTTCCAGAAGCTTCCCTTGCATGTCCAGCACCTTGGGCCCTTTTGGATGTGGTGCGGGTAGCTTGTATGCTAGGCCTTGGTCTCACGGGCTGGCTTGCAAGTTCGACGGGCATTCTGAGCTCGTTTGCTAGGCTTTACGCATAGATACCCATCAACACGCCTGGTCTACGGGCCTCAACCTCTGGCTCACCTACTGGTCTGCCTGATGTGCTTGGCATGCCCGCCCAGGGTGTGACACAGGGGGGGACTCGGCCGATCCCTAGCTTAAGCATCCTGCCCCTCTGGCCGACTGAGCGCCCGTATGCTCATTTCATGGGTTGACTTGGCATACAGAGTTCATTCCCAGTCTAAGCATATGAAGTTCATTCCCAGTGTAAGATCAGACTGGATCGAGGGCTGCGAGTGCACATGCTGGGCTCAGGCACCATCGCCGGAGCATCGTCGGAGAACCTGACCAACGGCATTAGGGTTCCGGCGATTGGGAGGGCGGGGGGGGATGTGCGCACATGATGTGCGATGGGTGCTGGTACTTGGCCCTTATATTGGCCCCCTATCCCTCATCAAACGTCGAGAACTCACACCCCCTTAAAGAGCATTTGAGATTTTACAGGTTTGCTGCCAGTAGCCATTAAAGTGTGTGAAATGGGGACACTTTTTTCAAATGGTCACGAAATCCTGTACACTTCGAGTTTTTAGCTGAATTTTTTTTGTGCATGCCAACAAAAATACAAGGATCATGTCTACTAAGTTTGGGGCCAAAACTCTATCTGAAAAAATTTTAAAAAAAATGCCGAACCGTAAAAAGTTTCAAAAAATAGAAAAATAGAAAACGAGTCGTCTTGCCATGAAACTTCACATGAAGTCTTAAGGGACCATTGTATGAATTTACAAGCCATAAAAATGGCATTGCCATGGCAAAAATATGAAGATGTGCTTAAACCCACCTACCACCCAATCGATCCACGAGTTGGGCATCCCACCTCTCTGGTTGGGGTAGTGCCTGTCTGCCCGCTCGTTTTATCGGTTGGCTTAGGCATGCGGAGTTCATTCATAGTCTAAGATCTGACTAGACTGAGGGTTACGACATCAGGATCGGTAGAACGCAGGGGGGACCCGACTGATCACCGACTTGTGCATCCTGCCCCTCTGGCCGGCTGAGCGCTCGCACATTCGTTTCATGGGTTGACTTAGTCATACAGAGTTCATTCCCAGTCCAAGCATACGGAGTTCATTCCCAGATTAAGATCGGACTGGATCGAGGGTTATGGGTGCACATGCTGGGCTTGGTCATGTGCTGGTGCCGCATTTTTTTTGCCCAGGGCACCATCGCCGGAGCATCGTCGGAGAACCTGACCGATGGTATTGGTGTTTCGACGATTGGGGGGCGGGGGGGTGTGCGCACATGATGTGCGATGGGTGCTGGTACTTGGCCCTCATATAGGCCCCCTATCCCTCATCAAAACTTGGGAAGTCACCCCCCTTAAAGAGCATTTCAGATTTTACAGGTTTGCTGCCAGTAGCCATTAAAGTGTGTGAAATGGGGATACTTTTTTCAAATGGTCACAAAATCCTGTACACTTTCAGTTTTTAGCTGATTTTTTTTGCGCGTGCCAAAAAAAATAAAAGGATCACGTCCACCAAGTTTTGGGCCAAAACTCCTTCTGAAAAAATTTTTAAAAAATCCTGAACCGTAAAAAGTTTTAAAAAACGTGAAAAATAGAAAACAAGTCATCTTGCCATGAAACTTCACATGAAGGCTTAAGGGACGATTGTATGAATTTAAAAGCCATAAAAATGGCATTGGCATGGCAAAAATATGAAGATGTGCCTAAACCCACCTACCACCCTATCGATCCACGGCTTGCGCATCCCGTCTTTCTGGCCGGCGTAGTGCCCGCCCGCCCGCTCGTTTTGTCGGTTGGCTTAGGCATACGGAGTTCATTCCCAGTCTAAGATCAGATCGCACTGAGGGTTATGGCACCAGGATTGGTAGCACGCAGGGGGGGACCCGACCGATCCCCGACTTACGCATCCTGCCCCTCTGGCCGGCTGAGCGCCCGCACGCTCGTTTCGTGGGTTGACTTAGGCATACGGAGTTCATTCCCAGTCTAAGCGTACGGAGTTCATTCCCAGTGTAAGATCAGACCAGACCAAGGGTTACAGGTGCACATGCCGGGCTCAGGCATGTGCTGGTGCCACATTTTTTTTTCGCCCGGGGCACCATCGCCGGAGCATCACCGGAGAACCTGACCGACGGCATTGGGGTTTTGACGATTGGGGGGCGGGGGGTGTGCGCACATGATGTGCGATGGGTGCTGGTACTTGGCCCTTATATTGGCTCCCTATCCCTCATCAAACCTTGAGAACTTGCACCCCCTTAAAGAGCATTTTAGATTTTACAGGTTTGCTGCCAGTAGCCATTAAAGTGTCTGAAATGGGGACACTTTTTTCAAATGGTCACAAAATCTTGTACACTTCGAGTTTTTAGCTAAATGTTTTTGTGCATGCCAAAAAAAATACAAGGATCATGTCTACTAGGTTTGGGACCAAAACTATTTCTGAAAAAATTTTAAAAAAATCTCGAACAGTAAAAACTTTCGAAAATCGTGAAAAATAGAAAACGAGTCATCTTGCCATGAAACTTAACATAAAGGCTTAAGGGACCATTGTATGAATTTACAAGCCAAAAAAATGGCATTGGCATGGCAGAAATATGAAGATGTGCCCGAACCCACCTACCACCCTAACGATCCATGGCTTGCGCATCCCGCCTCTCTGGCCGATGTAGTGTCCGCATGCCCGCTCGTTTCATCAATTGGCTTTGGCATACGGAGTTAATTCCCAGTCTAAGATCAGACCGGACCAAGGGTTGCTACAACAGGATCGGCAGCATGCAAGAGGGGACCCGATCGATCCCCGACTTGTGCATCCTGCCCCTCTGGCCGGCTGAGCGCCCGCAAGCTCGTTTCGTGGGTTGACTTAGGCATACGGAGTTCATTCCCAGTCTAAGCATAATGAGTTCAATCCCAGTGTAAGATCGGACTGGATCGAGGGTGGTGGGTGCACATGCTGGGCTCGGGCATGTGCTGGTGCCACACTTTTTTTCGCTCGGGGCACCATCACCGGAGAACCTGATCGACGGCATTCGGGTTTCGACGATTGGCGGGGCGGAGGGTGTGCGCACATGATGTGCGATGGGTGCTGGTACTTGGCCCTTACATTGCCTCCCTATCCCTCATCAAACCTTGAGAACTCACACCCCCTTAAAGAGCATTTGAGATTTTACAGGTTTGCTACCAGTAGCCATTAAAGTGTCTGAAATGGGGACACTTTTTTCAAATTGTCACAAAATCCTGTACACTTCGAGTTTTGAGCTGAATTTTTTTGTGCATGCCAAAAAAATTACAAGGATCATGTCAACCAAGTTTGGGGCAAAAACTCCTTCTGAAAAAATTTTAAAAAAATCCTGAACCGTAAAAAGTTTCAAAAATCGTGAAAAATAGAAAACGAGTCGTCTTGCCATGAAACTTCACATGAAGGCTTAAGGGACCATTGTATTAATTTACAAAGCCATAAAAATGGCATTGGCACGGCAAAAATATGAAGATGTGCCTAAACCTACCTACCACCCTATCGATCCACGGCTTGCGCATCTCGCCTCTCTGGACATCGTAGTGTCGGCCCGCCCGCTAGTTTCGACGGTTGGCTTAGGCATACAGAGTTCATTCCTAGTCTAAGATTGGATCAGATTGAGGGTTGCAGTAGCAGGATCGGTAGCAAATAGGGGGGAACCGGCCGATCCCCGACTTACGCATCCTGCCCCTCTGGCCAGCTAAGCGCCCATACGCTCGTTTCGTGGGTTGACTTAGGCATACGGAGTTCATTCCCAGTCTAAGCATACAGAGTTTATTCCCAGTGTAAGATCGGACCGGATGGAGGGTTACGGGTGCACATGCTGGTCTCGGGCCTGTGCTGGTGCCACATTTTTTTTTCACCCGGGGCACCATCATCAGAGCATCGCATCGTTGAAGAACCTGATCGGTGGCATTGGGGTTCCAGTGATTGGAGGGGGCCGGGGGGTGTGCGCACATGATGTGCGGTGGGTGCTGGTACTTGGCCCTTATATTGGCCCCCTATCCCTCATCAAACCTCGAGAACTCACACCCCGTTAAAGAAGATTTGAGATTTTACAGGTTTGCTGCCCATAGCCATTAAAGTGTCTAAAATGGGGACACTTTTTTCAACTGGTCACAAAATCTTGTACACTTTGAGTTTTTAGCTCAATGTTTTTGTGCATGCCAACAAAAATACAAGGATCACATCTACCAAGTTTGGGGCCAAAACTCCTTCTGAAAAAATTTTAAAAAAATCCCGAACCGTAAAAAGTTTCAAAAATCGTGAAAAATAGAAAATGTGTCGTCTTGCCATGAAACTTCACATGAAGGCTTAAGGGACCATTGTATGAATTTACAAGCCATAAAAATAGCATTGGCGTGGCAGAAATATGAAGATATGCCTAAACCCACCTACCACCCTATCGATCCACGGCTTGCGCATCCGCCTCTCTCGTTTTGTCGGTTGACTTAGGCATACGTAGTTCATTCCCAGTCTAAGATCAGACCAGACTGAGGGTTGTGGCAGCTGGATCGACAGCATGCAGGGGGGACCCGACCGATCCCTGGCTTGCACATCCTGCCCGTCTGGCCGGCTGGGCGCCCGCACGCTCATTTTGTGGGTTGACTTAGGCTTGCATAGTTAATTCCCAGTCTAAGCATACGGAGTTCATTCCCAGTGTAAGATCGAATTGGACCGAGGGTTATGAGTGCACATGCTGGGCTCGGGCATGTGCTGGTGCCGCATTTTTTTTTGCCTGGGGCACTATCGTCGGAGCATCATCGGAGAAACTGACCGGCGGCATTGGGGTTCCGACGATTGGGGGGCGGGGGGTGTGCGCACATGATGTGCGGTGGGTGCTGGTACTTGGCCCTTATACTGTCCCCCTATCCCTCATCAAACCTTGAGAACTCACACTCCCTTAAAGAGCATTTGAGATTTTACAGGTTTGCTGCCAGTAGCCATTAAAGCGTCTAAAATGGGGACACTTTTTTCAAATGGTCACAAAATCTTGTACACTTCGAGTTTTTAGCTGAATTTTTTTGTGCATGCAAACAAAAATACAAGGATCACATCTACCAATTTGGGGCAAAAAATCCTTCTGAAAAAATTGTAAAAAAATTTGAAACTGTAAAAAGTTTCGAAAATCATGAAAAATAGAAAACTTGTCGTCTTGCCATGAAACTTCACATGAAGGCTTAAGGGACCATTGTATGAATTTACAAGCCATAAAAATGGCATTGGCATGGTAGAAATATGAAGATGTGCCTAAACCCACCTACCACCCTATCGATCCATGGCTTGCGCATCCCGCCTTTTTGGCCGACGTAGTGCCCGTCGGCCCACTCGTTTCGTCAGTTGGCTTAGTCATACGGAGTTCATTCCCAACTAAGATTGAACCAGACCAAGGGTTGCGGCAGCAGGATCGACAGCATGCAGGGGGGACCCAATCTATCCCCGGCTTACGTATCCTGCCCCTCTGGCCGACTGAGCACCCGCCGCTCGTTTCGTGGGTTGACTTAGGCATACGAAGTTCATTCCTATTCTAAGCATATGGAGTTCATTCCCAGTGTCAGATTGGACTGGACCGAGGGTTACGAGTGCACATTCTGGGCTCGAGCATGTGCTGGTGCCACATTTTTTTTCGCCCGAGGCACCATCACTGGAGCATTACCGGAGAACCTGACCGATGGCATTGGGGTTCCGACGATTAGGGGGGCGGGGGGTGTGCGCACATGATGTGTGATGGATGCTGGTACTTGGCCCTTATATGGGCCCCCTATCCCTCATCAAACCTCGAGAACTCCCACCCCCTTAAAGAGCATTTGAGATTTTACAGGTTTACTGCCAGTAGCCATTAAAGTGTCTGAAATGGGGACACTTTTTTCAAATGGTCACAAAATCCTGTACACTTCGAGTTTTTAGCTGAATTGTTTTATGCATGCCAACATAAAAATAAGGATCACGTCTACCATGTTTGGGGCCAAAACTCCTTCTGAAAAAATTTAAAAAAAATCTCGAACCGTAAAAAGTTTCAAAAATCGTGAAAAATAGAAAACGAGTCGTCTTACCATTAAACTTCACTTGAAGGCTTAAGGGACCATTGTATGAATTTAGAAGCCATAAAAATGGCATTAGCACGGCAAAAATATGAAGATGTGCCTAAAGCCACCTACCACCCTATCGATCCACAGCTTGTGCATCCCGTCTTTCTGGCCGACGTAGTGCCCGCCCACCCGCTCATTTCGTCGGTTGGCTTAGGCATACGAAGTTCATTCCCAGTCTAAGATCAGACCGGACTGAGGGTTACGGCAGCAGGATCAGTAGCATGCAGGGGGAGACCCAGTCGATCCTCGATGTCTTGAGCCACCCATGTATAGGGCCATGGTCGGGTAGATCCGTTGTGCTAGGAAAAGTGTCCCCATTTCAAACATTGTAATGGTTACTGGTAGCATAGCTTTAAAATCTCTAAGGCTCTTTAGGGGGGGTGAGCCGGTAGCATAGTGTTGGGCTATCTCACCAGTTGCTATGCGAGCTTAAGCCACCCACCAAGGGCTGCCCCCCTGGCCCTGGTGATGGTGGGAGGTCCCGATGCATAATTCCCATTTATAATAAAACTCACCCGATTGAATGTCCCGATTGTTGCCTCGATGTGTTTTTCTTTTTCTCGATGCGAATATGCCTTCTTGTGTGTGTGCTTGAGATTGATCTCGATATATTGTGTCTTATTGTGAATGCTTGAGACTAACCAGGGCTTATGGTTATTTGTTCAGATATCGATCTATTGAAGGTTGACTTGGTTGGGAGCGCCCATTCAAGTGCCACACGGTCTATGGCTTGTTGAGAGAAAGCTTAGTCCGTGACATGTGGTATCAGAGCACGGTTGAGAAGTGCTAGAAAAATGGATGAGATGGCCACAAATGGTGGACCGAATCATCAATAGAGAATTGAGGAACTTGAGGCCGCGGTAGTCACAATGAAAATTCATATGCCGACTAAAGATCGAGTGAGAGAGATCGAGACAACCTAGCGGGAGTTATCCGATACTCTCCACAACATGAGCGAAGAGGCTAGAGACACCTTGAACATTCTCCAAAAGGAGTTTGAGGAGCTCAGAGCATAGGTGAGCATTCTACAAATGGCTATGGCTAGATCGGGTTCGAGCTCGATGGAAAAGGGAAAAAGGCCCAAGGTGTCAGAGCCTTGATGCTATGAGGGGGCAAGGGATGCTAAGGAACTTGAAAATTTCTTGTTTGACATGGAGCAGTACTTTCGAGCTGTACACACAAATTCAGAGGAAGACAAGGTGACAATGGCATCAATGTACCTCGCAGGGGATGCCAAGCTGTGGTGGTGCTCCAAGTTTGTCGATGATGAGTGCTCGATTAAGACTTGGATAGATCTGAAGCGAGAATTGAAAAACCAGTTTTTTCCTAAGAATGTGGAGTATATGGCTCGAAGGAGACTTCGAGAGTTGGTGCAAACAGGAACGGTGCAAGAGTTTGTAAAGAGCTTTTCTACCCTGATGTTGGATATTCGGGACATGTCCGAAAAGGATAAGATGTTCTATTTTCTTGAGGGCCTCAAGCCTTGGGCGAGGATAGAACTACAAAGGCAGAAAGTGCAAGATGTGGCCACGGCCATGGCTGCAGTTGAACGTCTTCACGATTACAATGATGGCTCCTCAAAATGAAAAAATCCTCCATCAGCTGGCAGTAGCTTTAACTTTAGGAGTGGGGGAAAGATGACTAGGTTGGACCCCCTTTAGTGAGGGATCAGATAGGAGGTCCTTTGGTCGACATAGCACCCAACCCAAGATAAGCAATGCAAGGATTTTCAAGCCTAGGCAACCGTTAGCTTGCTTTCTTTGCAAAGGGCTGCATCGGGTGGCTGAATGCTTGCACAGGGGAGCCCTTAATGCCTTAAGGACCTCGTCTCAAGAGTCTACAAAAGTACCAGAGTGCATTGAAGAAGCTGAAGAGGAGCCAGCTAGGATAGGTTCAATAAGGTTCTTCAATGCCCTCCGCACCTAATTGAACACTATAAAAAAAGAGCAGAGTAGAGGCTTGATGTATGTGAACTTGACGATCAATGAGAAAGCCACCAAGGCCATGGTGGATATGGGTGCAACAGACACTTTCATCACACCAGAAGAAGCAAAAAGGTGTGGTCTTCAGATTAGTAAAGACTGTGGATGAATGAAGGCAGTCAATTCACTAGCCTTTCGATCAGTGGAAGCTCCAAGAGTGTGACAACCCAATTAGGGCCATGGGAAGGGAAGGTAGACTTTACAGTTTCCCCTATGGATGACTTTGATGTTGTTCTCGGATTGGACTTCATGATGTTGGCTCAGGTCATCCCTATTCCTGTCGCTAGCTGCTTGTTGTTCTTAGAGGAACACCCATGTGTGGTGCCAGCCAACATCTTACCAAAGAATGGGAAAAAAATGATTTCTGCTTTGTAGTTCAAGAAAGGGGTAAAGAGAGGGGAACCCTCCTTTGTGGCGGTGCCGATCTACAAAGAAGGGTCAGAAGTAGAACCAATACTTGATGGTGTGGAAAAAGTGTTGGAAGAATTTGAAGAGGTGATGCCAGAGATGTTGCCTAAGGTTTTACCCTCTCGACAAGTAGTGGACCATGAAATTGAGCTCCTCCCAGGAGCGAAACCCCCTGCTAGAGCTCCCTACCGCATGGCCCTGACAGAGTTGGCTGAACTAAGAAAGCAATTAGATGAGTTGCTACAAACTGGGTTGATCAGACCATCAAAGGCTCTTTTCGGAGTGCCAGTGCTATTTCAAAAGAAGCATGATGGAAGTTTGTGATTATGTGTTGACTACAGGGCCCTGAACAAAGTCGTCATAAGAAACAAATATCCCATTCACCTTATAGCAGACTTGTTTGATCAATTGAGTCGGGCCAAGTACTTCTCTAAATTGGACCTGAGATCTGGCTACCATCAGGTCAGAATCGCTGAGGGAGATGAGCTAAAGACCACTTGTGTGACATGGTATGGTGCATTTGAATTTCTTGTTATGCCCTTTGGACTGACCAATGCTCCTGCCACATTTTGTACATTGATGAATCAGGTGTTCCATGACTACCTAGACAAATTTGTAGTCATCTATTTAGACGATATAGTGGTATTTAGCTCCACCTTGGAAGAACATTAAGAGCACCTGCGCCAGGTACTTCAAAGATTACAGGACCAGCAGTTATACGTAGAAAGGGAGAAGTGTGCATTTGCTCAGACCCAAATCCATTTTCTTGGTCACATTATCGAACATGGCCATATTCAAATGGACATGAAAAAGGTTAGGGCCATCAAGGAGTGGACAACATCGAAGAACGTTAGTAAACTTCGCTCATTTTTGGGACTAGCCAATTATTATAGAAAGTTTGTGGAAGGGTACTCTCGCAAGACCACGACCCTCACGGAGCTATTGAAGAAGGAGCGTAAATGGTGTTAGATGAGTGAATGCCAAGAGGCCTTTGAGGGATTCAAGGATGCTATTATGAAAGATCCCATCTTAGCTCTCCCTGATATTGAAAAGCCCTTCGAAGTTCAAACGGATGCATCTGATTTTGCTATTGGAAGAGTACTTTTGCAACAACATCACCCGATAGAATTTGAAAGTAGGAAGCTAAGTGAAGCTGAAAGGAAATATACAGCTCAGGAAAAAGAACTCACGGCGGTGGTTCACTGCTTGAGGGCTTGGTGACATTACCTGTTAGGTTCACACTTTGTCGTGAAGACAGACAATACGACTGTTAGCCATTTTCTCACCCAACCAAGGCTTACGGCAAAACAAGCTAGGTGGCAGGAATTTTTAGCGAAATTTGACTTTTGTTTTGAGCACACCGCTAGAAAGACCAATCAAGTGGCCGATGCATTGAGTAGGTGAGCAGATTTAGCGACCCTTAGAAGAATTACCCCAATGGCAGCTAGCAGAGCCACTACAGACATTCACAAGTTGATTAGAGATCACTTAGGGAAGGACCCGCAAGCTTGTGCCATCCTAAAGCTAGTGGAAGAAGGGAAGTCCAAGTA
This sequence comes from Durio zibethinus, assembly GCF_047325235.1. Lineage (NCBI taxonomy): Eukaryota > Viridiplantae > Streptophyta > Magnoliopsida > Malvales > Malvaceae > Durio > Durio zibethinus. Next base: position 17,331,548 of record NC_143169.1, read on the forward strand.
CTTCTGGCAAGAAAATAGGGTCTTATAGACCAAGGGGCGTCAAGTGTTTGTGCCAAGAGCAAAAGGTCTGAGACAAATGCTAATGAGGGAATGTCATGACACACCATGGGCGGGACACCCGGGTTGGCAACGCACTTTGGCGTTATTGAAACAGGGATACTATTGGCCTCACATGCGACAAGATGTGATGGACTATACGAAGACTTGCCTTATTTGCCAACAAGACAAAGTTGAAAGGAAGAAATCTGCAAGCATGCTTGAACCACTACCAGTACCCACCAGACCGTGGGAAAGCATCTTTCTCGATTTCATTTTGAGCCTACCCAAGGTTGGTGACCTTGGAGCTATTTTGGTGGTGATTGACCGGTTCTCTAAGTATGCCACATTCATTCCCGCTCATAAGTATTGCACTAGGGAAGACACAGCTTGACTATTGTTCAAACATGTGGTCAAATATTGGGGCCTCCCTCAAAACATTATCAGCGATTGAGATCCGAGATTCACGGGGTCCTTCTAGAGAGAACTTTTCAAGATATTGGGGTCCCAACTCAACATCTCCTCAAGCTATCACCCTCAAACCGATGGTCAAATGGAACGATTCAATGAATTATTAGAGGAATACTTGAGGCATTTTGTTCAAGCCAATCAGAAAGACTGGCCTTCATTATTAGACGTGGCTCAACTCTACTTTAATTCCAACAAAAGCTCTTTCACCAATAAGAGCCCATTTGAGGTGGTCATCAGACAATTACCAAGGTTACCCCATACTTTCTTGGAATAATATGAAGGAAAAAATTCGAGAGCCTTCAATCTCAGTAAAGAGTGGAAGCAAAACACAGAGATTGCGTAAGCCTACCTAGAGAAAGCATCAAAGAGGATGAAGAAATGGGTAGACAAGGGTCGTAGAGCTCAACATTTTCAAGTTGGTGATTTGGTTCTTGTCCGACTAGTTCCTGAATAAACCAGGTTCTTGAGAAAGAGATATCATAGACTGGTGCGTAAATATGAAGGTCCAGTAAGGGTTTTTTCCAAGGTGGAGAATGCTTCTTACAAAATCGACCCACTGAAGTGGATGGAGGTGCATCCAGTATTTCAAGTGAGCAACTTGAAACCCTTCCATGCAGATCCTACAGATGCTAGCAGAAGGGAGCCAACCAGAGCCGCCATCACTATGAAGCCACCCTCAGAGCATCGAGTCGAAGAGATCTTAGCTGATAGGGAAACCAAGATATCTTGAAGACTAGTTCGAGAGTACTTAGTAAAGTGAGAGGGATTAGGACTTGAAGAAACCAGCTGGGAGAGAGAACACGACCTCCAGAGATTTCAAAGGAAGATCAAAGAATTTCAAGCTAGCAAGTCGACGAGGACGTCGATAGAATAGGTGGGGGGAAGATGTCATGAGCCAACCTTGTATAGGGCCATGACTAGGACTTAGGTTGCCATGAGCCACCCATGTATAGGGCCATGGCCGGGTAGATCCCTTGTGCTAGGAAAAGTGTCCCTATTTCAAACATTGTAATGGTTACTAGTAGCATAGCTCTAAAATCTCTAAAGCTCTTTAGGGGGGGTAAGCTGACAGCGTAGCATTGGGCTATCTCATCGGTTGCTATGCGAGCTTAGGCCACCCACCAAGGGCTATCCCCCTGGCCTTGGTGATGGTGGGAGGTCCCGATGTATGATTCTTGTTTTTAATAAAACTTACCCCAATTGAATGTCTCGATTGTTGCCTCGATGTGTTTTTCTTTTTCTCGATACGAATATGCCTTATTGTGTGTGTGCTTGAGATTGATCTCGATATATTGTGTCTTATTGTGAACACTTGGGACAAACCAGGGCTTATGGTTATTTGTTCAGATATCAATCTATTGAAGGCTGACTTGGTTGGGAGCACCCATTCAAGTGCCGCATGATATATTGCTTGTTGAGAGAAAGCTTAGTCTGTGACACCCGACTTGTGCATCCTGCCCCTTTCGCTGGCTGAGCGCCCGCACACTTGTTTCGTGGGTTGACTTAGACATACGGAGTTCATTCCCAGTCTAAGCATATGGAGTTCATTCCCAATGTAAGATCGAATTGGACCGAGGATTGTGAGTGCACATGCTGGGCTTGGGCATGTGTTGGTGCCGCATTTTTTTTCGCCCAGGGCACCATCGCCGAAGCATCACTGAAGAACCTGACCGACGGCATTGGGGTTCCGACGATTAGGGGGGGCGGCGGTGGTGGTGTGCGCACATGATGTGCGATGGGTGCTGGTACTTGGCCCTTATATTGGCCCCCTATCCCTCAACAAACCTCGAGAACTCACCCCTCTTAAAGAGCATTTGAGATTTTACAGGTTTACTGCCAGTAGCCATTAAAGTGTCTGAAATGGGGAAACTTTTTTAAAATGGTCACAAAATCCTGTACACTTTGAGTTTTTAGCTGAATTTTTTTGTGCACGCCAACAAAAATACAAGGATCACATCTACCAACTTTGGGGCCAAAACTCCTTTTGAAAAAAATTTAAAAAAATCCCGAACAGTAAAAAGTTTCAAAAATCGTGAAAAATAGAAAACGAGTCGTCTTGCCATGAAACTTCACATGAAGGCTTAAGGGACCATTGTATGAATTTACAAGCCATAAAAATGGCATTGGCACAAAAAAATATGAAGATGTGCCTAAACCCACCTACCACCCTATCGATCCACGGCTTGCGCATCTCGTCTCTCTAGCCGGCGTAGTGCCCTTCCGCCCGCTCATTTCGTCGATTGGCTTAGGCATACGGAGTTCATTCCCAGTCTAAGATCAAATCGAACTGAGGGTTGCAGTAGTAGGATCAGCAGCACGTAGGGGGGACCCGATCGATCCCCGGCTTGGGCATCCTGCCCCTCTGGCCGGCTGAGCACCCGCACATTCGTTTCGTGGGTTGACTTAGGCATACGGAGTTCATTCCGAGTTTAAGCATATGGAGTTCATTCCCAGTGTAAGATCGGACCGGATTGAGGGTTGCGGGAGCATATGCTGGGCTCGGGCATGTACTGGTGTCGTATTTTTTTTCACCCGAGGCACCATCGCCGGAGCATCACCGGAGAACCTGACCGATGGCATTAGGTTCCGACAAGTGGGGGGTGAGGGGGTGTGCACACATGATGTGTGATGGGTGCTGGTACTTGGCCCTTATATTGGCCCCTTATCCCTCATCAAACCTCAAGAACTCACACCCCCATAAAGATGATTTGAGATTTTACAGGTTTGCTGCTAGTAGCCATTAAAGTGTGTGAAATGGGGACACTTTTATCAAATGGTCACAAAATCCTGTACACTTCGAGCTTTTAGATGAATTGTTTTGTGCATGCCAAGAAAAATACAAGGATCATGTGTACCAAGTTTGGGGCCAAAACTCCATCTGAAAAAATTTTAAAAAAATCTTGAACCGTAAAAAGTTTCGAAAATCATGAAAAATAGAAAATGAGTCGTCTTGCCATGAAACTTCACATGAAGGCTTAAGGGACCATTGTATGAATTTACAAGCTATAAAAATGGCATTGGCATGGCAGAAATATGAAGATGTGCCTAAACCCACCTACCACCCTATCGATCCACGGCTTACGCATCCCGCTTCTTCGATCGACGTAGTGCCCGCCCGCCCGCTCGTTTCATCAGTTGGCTTAGGCATACGGAGTTCATTCCCAGTCTAAGATCAGACCGGACTGAGTGTTGTGGCAGCATGATCTACAGCACTCAGGGGGGACCCGACCGAACCCTGGCTTGCGCATCCTGCCCCTTTGGCCGACTGAGCGCCCGCAAGCTCGTTTTGTGGGTTGACCTAGGCATACGGAGTTCATTCACAATCTAAGCATATGGAGTTCATTCCCAGTGTAAGATCAGATTGGACCGAGGGTTGCGGGTGAACATGTTGGGCTCGGGCATGTGCTGGTGTCACATTTTTTTTTCACCCAGGGCACCATCGCTAGAGCATCATCGGAGAACCTGACCGACGGCATTAGGGTTCCGACGATTAAGGGGGCGGGGGGGTGTGCACACATGATGTGTGATGGGTGCTGGTACTTGGCCTTTATATTGGCCCTCTATCCCTCATCGAACCTCAAGAACTCACACCCCCTTAAAGATCATTTGAGATTTTACAGGTTTGTTGCCAGTAGCCATTAAAGTGTTTGAAATAGGGACACTTTTTTCAAATGGTCACAAAATCCTGTACACTTCGAGTTTTTAGCTGAATTTTTTTGTGCATGCCAACAAAAATAAAAGGATCACGTCTACCAAGTTTGGGGACAAAACTCCTGAAAAAATTTTAAAAAAATCTCGAACCGTAAAAAGTTTTGAAAATCGTAAAAAATAGAAAACGAGTCGTCTTGCCATGAAACTTCACATGAAGGCTTAAGGGACCATTGTATGAATTTACAAGCCATAAAAATGGCAATGGCATGGCATAAATATGAAGATGTGCCTAAACCCACCAACCACCCTATCGATCCACGGCTTACGCATCCCACCTCACTAGTCGGCGTAGTGCCCGCCCGCCTGATCATTTTGTCAGTTGGCTTAGGCATACGGAGTTCATTCCCAGTCAAAGATCAGACCGGATTGAGGGTTACGGTAGCAAGATTAGCAGCATGCAGGGGGCACCCGATCGATCCCCAGCTTGCGCATCCTGCCCCTCTGCCCGGCTGAGCGCCCACATGCTTGTTTCGTGTGTTGAGTTAGGCATACAGAGTTCATTCCCAGTCTAAGCATACAGAGTTCGTTCCCAGTGTAAGATCAGACCGGACTGAGGGTTGTGGGTACACATGTTGACCTCGAGCATGTGCTGGTGCCACATTTCTTTTTCGCCCGGGCACCATCGCCGGAGCATCGTTGGAGAACTTGAACGGCGGCATTGGTGTTACGACGATTGGGGGGCGGGGGGGTTGTGCACACATGATGTGCGATGGGTGCTGGTACTTGGCCCTTATATTGGCCCCCTATCCCTCATCAAACCTCGAGAGCTCACAACCCCTTAAAGAGCATTTGAGATTTTACAGGTTTGCTGCCAGTAGCCATTAAACTGTCTAAAATTGGGACATTTTTTTCAAATGGTCACAAAATCCTGTACACTTCGGTTTTTAGCTGAATTTTTTTGTACATGCCAACAAAAATACAAGGATCACGTCTACCAAGTTTGGGGCCAAAACTCCTTTTGAAAAAATTTTAAAAAAATCTCGAAGCGTAAAAGGATTCAAAAATCGTGAAAAATAGAAAATGAGTTGTCTTGCCATGAAACTTCACATGAAGGCTTAAGGGACCATTGTATGAATTTACAAGCCATAAAAATGGCATTGGCATGGCAGAAATATGAAGATGTGCCAAAACCCACCTACCACCCTATCGATCCACGGCTTGCGCATCCCACCTCTCTGGCCGACGTAGTGCCCGCCCACCCGCTCATTTTGTCAGTTGGCTTAGGCATACGGAGTTCATTCCCAGTCTAAGATCAGACCAGACTGAGGGTTGTGGTAACAGGATCGGCAGCATGCAGGAAGGGACCCGACCGATCCCCGACTTGTGCATCCTGCCCCTCTGGCCGACTAAACGATGCATGTTCGTTCCGTGGGTTAACTTAGGCATACAGAGTTCATTCCCAATGTAAGATCGAACCGAACCGAGGGTTGCAGGTCCACATGCTGGGCTCAGGCATGTGCTGGGGCCACATTTTTTTCACCCGGGGCACCATCATCGAAGCATCGTCGGAGAACCTGAACGACGGCACTAGGGTTCTGGCGATTGGGGGGGCGGAGGGGTGTGTGCACATGATGTGCGATGGGTGCTGGTGCTTGGCCCTTATATTGGCCCCCTATCCCTCATCAAACCTTGAGAACTCACACCCCCTTAAAGAGCATTTGAGATTTCACAGGTTTGCTGCCAGTAGCCATTAAAGTGTCTGAAATAGGGACACTTTTTTCAAATGGTAACAAAATCTTGTACATTTCGAGTTTTTAGCTGAATTTTTTTGTGCATGCCAAAAAAAATACAAGGATCACGTCTACCAACTTTGGGGCCAAAACTCCTTCTGAAAAAATTTTAAAAAAATCCCGAACCGTAAAAAGTTTCAAAAATCGTGAAAAATAGAAAACGAGTCGTCTTGCCATGAAACTTCACATGAAGGCTTAAGGGACCATTGTTTGAATTTACAAGCCATAAAAATGGCATTGCCATAGCAGAAATATGAAGATGTGCCTAAACCCACCTGCCACCTCTTTGGCCGGCGTAGTGCTCCCACCCGCTCATTTCGTCGATTGGCTTAGGCATACGGAGTTCACTCCCAGTCTAAGTTTGGATCGGACTGAGGGTTGTGGCAGCAAGATCGACCGCAAGTAGGGGGAACCCGATCGATCCCCAGCTTGTGCATCCTGCCCCTCTGGCTGGCTGACCACCTGCACGCTCGTTTCATGGGTTGACTTAGGCATACGGAGTTCATTCCCACTCTAAGCATACAGAGTTCATTCCCAGTGTAAGATCGGACGGGACCAAGGGTTGCAAGTGCACATGCTGGGCTCGAGCATGTGCTGGTGCTGCATTTTTTTTGCCCGGGGCACCATCACTAGAGCATCACCGGAGAACCTGGTCGGCGGCGTTGGGGTTCCAACGATTAGGGGAGCAGGGGGTGTGCGCACATGATGTGCAATGGGTGCTGGTACTTGGCCCTTTTATTGGCCCCCTATGCCTCATCAAACCTTTAGAACTCACAACCCCTTAAAGAGCATTTGAGATTTTACAGGTTTGCTGCCAGTAGCCATTAAAGTGTCTGAAATGGGGACACTTTTTTCAAATGGTCACCAAATCCTGTACACTTCGAGTTTTGAGCTGACTTTTTTTGTCCATGCCAACAAAAATACAAGGATCACGTCTACCAAGTTTGGGGGTAAAAATCCTTTTGAAAAAATTTTAAAAAAATCCCGAACCATAAAAAGTTTCAAAAATCGTAAAAAATAGAAAACGAGTCGTCTTGCCTTGAAACTTCACATGAAGGCTTAAGGGACCATTGTATGAATTTACAAGCCTTGCAAATGGCATTGGCATGGCAGAAATATGAAGATGTGCCTAAACCCACCTACCAACCAATCGATCCACGGCTTACGCATCCTGTCTCTCTGGCCGGCGTAGTGCCCGCCCGCCCGCTCGTTTCATCGGTTGGCTTAGGCATACGGAGCTCATTCCCAGTCTAAGATCAGACCAGATCGAGGGTTGCAGCAGTAGGATCAGCAGCACACAGGGGGGGACCCGACCAATCCCTAACTTGCGCATCTGCCCCTCTGGCCAACTGAGCGCCCGCACGCTCATTTCATGGGTTACTTAGGCATACGAAGTTCGTTCCCACTCTAAGCATACGGAGTTCATTCCCAGTGTAAGATCGGATTGGACCGAGGGTTACGGATGCACATGCTAGGCTCGGGCATGTGCTGGGGTTGCCTTTTTTTTTGCTCGGGGCACCAACGTCGGAGCATCACCGGAGAACCTGACCGGCGACATTGGGGTTCCGGTGATTGGGGGCAGGGGGATGTGCGCACATGATGTACGATGGGTGCTGGTACTTGGCCCTTATATTGGCCCCCTATCCCTAATCAAACTTGGAGAACTCACACCCCCTTAAAGAGCATTTGAGATTTTACAGGTTTGCTGCCAGTAGCCATTAAAGTGTCTAAAATGGGGACACTTTTTTCAAATGGTCACAAAATCTTGTACACTTCAATTTTTTAGCTGAATGTTTTTATGCATGCCAAAAAAAATACAAGGATCAGTCTACCAAGTTTGGGGCCAAAACTCCTTTTGAAAAAAGTTTAAAAAAATCCTAAACCGTAAAAAGTTTTAAAAATCATGAAAAATAGAAAACGAGTCGTCTTACCATGAAACTTCACATGAAGGCTTAAGGGAGCATTGTATGAATTTACAAGCCATAAAAATGGCATTGGCAGGGCAAAAATATGAAGATGTGCCTAAACCCACCTACCACCCTATCGATCCACAGCTTGCGCATCCCGCCTCTCTGGCTGGCGTAGTGCCCGCTCGCTCGCTCGTTTTGTCAGTTGGCTTAGGCATACAGAGTTCATTCATAGTCTAAGATTAGATCGGACCAAGGGTTACGGTAGCAGGATCGGTAACACGTAGGGGGGGACCCAATCGATCCCCGGCTTGTGCATCCTGCCCCTCTGGTAGGCTGAGCTCCTGCACGCTCGTTTCGTGGGTTGACTTAGGCATACAGAGTTCATTCCTAGTCTAGGCATACAGAGTTCATTCCCAGTGTAAGATCGGACCAGACTGAGGGTTACGGGTGCACATGCTGGGCTTGGGCATATGCTGGTGCCATATTTTTTTTCGCCCAGGGCACCATCACCGGAGCATCATCGAAAAACCTGATCGGCGGCATTGGGGTTCCGACGATTGGGGGGGCCGGGGGGGTGTGCGCACATGATGTGCGATGGGTGCTGGTACTTGGCCCTTATATTGGCCCCTTATCCCTCATCAAACCTCGAGAACTCACACCCCCTTAAAGAGCATTTGAGATTTTACAAGTTTGCTGCCAGTAGCCATTAAAGCGTCTGAAAATGGGGTCACTTTTTTCAAATGGTCACAAAATCCTATACACTTTGAGTTTTTAGTTAAATTGTTTTGTGCATGCCAACAAAGATACAAGGATCACGTCTACCAGGTTTGGGGCCAAAACTCCTTCTGAAAAAACTTCACATGAAGGCTTAAGGGACCATTGTATGAATTTACAAGCCATAAAAATGGCATTGGCATGGCAGAAATATGAAGATGTGCCTAAACCCACCTACCACCCTATCGATCCACGACTTGCGCATCCCGTCTCTCTGGCTGACGTAGTGCCTACCCACCCGCTCGTTTCGTCGGTTGGCTTAGGCATACGGAGTTCATTCCCAGTCTAAGATTGGACCAGACTGAAGGTTACGGCAGCAAGATCGGTTGCCGCGGGGGGGGGGGACTGGTTGATCCCCGGCATGCGCATCCTGCCCCTCTAGCCGGCTGAGCGCCCGTACGCTCGTTTCATGTGTTGACTTAGGCATACGGAGTTCATTCCCAGTCTAAGCATACGAAGTTCATTCCCAGTGTAAGATTGGACCGGGCTGAGGGTTGCGGGTGCACATGCTGGGCTTGAGCGTGTGCTGGTGCCACATATTTTTTTCACCCGAGGCACCATCGCCGGAGCATTGCCGGAGAAGCTGACCGACGGCATTGGGGATCCGACGCTTAGGTGGGGTGTGCGCATATGATGTGAGATGGGTGCTGGTACTTGGCCCTTATATTGGCCCCCTATCCCTCATCAAACCTTGAGAACTCACACCCCCTTAAAGAGCATTTGAGATTTTACAGGTTTGCTGCCAGTAGCCATTAAAGTGACTGAAATGAGGACACTTTTTCCAAATGGTCACAAAATCCTGTACACTTCGAGTTTTTAGCTGAATTTTTTTATGCATGCAAAAAAAAATACAAGGATCATGTCTACTAAGTTTGGGGCCAAAAATCCTTCTGAAAAAATTTTAAAAAAATCCCAAACTGTAAAAAGTTTCAAAAATCGTGAAAAATAGAAAACGAGTCGTCTTGCCATGAAACTTCACATGAAGGCTTGAGGAACCATTGTATGAATTTACAAGCCATAAAAATGGCATTGGCATGGCAGAAATATGAAGATGTGCCTAAACCCACTTACCACCCTATCGATCCATGGCCTGCGCATCCCGCCTCTCTGGCCGGCGTAGTGCTCGCCTACCCACTCGTTTCGTCGATTAGCTTAGGCATAAGGAGTTCATTCCCACTCTAAGATCGGACCGGTCCAAGGGTTACGGCAGTAAGATTGGCAGCATACAGGAGGGGACCCGATCGATCCCCGGCTTGTGCATCCTGCCCCTCTGGCTTTGTGGGTTGACTTAGGCATACGGAGTTCATTCCCAGTCTAAGCATACGGAGTTCTTTCCCAGTGTAAGATCAGACCGGACCGAGGGTTATGGGTGCACATGCTGGGCTCGAGCATGTGCTGGTGCTGCATTTTTTTTCTCTCGGGGCACCATCGTCGGAGCATCACTGGAGAACCTAACCGGCGGCATTGGGGTTCCGACGATTGGGGGGTGGGGGGTGTGCGCACATGATGTGAGATGGGTGCTGGTACTTAGCCCTTATATTGGCCCCCTATCCCTCATCAAACCTTGAGAACTCACACCCCCTTAAAGAGCATTTGAGATTTTACAGGTTTGCTACCAGTAGCCATTAAAGTGACCGAAATGGGGACACTTTTTTCAAATGGTCACAAAATCTTGTACACTTCGAGTTTTTAGCTGAATTTTTTAGTGCATGCCAAGAAAAATACAAGGATCACGTCTACCAAGTTTGGTATCACGTCTACCAAGTTTGGGGCCAAAACTCCTTCTGAAAAAATTTTAAAAAAATCTTGAACCGTAAAAAGTTTCAAAAATCATGAAAAATAGAAAACGAGTCATCTTGCCATGAAACTTCACATGAAGGCTTAAGGGACCATTGCATGAATTTACGAGCGATAAAAATGGTATTGGCATGGTAGAAATATGAAGATGTGCCTAAACCCACCTACCACCCTATCGATCCACGGCTTGCGCATCTCGCCTCTCTAGCCGGCGTAGTGCCCGCCCGCTCGCTCGTTTCGTCGGTTGGCTTAGGCATACGGAGGTCATTCCTAATCTAAGATCAGATCGGACTGAGGGTTGTGGCAGCAAGATTGGCAACACGTAGGGGGGACCCGATCGATCCCCACCTTGTGCATCCTGCCCTTCTGGCCGGTTGAGCCCCCGCACGCTCGTTTCATGGGTTGACTTAGGGATACGGAGTTCGTTCTCGATCTAAGTATACGGAGTTCGTTCCCAATGTAAGATTGGACCGGGCGGAGGGTTGCGAGTGCACATGCTAGGCTCGAGCCTGTGTTGGTGCCACATTTTTTTTTCGCCCGAGGCACCATCGTCGGAGAATCGTCGGAGAACCTGACCGATGGCATTGGGGGTTTCGACAATTGAAGAGGGTGGGGGGGTGTGCGCACATGATGTGTGTTGACATGAATTTTGTCCTCAAAAATAAAAATAATAATATTATACGAAATACAAAAAAAATAAATACGAAAAAATAATACAAAAAAATAGCAAAAAAATAAAAAAAAGAAAAATAATTGAGGATGGCATTGGCGCCATCCCCGACACCACGATCACCAGGCCCACCACCCATCACGTACCCTGTTCATCCTACCCTACTACCAGAAAATACAGAAGAAATAAAGAGGCAGGCTCATGTTTACATCCTGTGATCGAACCCCATGCCCTTCCTTCCAAACACGTATGGCTAGAGCTCTATAAATAGAGCTCATAGCGAAGCCAAAACAGACAGAGAAGAAGGAGGGGGAGATTCTGTAAAAAAAACTACAAAAAAAAAATATAAACCACAGTCCACCCCGCAGGGAGGAACCCAGCGTCGAAGCTACTTGCAAATGCAAGAAAACAAATCAGTCTTGCTTCAACAAAACAAACAAAAAAAATTGAAAACAAAAACTTTGAGCCCTGATCTACGTTGATCGAGGCTGTTTTCGACAAAAAGGAGGTCAAGTCTTGAAAGAACGCATTGAAGAGCACTTCTAGAAGTATTTTGGCATTTTTTAGTCACCAACGACCATCGCCGACGATGACCCAGGCGGCGACTGGAGCAGTGGCCCGACGACCGAACGGTGGACGGCCAGACCTCTCCCCCAGCTCTCTCTCTCCCTCTCTCCCTTTTTTTTCTGAAACAGAAACCAAATGAACCAAAAAAAAATCTTCAGCTATATATAGTAAAGCAAAAACTCAAAACGACGTCGTTTTAACCAAAGAGGATCCGTGCGTGGACCCGGATCTGACCCGAGATCCGCATAAACTGACCCGTCAACTCGTTTCATCCAACCTTGAACCGATCCAATGAACCGGTCTGAGCCGATCCGAACCACTAGACCGCCCGAACCACCTATCGAATCATAGAACTGATCAAACCAGTCTAGACCAGCACTGACCGGATCGATGACCGATCCGATTCAGGTAAAAAAAATTTTTTTTTAATTTTTTTTATATTATTATTTTCGTTATTTTAAGTATATTTTTATATTTATGCATGATAAATTTCTAAATTGGTTAGAATAAAGGTTTAATTGTTTTAATAATAATAAAATTGAAAACAAATAATAGTTAAAACTATATTTAAAATGTTCAAAAAAAATATTTATTATTATTATTATTATTTTCCCTACCTAGATGTTGGAGGGAATAAAAAATATTTTTCTAAAAGATAATTCTGCCTAGATGTTGGGGAATTATTATGAAAAATTTTCATAAAAAAACAAATAAGAAATTTTTAATTAGTTTAGAAAAATTATAAAAAATTGAACTTGCTCCGAAAGTCTGCCTAGATGATGGGGATTTTTAGAGATGTTCACGTTTTACTTAAATCTTAAACACTAATTTTTAATTTTCAAAATCCTAAGTTTTTAAAACCCCTAAAAATCCAAAATCCCCTAAAATTCAAAACCTCTTAAAATCCAAAGTCCCAAAAATCCTAAAGACAAGTGTGAAAATTCTGTTTGAATTAATTTGTTCCCGAATGCCGCCTAGATGATGGGGTATTTAGAAAATTTTACTTCGTTAAGTCTTTTCACACGATTTCTTAATTTGCATCAATAATAAGATTAATAAATAAAAAGTATAATAGTAAATTGGGAGCTTAAATATAAACAGTCGCACCTAAGCTCTGCCTAGATGTTGAAGAGTTAGGGTGGTCTTATTATACTTAACAATCCAACTTTTAAATTACATTTCATTTTACATAACATTCATTGACATTACACACATTAGCATGTTATTATTAGTATTTATTTGTACTATTTTGTCTTTAATTTTTATTTGTACTATTTTTAAAAAAAATTATGATATTATAAAATAAAATAAAAATAACATTTCGAAAGAAATAATTCTTGGTACTCGGCCTAGACGTTGGAGAGTCACTAACAATTATTTTCTATAAAGATTGTTATTTTATTTTATGGATTATTGTGTTAAATCTTAAGTAAAAAGAGTTATTTTAAATTCTGCCTAGATGTTGGAGAATTTTAAGATAATTCTTTAACTTAAAGATTTTCTCAATATTTCTAAATAAATATTTTAGCAAAATTTTATTCAAGTGAAGGGAATTAGGGTTAAATTTCAAATTAAAATCATTTTTATCCAACATCGAAAATAGCGCATAATTAAATGGTACCAATTTATGGGCATTATGGGGGTGCTAATCCTTCCCCATGCGTAACCGACTCCCGGACCCAACCTGGTTTTTCGTAGACCAAAATTATCTTTTTGATAAACTTTAAATCTGTTTTATAGTTTTATTAAAAAGATAAACTTTTGGGTGGCCAATCACACCCTAACAAAGATTGGTGGCGACTCCACTTTTTATTTATTTTTCTCTATTTTAAAACATCACTTTTACGTCTGGCGGTCCCAAAACCGTTACGACAACTTGGCGACTCCACTACAGATTTTTGAGACTCAGGCCAAATTTTAGTTATGCGCTATTAATAACTGTTGGATTTAATTAGTTTTATTTGATATTTAATTTAATTCTCTTTATTTAATTTTTCAAAATATACATACAAGTTAATAAATAAAATAAATTGCTTGTTATCTATTACTTTATTTTGATTTTGTGTTTATGATTTATTTATGTTATTTTGATTAATACATTACTTTGCACACACTTTGCATATTTATTCGCATGCATGAGCTCTAAACTCAGGCTCTTTCCCTTTTAGGAGGAATTGAAGTAGCTACGCTCTCGTGAGGTGATAACCTCCGCATTTGCTAGTGAAACACTTCCACTCAGACTGAACCCTTTCCGTTAGTAACCTGTAATGGGTGAGGATCGGGGAACCTTACTAGTCTATCTAGACAATGATGTGAGGAATAGTTTAGGAACTGTTAGACGCATAAACCTTAACCCAGCATATCGTAAGCCATATGAATCTTGTCGATCTTTTTATAGAAATAACCAAAAGAAAAGCATTTTCTTAAAAAAATATATATATAAATTTCCTCTTTACATGTAGTTCATTCATTTGGTAATTGTTCAAATTTTGCAATTTCATAAAATATTTTAGAATAAAGTGATTTTTTTTAAAGCATTATCCAACAAGCCAAAAAAACAAAAAAAAAAGTGGTTTTCAAAAAAATTAAAGATTTTTCTTAAATTCTTTGTTTATTGGCCCAATAATAAAACCAATTTTCATGTCCTAGTTATTTTGTTTTTCCCTCTAAAATTTTTTTTTATTTTGTTTCATCTTTTGCATTTCATACATCATAAAAAATAATACATGTATCGCATTCCATATGCATCATAAAAGGTAGTGTCAGTTTCACTAGGTTGGCATAAAACAAGCATTGTATTCCATGTAAAAATATAACATGCACTTGATAGGTTCATGCATTCCATACAAATATGCTGCATTAGTCATAGGAATACATCTCATCATTCATGTAAATATGTCATTGCATTTCATGCATATAAATTCATGAATGGTAAGGTCGTATGGAACAAACGTTGCATTTCATATCCCACTATCTCGGCAATATAATATTCCTTACATACACAGTCATGGTTGATAAAAATTTTCATTTGGGTCATTTGTACATATAAAAATTTATTGTTATAGGCATATACGCATTTCATGACATTCTTTAGCCATCATATTCATGTATTCATACTTTGTGTGTCATTGTTTTTATGATATTCATTCAATAAGGGTAGTAATCTAGAATTTTTTATCTAAGTCTTGGAATAAGTTATCTGTCTTGATGGGAATCAGAGTCACAAAAATGGGAGATCAATTAGAAGTAAGGATTAGTGCTTTGGAGTTGAATCAAGAGGAATTATGGTTTGAGCTTCGAGAGATGAAATGACAAATGGCTCAATTGATAGAAATGGTTAAAAGTAGTGGTATGGTTGAATTAGTTGCTCCTCAAATACCGTTGTCACTTCCATCAAGTTAAGGTCAATTGGCTCCCATTAGTTCCAGCATTCTGCCAGAGCATGCTAAAGCATTGGGTGATCTGAACAATGACCAAGGTTTGGGCGAACTCAAGAGAGGAATGGGTGAACTGGCCATGCAAATGACTGAGCTCAAGAGTTTGATTTCCAAAAATAAGTCAACTGGCTTCAAACAACCTCTACAAACTATCCCAAGTCCAAACCCATACCTAAATCCTCCTTATGACCATTTTCAACCTCTTTTCCAAGTACCTAAGATTAGACCCCCAATTTTCATGCAACCACCAAGAATTTCACACCTGAACCTATATCCACCATCTCATATTTCACAATCGCCTGTTCAGTATGCTATACCATCATTACCTTTTGAACCCAATCTTCGACCCAAAGTTTCTCAATTCACCTCAAGACTAACTAAACTATCATCTTTTCAGCAAAGCAAACCAACTGTAGGACAGAAAAACTTCGGTAACACCAAAGAAAAAATCCTTATTGATCTGATACCCATGTCCTATGCAGAGTTGTACCCATTACTTCTAGAAAATTATCTCATTGCCCCTATCCCTGCTGAACCTCGCAAACGACCTTTCCTCGAATGCTATGACCCGAATGCTCGATGTGAATACGACTTTGGCATCATTGGCCATTCTTTGGAAAATTGCACAGCTTTGAAACATAGGGTGCAAGGACTGATGAAAGCTGGATATCTGAGTTTTGATACCAAGATGAAGCTAGTTATTCACAACAACCCTTCTTTGATCCATGTCAAAATGGTAGGCAGTGCTACAGGCAACAGTAGGGTTAGTCAGGATGATGAATAAAAAGCTTTTTAAGCAAAGAGTTATCTTCCCTAGTAATCATAGTCAACTATTTTTTAGGAGAAACAAAGGGAAGTGGGAGTAGGTTTGGCACTTTTCGGCCCCAGCCTTAGAATAGTTCATGATGTGTAAACTTGATGCTTTTGGAAATGAATGGAAACTTCTTTTAACCTAGATTTTCTATGAATTAATGCATCTGTTTATTTTATTGGCACGCCTAAAAGAGTATAAGAAAGAATGATGGTTGCAAGTATGTTTTCACCAAACTTTTGAGACAGAAAAGATATATCTAGATGACCCATTTTGAATATAAGATGGAATTCAAGTTTCCCCTCACCAAAACAACAAAATTTAACTTGCATATCATGCATCATTTGCTTGAATTCATTGCTTTTCATGCCGGCTAAGGACAAGGAATGATAATTGTAAATATACTTTCGTCAAACCTTCAAAGCAATTTTTTTTTTATATACAATAGAATTCATGCCATGCATTTCTGACTTCTGATGATTAATAAAAGATTCAAGGATAGCTATCTTAGGAAACGAGGTCAGTTGAGTCTGCACACTTATAGCATTCGAGCTAGTACCATAATCATGGAAAATGAAGGTGCCAGTCGAATGGATAGAGTAGAAAAAACCCAAGGAGAGATCAGTGAAACAGTTACAGGAATACAACAAAACGTGAACAGACAACTGACAGAATTAAAATAGATGATAGTTGAATTGACAAAAGGAAAAGAAGTTGTTGAGACCTACAGGACAAGGGAGGAAACAGCTATCGAGACACCATTGTATCTATCTGGGTTCACATATGTTCAAGATCCCCATGTGTCACAAACACCTCAAACAACTGATGAACCTTATATTAGCCATTTTACCAAGTTACCATCAGTTCAAACAAATATCAATCCTGGGCATACTCCTCACGACTTCACTACTGTGTCTAATGTGGATGATCATAAAAAATTAAAGAAATTGAAGAGGGTGCCAGATCCATCAGAAGATATAGTGATGAAAGATAAGTATGATCTGTTGGAAGGGAGATTGAAAGCAATTGAAAGTCATGATGTCTACGAGAATGTTGATGCCAACGAGCTTAGTCTAGTGCCTGATCTCATTATTCCATCAAAATTCAAAGCCCCAAATTTTGAAAAGTATAATGAAACTGGATGTCCTAAAATACATTTGGCTCAATACTGTCACAAAATGGTTGGGTATGCTGGTGATGAAAAGCTACTTATTCATGTCTTTCAAGAAAGTTTGACTGGGATAGCAGCTAATTGGTATCATAGTTTGAAAAGCAGTCAAATTCATACTTGGAGAGATTTATCACAGGCATTCTTGAAGCAATACCAATATATGTTGGAGTTAGCTTCGGATCGATTAACCCTCTAAAATATGAGAAAGAACCCCAATGAGAGCTACAAAGAATATGCTGTTAGATGGAAGAATATGGCATCACAGGTACAACCACCTTTTACCAATAGGGAGTTGAATTCCCTATTTGTGGATACCCTTCCTTCTCCCTATTATGATAAGTTGATCAGCAATACTTCATAAGAGTTTGCAAATTTATTGTTTGCTGTGGGTAAAATTAAGGATGGGATAAGAAGGGGAAGAATTATAAATACTGGTGATGAAAAAAGAGGACATATTTTTGCAAAACAAGCCTAAGAAATAATTGTTAAAGGGCAAAATGAGAGAAATCTCACCATGATGCAAGAAGATCCAATGGATGATTATTCACAATGGCTATCATATTACCCCCAACCAATATTTGCGATCGATGATTTTCCTTGACCACTTCATCTGTATGCTCAAATTCCTTCACCATGAATAGAACCAAGGATCAACTTAAGCCATTCATAGAGTCATAAGAGAAAGAGAGCCAAAGTGTATCATTCACTTTCAATACCTTACGCTGAGCTCTTTACTTTACTGAAAGAGAATCATATGATCTCTGTTGTTCCTGCAAGACCCAAAAAACCTTCGTACCTGAAGTGGTATGATCCTAATGCTAAATGTGAGTTTCATGATGGAGTTAAGGGGCATTCCATAGAAGATTGTACTGCCTTCAAGGATAAAGTTCAAGCTTTGATCGATGCAGATGCTGCAAAGTTTAAAGAGCTAGTTGGTGGTTTTGATGATTGATAGTAGTAAAGTTACAAGTTAGTGATGCTAAAGTTGAAACATCAAGGGGAAAACTTTTGTTTATGTAACTTTAAATATCACCTCAAGAGTATGATCTAGATAATAAATTCTTTTTGGTCAAGTCTTAAGGTTTGCATTGCATGAGCAAACATTATGCATCATAGTGTTTTATTTCGTGTAAGTTTTGATATATAGTTGGTTTTTAAAAAAAAAAAAAAAGAAGAAAGATATTAGATGTGAATAAAGCCTCATGTGGTTAACTACCAAGGCTAGAGAAATTTTCTTGAGAAAAAAAATAAAAAAAAAAGAGAAAAAAGAAAAAATGAAGTTTTGAGTCTAAGATGAATTGGCAATCACTATTAGAAAATTTTCAAATACCTAAATGCCAATTTGCTCATTCAGTTGACCCTATTTCATCAGTCATGACCCCTTGATAGCCTTAAATTCAAATTTGTGAACCTTATTTTCACCTGATACTGTTGGCAATCTTTTCTAAGGCAATGAACAAATGAAACAGCCATTAACAAATGTGTGGTTCCTAGAAAATCAAGTCTATATGACTTTTTTTTTAGAATTCAAATGCGATAATTGAATATGATAAGATTATGCTACAGTTCTAAAATTTTCAAATCCAAAATACACTTAAGCATACTACCATTTCAGTTTTTTTATCCCAAAATTAACCTGATCCTTTGTCTTGAGGTATATTTGTCAGAAAAGAAATATCTCATTACCTCTAAGGCAACTTAAGTTATGATTAACCCTTTTGTTTTAAACATGTTTATCCCACATAATCTTTTTCTTATCCATTTCATATGACCCTTCTTTTGTAATTACTTTCATTATGGGTGGTTTGCTAAAATGGGACATCTTTCATGAAACGTGTTACTGGCAAAATGAATCTAGGTGTGAACTATGAGGGCATAAAAAAAAATAAAAACAACAAAAAAAAAGAGAAAAAAAAAGAAGAAAAAATTGGTTATGACATCATGCACTAAAAATTTTGAGCAAATCCAAAAAAGGTTATGACAAAGTCAAGGTTTTGAAAAAAAAAAAAACAAAAAATTTTTTTTGAGATTAAAAAGAATAAAACCTTTTTCCAAGTTCATTTTCTTGAAGAGTAGTCTTCAATTTAAGTGTTTATGCTTGAAGTGACAAATGGCCATCTTTCATTATCTCTTCACAAAAATAAAAATTTATCGCTTGTTACCCTTTGAGCTTGATTGAATTCTTTCAAAATAAACCCTGACTAAGGATCACTTTTCATATTTGTGAAAAAAAAAAAAAAGAAATACGTTTGAAGGATAAGAATGAGAATGTCTAATGGAATCTCATGTGATAGGGGCACAAACCCAGTATAAAAGTTCATAAATGTTTTGAATCCACTTAGTGAAAGGGTGTAAAAAAAAAAGGAAAGGAAGAATAAAAAAAAAGGGAAAGAAATGAATTGGTGGAAAGCACAAAATAGAATATACCTTAGAGTGTATCCTTCCAATAAAAAATGATCCTTAGTTTCAAATATCCTTAAATAGTTTTTTTGGGCCTTTTTATCCTTTTCTTTGGCGACCATGAACCTTAACCTACATTACAACCTTTGAAAAGTCCATATTGGATCAGGCATGAAAGCTTAAACTTGAAGAGTTTCTCTTGAAAAATGAACATTAATTTTTTGAGTTTTCCTTTTTGAAAAAATTTCTTTTCCTCTTTTGGATTAGATTTGAATTCTCAAGTGCATGGTGTGTAAAAAAAAAAAAAGAGAAAAATAGAAATAAATGTGGCTCTAGGGTGAAAACCCTCAAAAGGGCAGTCTAGAGCCAACCCTGAAAGGTCACTCCTGATGCTAAGTATGGTGGATGCTAAACAAAAGTAAAGCCAAACCTTTTGAAAGATCTAAAATATCAAAGCCATAGAAGTCTGAGATGGGTTGATTATTCCCAAATAACCCTTTAAAATCTTAAGCCCTTACAGCTAATCTTAACATATATCAAAATGTCGCATTTGGAGACTAAGAAAAATGTTGAATTGTTTAATTTTCAAGGAATTCATGCTTTTAGAAAAGCTTGTGTTTCATTTGTGAGCTTGCATGCCTCTTTCACTCCCTTCAAGGATTGGAACCTTTTGAATCAACATCGCTATCTACAAAACTATTACATCCATTTGGAAAGAAAATCCTCACCTTTTTCATTTTTGATAGGGATCGCCAAATTCTAAAAAAAAATAAAATAAAATAAAATAAAATTTAAGCCCAGTTTATCTAGCCATTAATGAAGTTTTAAGCCTAGTTTATCTGGCCAACAATGAAAATTTAAGCCTAGTTTATTTGGTCTCAAATTGAGATTTAAGCCCAGTTTATCTAGCCATCAATGATATTTAAGCCTAGTTTATCTGGCCATTAATGAAGCTTTAAGCCAGTTTATCTGGCTCTCAATGAAACTTTAAGCCAGTTTATCTAGCCATTAATGAAGCTTTAAGCCCAGTTCATCTGGCTATCAATGAGGTTTTAAACCTAGTTTATCTGGCTTCAAATGAAGATTTAAGCCAAGTTTAGCTGGCCTTCAATAAATTTAAGCCAAGTTTATTTAGCCCCAAAAGAAGTTTTAGAGTTTCAAAGTTTCAAAGTTCTATCCATAATAAAATTTCTCGATACATAACCTTTTGAAAGATCTTGCATTTACATTACTTGTATCATGAGAAAGACATTTAACCTAAAAAAAAAAGAGATATTCAAATTTGCATTGCTTATCTGTGCATCATGAAAGGGATATTTGCATTTGCACTTGCACAAGATATTTGCATTCGCATCATAAAAATTTTTTTTTTCATATTTGCACAACTATGGCATCCGCATCCTAGGAAATGGTATTTGTAGAAGCATTTACATGAAAAGAACATTGTCATTGTCAAATATAGTTGCATCAAGCATTCGCATCCTTGCATTTGCATTGAAATTTATATTTTTATCAACATTTCCATTAGCATCATTTGATCAAGATGGACATTTGTATCATTGATTGCATTCATTAAATCTGATTGAAAAAAAAAACATTTTCAAAAAAAAATTTCAAATTTTAAAGTTTCATCACCTTTGATTATGAAGAGCATTTAAAGATTTTGAGATTTGTAAGACCTCCGGGCATAATCTCTAAAAGCCTCTGCGCATGACTTTCAAGATTAAAAGATTTTCAAATTTTACAGTTTCATCGCTTCTAATTATAAGAAGCATTCAAAGATTTTGAGATTTGTAAGACCTCCGGGCATAATTTTGATTTACGATGTTATCCCGATCGATTTTTTATTTCTGACTTGCGATGTTACCTGAGTCAATTCTGTAAGACCTCCGGGCATGATTCTGTAAGACCTTCGAGCACGATTTCTAAGACCTCCAGGCATAATTTTGATTCGCGGTGTTATCCCGATCGATTCCTTATCTTTCGACTTATGATTTTATTCCAGTCGATTCTGTAAGACCTCCGGGCATGATTCTATAAGACCTCCAGGTATGATTCTTAAGACCTCCGAGCGTAATTTTGATTCGCGGTGTTATCCCGATCGATTCCTTATCTTTTGACTTACAATGTTATCCCAATCGATTTTGTAAGACCTTCGAACATAATTTCGATTCGCGGTGTTATCTCGATCGATTCTTTATCTTTTGACTACGATGTTATCCCAATCTATTCTGTAAGATCTCCGGGCATAATTTCGATTCGCGTGTGTTATCTCGATCGATTTATTTTTTTTTTAAACTTACGGTGTCATCCTAATTGTTTTGTTTAAAAAAAAATTCACAATCCATTTTCGGACAAAATCGTTGTCTTTGTCTTTGCCCTATTCTTGATTCTCAATAATGTGCAAAGAGGAGCAGCTGTTGACATCAATTTTGTCCTCAAAAATAAAAATAATAATATTATACGAAATACAAAAAAAATAAATACCAAAAAATAATGCAAAAAAATAGTAAAAAAACAAAAAAAAAGAAAAATAATTGAGGATGGCAGTGGTGCCATCCCCGGCACCGCTGCCACCAGGCCTACCACCCATCACATACCCTGTTCATCCTACCCTACTACCAGAAAATACAGAAGAAATAAACAGGCGGGCTCGTGCTTACATCCCGTGATCGAGCCCCATGCCCTTCCCTCCAAACACATATGGCTGGAGCTCTATAAATAGAGTTCACAGCGAAGCCAAAACGGACAGAAAAGAAGGAGGGGGAGATTCTATCCAAAAAAACTATAAAAAAAAAACAAAAACCACAGTCCTCCCCGTAGGGAGGAACCCAGCGCCGAAGCTACCTACAAAAGCAAGAAAATAGATCAGTCTTGCTTCAACAAAACAAACAAAAAAAATTGAAAACAGAAACTTTGAGCCCCGATCTATGTTGGTCGGGGCTATTTTCGACAAAAAAGAGGTTAGATCTTGAAAGAGCACGTTGAAGAGTGCTTCTGGAAGTATTTTGGCATTTTTCGATCACTAGCGACCACCGCCGACGATGACCCAAGCGGCGATCGGAGCGGTGGCCCGACGACTGAACGGTGGACGGCCAGACCTCTCCCCCAGCTCTTTCTCTCCTTCTCTCCCTTTTTTTGCTAAAAGAAAAACCAAATGAACCAAAAAAAATCTTCAGCTATATATAGTAAAGCAAAAACTCAAAATGACGTCGTTTAGGGAAAGACCCAAAACGACACCGTTTTAACCAAAAAGGATCCGCGCGAGGACCCAGATCTGACCCGAGATCCGTGTAAACCGACCTGTCAACCCACTTCATCCAACCTTGAACTGGTCCAGTGAACCGATCTGTGCCCGTCTGAACCACTAGACCACTCGAACCATCTATTGAATCACAAAACCGTCCAGACCAGCACTGACCGGACCGTTATCCGGTTTGGTTCAGGTAAAAAATTTTTTTTTTAATTTTTTAATTTTTTCTATATTATTATTTTTGTTATTTTAAGTATATTTTTCTATTTATGCATGATAAATTTCTAAATTTGTTAGAATAAATGTTTAATTGTTTTAATAATAATAAAATTGAAAACAAATAATAGTTAAAAATATATTAAAAATGTTCAAAAAAAATATTTATTATTATTATTATCATTTTCCCTGCCTAGATGTTGGAGGGAATAAAAAATATTTTTCTAAAAGATAATTCCACCTAGATGTTGGGGAATTATAATGAATAAATTTTCATAAAAAAACACATAAGAAATTTTTAATTAGTTTTGAAATATTATAAAAAATTGAACTTGCTCCGAAAGTCTGCCTAGATGATGGGGATTTTTAGAGATGTTCACGTTTTACTTAAATCTTAAACACTAATTTTTAATTTTCAAAATCCTAAGTTTTTAAAACCCTTAAAAATCCAAAATCCCCTAAAATTCAAAACCTCTTAAAATCCAAAGTCCTAAAAATCCTAAAGACAAGTGTGAAAATTCTATTTGAAGCAATTTGTTCTCGAATGCTGCCTAGATGATGGGGTATTTAGAAAATTTTACTTCGTTAAGTCTTTTCACACGATTTCTTAATTTGCATCAACAATAAGATTAATAGATAAAAATTATAATAGTAAATTGGGAGCTTAAATATAAACAGTCGCACCTAAGCTCTGCCTAGATGTTGAAGAGTTAGGGTGGTCTTATTATACTTAACAATCCAACTTTTAAATTACATTTCATTTTACATAACATTCATTGACATACACACATTAGCATGTTATTATTAGTATTTATTTGTACTATTCTGTCTTTAATTTTTATTTGTACTACTTTTTAAAAAAATTATGATATTATAAAATAAAATAAAAATAGCATTCCGAAAGAAATAATTCTTGGTACTCTGCCTAGACGTTGGAGAGTCACTAACAATTATTTTCTATAAAGATTGTTATTTTATTTTATGGATTATTGTGTTAAATCTTAAGTAAAAAGAGTTATTTTAAATTCTGCCTAGATGTTGGAGAATTTTAAGATAATTCTTTAACTTAAAGATTTTCTCAATATTTCTAAATAAATATTTTAGCAAAATTTTATTCAAGTGAAAGGAATTAGTGTTAAATTTCAAATTAAAATCATTTTTATCCCACATCGAAAATAGCACATAATTAAATGGTACCAATTTATGGGCATTGTTGGGGTGCTAATCCTTCCCCATACGTAACCGACTCCCGGACCCAACCTGGTTTTTTGTAGATCGAAATTATCTTTTTAATAAACTTTAAATTCGTTTTATAGTTTTATTAAAAAGATAAACTTTTGGGTGGCCAATCACACCCTAACAAAGATTGGTGGCGACTCCACTTTTTATTTATTTTTCTCTATTTTAAAACATCACTTTTACGTCCGGCGGTCCCAAAACCGTTATGACAATGTGCGATGGGTGCTGGTACTTGCCCTTATATTGGCCCCTTATCCCTCATCAAACCTTGAGAACTCACACCCCCTTAAAGAGCATTTGAGATTTTACAGGTTTGCTTCCAGTAGCCATTAAAGTGTCTGAAATGGGGACACTTTTTTCAAATGGTCACAAAATCCTGTACACTTCGAGTTTTTAGCTGAATATTTTCGTGCATGCCAAAAAAAATACAAGGATCACGTCTAACAAGTTTGGGCCAAAACTCCTTCTGAAAAAATTTAAAAAAAATCCCAAACCGTAAAAAGTTTCAAAAATTATGAAAAATAGAAAACGAGTCATCTTGCCATGAAAATTCACATGAAGGCTTAAGGGACCATTGTATGAATTTACAAGCCATAAAAATGGCATTGCCATGGAAAAAATATGAAGATGTGCCTAAACCCACCTACCACCCTATCGATCCACAGCTTGCGCATCCCGCCTCTCTGGCAGGCGTAGTGCCCGCCCACCCGCTCGTTTCATCGGTTGGCTTAGGCATATGGAGTTCATTCCCAGTCTAAGATCAGACCGGATCGAGGGTTGCGGTAGCAAGATTGGCAGCACATAAGGGGACCCGATCGATCCTTGGCTTGCGCATCCTACCCCTCTAGCCGGCTGAGCATGCGCACTCTCGTTTCGTGGGTTGACTTAGGCATACGGAGTTCATTCCTAGTCTAAGCAAATGAAAATCATTCCCAGTGTAAGATTTGACTGGATCGAGGGTTACGGGTGCACATGCTGGGCTCGAGAATGTGCTGGTGCCACATTCTCTTTTTGCCCGAGGCAACTTCGCCGGAGCATCGTCGGAGAATCTGACCGGCGACATTGGACTTCCGACGATTGGGGGGGCGGGGGGGGGGGAGTGTGCGCACATGATGTGCGATGGGTGCTGGTACTTGGCCCTTATATTGGCCCCCTATCCCTCATTAAACCTCGAGAACTCACACCCCCTTAAAGAGCATTTGAGATTTTACAGGTTTGTTGCCAGTAGTGATTAAATGTCTGAAATGGGGACACTTTTTTCAAATAGTCACAAAATCCTGTACACTTCGAGCTTTTACCTGAATTTTCTTATGCATGCCAACTAAACTACAAGGATCACGTCTACCAAGTGTGGGGCCAAAACTCCTTCTGAAAAAATTTTAAAAAATCCTGAACCATAAAAAGTTTCAAAAATTGTGCAAAATAGAAATCGAGTCGTCTTGCCATGAAACTTCACATGAAGGCTTAAGGGACCATTGTATGAATTTACAAGCCATAAAAATGGCATTGGCATGGCAAAAATATGAAGATGTGCCTAAACCCAACTACCACCGTATCGATCCATGGCTTGCGCATCCCGCCTCTTTGGTCGGCTTAGTGCCCGACCGCCCGCTCGTTTCATCGGTTAGCTTAGGTATACGGAGTTCATTCCTAGTCTAAGATCTGACTGGATTGAGGTTTTGGTAGCAGGATCAACAGCACACATGGGGGGACCCGACCTATCCCCAGCTTGCGCATCCTGCCTTTCTGGCCGACTGAGCGCCCGCACGCTCATTTTGTGCGTTGACTTAGGCATACGGAGTTCATTCCCAGTCTAAGCCTACGGAGTTCATTCCCAGTGTAAGATCGGACCGGACCGAGGGTTACGAGTGCACCTGCTGGGCTCGGGCATGTGCTAGTACCGCATTTTTTTCACCCGGGGCACCATCACCGGAGCATCACCGGAGAACCGACCGACGGCATTGGGGTTCCGGCGATTGGGGGCAGGGGGTGTGCGCACATGATGTGCGATGGGTGCTGGTACTTGGCCCTTATATTGGCCTCCTATCCCTCATTAAACTTCAAGAACTCACACCCCCTTAAAGAGCATTTGAGATTTTACAGGTTTGCTTCCAGTAGCCATTAAAGTGTCCGAAATGGGGACACTTTTTTCAAATGGTCACAAAATCCTGTACACTTCGACTTTTTAGCTGAATTTTTTTGTGCATGCCAAAAAAATAAAATTATCACGTGTACCAAGTTGGGGCCAAAACTCCTTCTGAAAAAATTTAAAAAAACTCTCGAACCGTAAAAAGTTTTGAAAATCATGAAATATAGAAAACGAGTTGTCTTGCCATGAAACTTCACATGAAGGCTTAAGGGACCATTGTATGAATTTACAAGCCATAAAAATGGCATTGGTACAGCAGAAATATGAAGATGTGCCTACAGCCACCTACCACCCTATCGATCCATGGCTTGTGCATCCCGCCTCTCTGGCCGGTGTAGTGCCTGCCCGCCTGCTCATTTTGTTAGTTGGCTTAGGCATACGGAGTTCATTCCTAGTCTAACATCAGACCGAATCGAGGGTTGCGGCAACAGTATTGACAGCACGTAGGGGGGACTCAACCGATCCCCGACTTGTGCATCCTGACATCTGGCTGGCAGAGCGCCTGCACGCTCATTTCGTCCGTTGACTTAGGCATACGGAGTTCATTCCCAGTGTAAGATCAGACCGGATCGAGGGTTACGGTAGTAGGATCAACAGCATACAGGGGGGACCCGACCGATCTGCGGCTTGCGCATCCTGCCCCTCTGGCCAACTCAGCACCTGCGCGTCATTTGTAGGTTGACTTAGGCATACGGAGTTCATTCGTAGTCTAAGCATACGGAGTTCATTCCCAGTGTAAGATCAGACCGAACCGAGGGTTGTGGGTGCACATGCTGGGCATGGGCATGTGCTGGTGTCGCATGTTTTTTTTCACCCGGGGCACCATCATCGGAGCATCACCGGAGAACCTGACCGGCGGCATTACGGTTCCGACGATTGGGGGGTAGGGGGTGGTGTGCGCACATGATGTGCGATGGGTGCTGGTAGTTGGCCCTTATATTGGCCCCTATCCCACATCAAACCTCGAGAACTAACACCCTCTTAAAAAGCATTTGAGATTTTACAGGTTTGCTGCCAGTAGCCATTAAAGTGTCTGAAATTGGGACACTTTTTTCAAATGGTCACAAAATCCTGTACAGTTCGAGTTTTTGGCTGAATTTTTTTGTGCATGCCAAAAAAAATACAAGGATATCGTCTGCCAAGTTTGCGGCCAAAACTCCTTCGGAAAAAATTTAAAAAATTCTCGAATCGTAAAAAGTTTCAAAAATCATGAAAAATAGAAAACGAGTCGTCTTGCCATGAAACTTCACATGAACGCTTAAGGGACCGTTGTATGAATTTACAAGCCATAATAATGGCATTGGCATGGCAGAAATATGAAGATGTGCCTAAACCAATCTACCACCCTATCGATCCACGGTTTGCGTATCCCGTCTCTCTGGCCGACGTAGTGCCCGCCCGCCCGCTCGTTTCGTTGGTTGGCTTAGGCATACGGAGTTCATTCCTAGTCTAAGATCGAACCAGACTGAGGGTTGCAATAGCAGGATCGACAGCACGTAGGGGGGGACCCAACCTATCCTCGGCTTGTGCATCCTGCCCCTCTGGCCGGCTGAGCACCCGCACGCTCGTTTCGTGGGTTGACTTAGGCATACGGAGTTCATTCGCAGTCTAAGCATACCGAGTTCATTCCCAGTGCAAGATCGGACCAGACCTAGGGTTACAGGTGGGCTCAGGCATGTGCTGGTGCTGCATTTTTTTTCACTCGGGGCACCATCGCTGGAGCATCATCGAAGAACCTGACTGGCGACATTGGGGTTTCGATGATTGGGGGGCGGGGGGTGTGCGCACATGATGTGCGATGGGTGCTGGTACTTGGCTCTTATATTGGTCCCCTATCCCTCATCAAACCTGGAGAACTCACACCCCCTTAAAGAGCATTTGAGATTTTGCAGGTTTGCTGCCAGTAGGCATTAAAGTGTCTTAAATGGGGACACTTTTTTCAAATGGTCACAAAATCCTGTACACTTCGAGTTTTTAGCTGAATTTTGTTGTGCATGCCAACAAAAATACAAGGATCACGTCTACCAAGTGTGGGGCCAAAAATCCTTCTGAAAAAATTTAAAAAAAATCCCAAACCGTAAAAAGTTTCAAAAATCGTGAAAAATAGAAAACGAGTCGTCTTGCCATGAAACTTGACATGAAGGCTTAAGGGACCATTGTATGAATTTACAAGCCATAAAAATGGAATTGGCATGGCAAAAATATGAAGATGTGCCTAAACCCACCTACCACCCTACCGAGCCACGGCTTGCGCATCCCGCCTCTCTGGCCGGCATAGTGCCCGCCCGCCTGCTCATTTCGTCGGTTGGCTTAGGCATACGGAGTTCATTCCTAGTATAAGATTGGACTGGACCGAGGGTTGCGACAGTAAGATCGACAGCACACAGGGGGGACCCGATTGATCCCCGGCTTGCACATCCTGTGCCTCTGGCTGGCTGAGCGTCCGCACGCTTGTTTCATGGGCTGACTTAGGCATACGGAGTTCATTCCCAGTCTAAGCATACGGAGTTCATTCCCAGTGTAAGATCGGATCAGACCGAGGGTTGCAGGTGCACATGTTGGGCTTGGGAATGTGCTGGTGCCACATTTTTTTTCACCCGGGGCACCATCGCCGGAGCATCGACGAAGAACCTAACCGGCGGCATTGGGGTTTCGACGATTGGGGGGCGGGGGGTGTGCGCACATGATGTGCAATGGGTGCTGGTACTTCGCCCTTATATTGGCCCCCTAACCCTCATCAAACCTCGTGAACTCACACCCCCTTAAAGAGCATTTGAGATTTTACAGGTCTGCTGCCAGTAGCCATTAAAGTGTCTGAAATGGGGACACTTTTTTCAAATGGTCACAAAATCCTGTACACTTCGATTTTTTAGCTGAATTTTTTTATTCATGCCAACAAAAATACAAGGATCATGTCTACCAAGTGTGGGGCCAAAACTCATTCTGAATAAATTTTAAAAAAATCCCGAACCGTAAAAAGTTTCAAAAATCGTGAATAATAAAAAACGAGTCGTCTTGCCATGAAACTTCACATGAAGGCTTAAGGGACCATTCTATGAATTTACAAGCCATAAAAATGGCATTGGCATGGCAGAAATATGATGATGTGCCTAAATCAAGATACCACCCAATCGATCCACGGCTTGCGCATCTCACCTCTCTGGTCGGCGTAGTGCCCGCCCGCTCGCTCATTTCGTCAGTTGGCTTAGGCATACGGAGTTCATTCCCAATCTAAGATAGGACCGGATCGAGGGTTAGGGTAGTAGGATTGGTAGCACGTAGGGGGGGACTCGACCGATCCCCGACTTGCGCATCCTGCCCCTCTGGCCGGCTGAGCTCGCGCATGCTCGTTTCGTGGGTTGACTGAGGCATACGGAGTTCATTCCCAGTCTAAGCATACGGAGTTCATTCCCAGTGTAAGATCGGACTGGACCGAGGGTTACCGGTGCACATGCTGGGCTCGGGCATGTGCTGGTGCGGCATTCTCTTTTCGCCTGAGGCAACATCGTCGGAGCATCGCCGGAGAATCTGACCGACGGTAATGGGGTTCCGACGATTGGGGGGGCAGGGGGTGTGCGCACATGATGTGCAATGGGTGCTGGTACTTGGCCCTTAGATTATCCCCCTATCCCTCATCAAACCTCGAGAACTCGCACCCCCTTAAAGAGCATTTGAGATTTTACAGGTTTGCTGCCTGCAGCCATTAAAGTGTCTGAAATGGGGACACTTTTTTCAAATGCTCACAAAATCTTGTACACTACGAGTTTTTAGCTGAATTTTTCTTGTGCATACCAACAAAAATACAAGGATCACATCTACCAAGTTTGGGGCCAAAACTCCTTCTGAAAAAATTTTAAAAAAATCCCGAACCGTAAAAAGTTTCAAAAATCATGAAAAATAGAAAACGAGTTGTCCTGCCATGAAACTTTGCATGAAGGCTTAAAGGACCATTGTATGAATTTACGAGCCATAAAAATGGCATTGGCACGATAGAAATATGAAGATGTGCCTAAACCCACCTACCACCCTATCGATTCATGGCTTGCGCATCCCGCCTCTCTGCCCGGCGTAGTGCCCGCCCGCCCACTCGTTTCGTCAGTTGGCTTAGGCATACGGAGTTCATTCCCAGTCTAAGATCTGACCTGACAGAGGGTTGTGGTAGCAGGATCGGTAGCAGGCAGAGGGGACTCAACCGATCCCCAGCTTGGGCATCCTGCCCCTCTGGCTGCTGGGCACTTGTACGCTCGTTTCGTGGGTTGACTTCGGCATACGGAGTTTATTCCTAGTCTAAGCATACGGAGTTCATTCCCAGTGTAGGATCGGACGGGATCGAGGGTTGTGGGGGCACATGCTGGGCTCAGGCATGTGCTGGTGCCGCATTTTTTTTTGCACGAGGCACCATCCGCGGAGCATCATCGAAGAACCTGTCCGGCGGCGTTGAGGTTCCGGCGATTGGGGTGGGCGGGGGGGGGTGTGTGCACATGATGTCCAGTGGGTGCTGGTACTTAGCCCTTATATTGGCCCCCTATCCCTCATCAAACCTTGACAACTCGCACCCCCTTAAAGAGCATTTGAGATTTTACAGGTTTGCTGCCAGTAGCCATTAAAGTTTTTGAAATCAGGACACTTTTTTCAAATGGTCACAAAATCCTGTACACTTCGAGTTTTTAGCTGATTTTTTTTGTGCATGCCAAGAAAAATACAAGGATCATGTCTACCAAGTTTGGGGCCAAAAATCCTTCTGGAAAAATTTTAAAAAAGTCCCAAACAGTGAAAAGTTTCAAAAATCGAGAAAAATAAAAAACGAGTCGTCTTGCCATGAAACTTCACATGAAGGCTTAAGGGACCATTGTTTGACTTTACAAGCCATAAAAATGGCATTGGCATGGCAGAAATATGAAGATGTGCCTAAACCCACCTACCACCCTATCGATCCATGGCTTGCGCATCCCGCCTCTCTGGCCGGCATAGTGCCCGCCCGCTCGCTCGTTTCGTCGATTAGCTTAGGCATACGGAGTTCGTTCCCAGTCTAAGATCAGACCAGACCGAGGGTTGTGGCAGCAGAATTGGCAACATGCAAGGGGGGACCTGGTTGATCCCCGGCTTGTGCATCTTGCCCCTCCGGTCTGCTGAGCGCCCGCACGTTCGTTTCATGGGTTGACTTAGGCATACGGAGTTCATTCCCAGTCTAAGCATACCAAGTTCATTCCCAGTGTAAGATCAGATCGGACCGAGGGTTGTAGGTGCACATGTTGGGCTCGAGAATGTGTTGGTACCACATTTTTTTTCGCCCGGGGCACCATCATCGGAGCATCGACGGAGAACCTAACCGGCGGCATTGGGGTTTCGATGATTGGGGGACGGAGGGTGTGCGCACATGATGTGCAATGGGTGCTGGTACTTGACCCTTATATTGGTCCCCTAACCCTCATCAAACCTCGAGAACTCACACCCCCTTAGAGAGCATTTGAGATTTTACAGGTTTGCTGCCAGTAGCCATTAAAGTGTCTGAAATGGGGACACTTTTTTCAAATGGTCACAAAATCCGGTACACTTTGAATTTTTAGCTGAATTTTTTTGTGCATGCCAAAAAAAGTAGAAGGATCATGTCTAACAAGTTTGGGGCCAAAACTCCTTCTGAAAAATTTTTTAAAAAATCCCGAACTGTAAAAAGTTTTAAAAATCATGAAAAATAGAAAACGAGTCGTCTTGCCATGAAACTTCACATGAAGGCTTAAGGGACCATTGTATGAATTTACAAGCCATAAAAATGGCATTGGCATGGCAGAAATATGAAGATGTGCCTAAACCCACCTACCACCCTATCGATCCACGGCTTGCGCATCCCGCATCTCTGGCTGGCGTAGTGCCCGCCCGCCCACTCGTTTCGTTGGTTGGATTAGGCATATGGAGTTTTTTCCCAGTCTAAGATCGGATCAGACCGAGGGTTGCAGTAGTAGGATCGACAGCATGCAGGGGGGACCCGATCGATCCCTGACTTGTGCATCCTGCCCATCTGGTGGGCTGAACGCCCGCACGTTCGTTTCGTGTGTTGACTTAGGCATACGGAGTTCATTCCCAGTCTAAGCATACGAAGATCATTCCCAGTGTAAGACCGGACCGGACCGAGGGTTACGGGTGCACATGCTAGGCTCGAGCATGTGCTGGTGTCGCATTTTTTTTCACCTAGGGCACCATCACCGGGGCATCGTCGGAGAACCTGACTGGCTGTATGAGGGTTTCGACGATTGGGGGGACGGGGCGGGTGTGCGCACATGATGTGAAATGGGTGCTGGAACTTGGCCCTTATATTGGCCCCCTATCCCTCATCAAACTTGGAGAACTCACACCCCTTAAAGAGCATTTGAGATATTACAGGTTTGCTGCCAATAGCCATTAAAGTATTTGAAAAAGGGACACTTTTTTCAAATGGTAACAAAATCCTGTACATTTCGAGTTTTTAGCTGAATTTTTTTGTGCATGCCAACAAAAATACAAGGATCACGTCTACCAAGTTTGGGGCCAAAACTCCTTCTAAAAAAATTTTAGAAAAATCCCGAACCATAAAAAGTTTCAAAAATCGTGAAAAATAGAAAATGAGTCATCTTGCCATGAAACTTCACATGAAGGCTTAAGGGACCATTGTATGAATTTACAAGCCATAAAAATGGCAATGGCATGGCAAAAATATGAACATGTGCCTAAACCCACCTACCACCCTATCGATCCACAGCTTGCGCATCCCGCCTCTCTGGCCGGCGCATTGCCCGCCCGCCCGCTCGTTTCATCGGTTGGCTTAGGCATACGGAGTTCATTCGTAGTCTAAGATTGGATCAAACCAAGTGATGTGACAGCAGGATTGGCAGCACATAGGGGGGACCCGATCCATCCTCGGCTTGTGCAACCTACCCATCTGGCCGACAGAGTTCATTCCCAGTCTAAGCATACGGTGTTCATTCCCAGAGTAAGATAGGATCAGACCGAGGCTTGTGCATGCACATGCTGGGCTCGGGCATGTGCTGGTGCCACATTTTTTTTTGCCCGGGGCACCATCATCGAAGTATCGTCGGAGAACCTTACCGGCGGCATTGGGGTTTCGACGATTGGGGGGCGGGGGGTGTGCGCACATGATGTGCGATGGGTGCTGGTACTTGGCATTTATATTGGCCCCCTATCCCTCATCAAACCTCAAGAACTCACACCCCCTTAAAGAGCATTTGAGATTTTACAGGTTTGCCGTCAGTAGCCATTAAAGTGTCTAAAATGGGGACACTTTTTTCAAATGGTCAAAAAATCCTATACACTTCAAGTTTTTAGCTGAATTTTTTTGTGCATGCCAACAAAAATACAAGGATCATGTCTACCAAGTTTGGGGCCAAAAATCCTTCTGAAAAAATTTTAAAAAAATCCCGAATCGTAAAAGGTTTTAAAAATCGTGAAAAATAAAAAACGAGTCGTCTTGCCATGAAACTTCACATGAAGGCTTAAGGGACCATTGTATGAATTTACAAGCCATAAAAATGGCATTGGCATGGCAGAAATATGAAGATGTGCCTAAACCCACCTACCACCCTATTGATTCACGGCTTGTGCATCCCGCCTCTCTGGCCGGCGCA
Organism: Durio zibethinus; assembly: GCF_047325235.1. NCBI lineage: Eukaryota > Viridiplantae > Streptophyta > Magnoliopsida > Malvales > Malvaceae > Durio > Durio zibethinus. The sequence continues at coordinate 17,365,506 of NC_143169.1, forward strand.
GTGCCCGCCCGCCCGCTCATTTCATCGGTTGGCTTAGGCATACGGAGTTCATTCCTAGTCTAATATCGGATCAAACCAAGGGATGCAACAGCAGGATCAGCAGCACACAGGGGGGACCCGGTCGATCCTCAGCTTGTGCATCCTACCCCTCTGGCCGGTTGAGCGCCCGCACGTTCGTTTCGTGGGTTGACTTAGGCGTACGAAGTTCATTCCCAGTCTAAGCATACGGAGTTCATTCCCAGTGTAAGATCGAACCGGACCGAGGGTTGTGGGTGCACATGCTTGGGCTCAGGCATGTGCTGGTGCCGCATTTTTTTTCACCCGGGGTACCATCGCCGGAGCATCGCCAGAGAACCTGACCAGCGGCATTGGGGTTTCGACGTTTGGGGGGGTGGGGGTGTGCGCACATGATGTGTGATGGGTACTGGTACTTGGCCCTTATATTGGCCTCCTATCCCTCATCAAACCTTGAGAACTCACAGCCCCTTCAAGAGCATTTGAGATTTTACAGGTTTGCTGTCAGTAGCCATTAAAGTGTCTGAAATGGGGACACTTTTTTCAAATGGTCACAAAATCCTGTACACTTCGAGTTTTTAGCTGAATTTTTTTATGCATGCCAACAAAAATACAAGGATCACGTCTACCAAGTTTGGGGCCAAAACTCCTTCTAAAAAAATTTTAAAAAAATTTCGAACCGTAAAAAGTTTTAAAAATCGTGAAAAATAGAAAATGAGTCGTCTTGCCATGAAACTTCACATGAAGGTTTAAGGGACCACTGTATGAATTTACAAGCCATAAAAATGGCATTGGCACAGCAAAAATACAAAGATATGCCTAAAACCACCTGCCAACCTATCGATCCACGGCTTGCGCATCCCCCCTCTCTGGCCAACGTAGTACCCGCCCGCTCGCTCGTTTCGTCGGTTGGCTTAGGCATACGGAGTTCATTCCCTATCTAAGATCAGACCAAACCAACGGTTTTGGCAGCAGGATCAGCAACGCACAGCGGGGGCCCAAGTCGATCCCCGACTTGCGCATCCTGCCCCTCTGGCTGACTGAGCGCCCGCACGCTCGTTTCGTGCGTTGACTTAGGCATATGGAGTTCATTCGCAGTCTAAGCAGACAAAGTTCATTCCCTGTGTGAGATCAGACCGGACCGAGGGTTGTGGGTGCACATGCTAGGATGGGCATGTGCTGGTGTCGTATTTTTTTTGCCCCGGGCACCATCGCCGGAGAACCTGACCGACGACATTGGGGTTCCGGCGATTGGAGGGGCAGGGGGTGTGCGCACATGATGTGCAATGGGTGCTGGTACTTGGTGCTTATATTGGCCCTCTATCCCTTATCAAACCTCGAGAACTTGCACCCCCTTAAAGAGCATCTGAGATTTTACAGGTTTGCTGCCAGTAGCCATTAAAGTGTCTGAAATGGGGACACTTTTTTCAAATGCTCACAAAATCCTGTACACTTCGTGTTTTTAGCTGAATTTTTTTGTCCATGCCAACAAAAATACAAGGATCACGTCTACCAAAAGTTTTGAAAATGAGTGTAAGATCGAACCAAACCGAGGGTTGCGGGTGCACATGCTAAGCTTGGGCATGTGTTGGTGCCACATTTTTTTTCGCTCGGGGCACAATCATCGGAGCATCACCGGAGAACCTGACCGACGACATTGGGGTTTCGGTAATTGGGGGGAGGGGGTGTGCACACATGATGTGCACTGGGTGCTGGTACTTGGCCCTTATATTGGCCCCCTATCCCTCATCAAACCTCGAGAACTCACACCCCCTTAAAGAGCATTTGAGATTTTATAGGTTTACTACCAGTAGCCATTAAAGTGTCTAAAATGGGGACACTTTTTTCAAGTGGTCACCCTATCGATCCACTTCGAGTTTTTAACTAAATTGTTTTGTGCATGCCAACAAAAATACAAGGATCACGTCTACCAAGTTTGGGACTGGACCAAGGGTTGTGGCAGCAGGATTGATAGAACAAAAGAGGGGACCCGATCGATCCCTGGCTTGTGCATCCTGCCCCTCTGGCTGGCTGAGCGCTCTCATGCTCATTTCATGGGTTGACTTAGGCGTACGGAGTTCATTCCCAGTCTAAGCATACGGAGTTCATTCCCAGTGTAAGATCGAATTGGATCGAGGGTTGCGGGTGCACATTTGGGCTCGGGCATGTGCTGGTGCCACATTTTTTTTCACCTGGGGCACCATCACCGGAGCATCGCTGGAGAACTTGACCTGCGGCATTGGGGTTCCGACGATTGGAGGGGCGAGGGGGGTGTGCACACATGATGTGCGATGGGTGCTGGTACATGGCCCTTATATTGGCCCCCTATCCCTCATCAAACCATGAGAACTCACACCCCCTTAAAGAGCATTTGAGATTTTACAGGTTTGCTGCCAATAGCCATAAAAGTGTCTGAAATGGGGACACTTTTTTCAAATGGTCACCCTATCGATCCACTTCGAGTTTTTAGTTGAATTTATTTATGCATGCCAAAAAAAATACAAGGATCACGTCTACCAAGTTTGGGGCCAAAACTCCTTCTGAAAAAATTTAAAAAAAATCTCGAACCGTAAAAAGTTTCAAAAATCGTGAAAAATAGAAAACGAGTCATCTTGCCATGAAACTTCACATGAAGGCTTAAGGGACCATTGCATGAATTTACAAGCCATAAAAATGGCATTGGCATGGAAAAAATATGAATATGTGCCTAAACCCACCTACCACCCTATCGATCCACGGCTTGCTTATCCCACTTCTCTAGCCGGTGTAGTGCCCGTCCGTCCGCTTGTTTCATCGGTTGGCTTAGGCATATGGAGTTCATTCCCAGTCTAAGATTCGACCAGACTGAGGGTTGCAGCAACAAGATCGGCAGCACGCAGGGGGGGACCCGACCGATCCCCGACTTGCGCATCCTGCCCCTCTGGCCGGCTGAGCACCAGCATGCTCATTTCGTGGGTTGACTTAGGCATACAGAGTTCATTCCCAGTCTAAGCATACGGAGTTCATTCCTAGTGTAAGATCAGACCAGACCGAAGGCTGTGGGTGCACATGCTGGGCTCGAGCATGTGATAGTGCCACATTTTTTTTCACCCAGGGCACCATCGTCAGAGCATCGTCGAAGAACCTGACCGGCAGCATTGGGGTTCCGACGATTGGGGGGCGGGGTGGTGTGCGCACATGATGTGTGATGGGTGCTGGTACTTGGCCCTTATATTGGCTCCCTATCCCTCATCAAACCTCAAGAACTCACACCCCCTTAAAGAGCATTTGAGATTTTACAAGTTTGCTGCCAGTAGCCATTAAAGTGTCTAAAGTGGGGACACTTTTTTCAAATAGTCACAGAATCCTGTACACTTCAAGATTTTAGCTAAATTTTTTTGTGCATGCCAACAAAAATACAAGGATCACGTCTACCAAGTTTGGGGCCAAAACGCCTTCTGAAAAAATTTTAAAAAAATCCCAAACCATAAAAAGTTTCAAAATTTGTGAAAAATAGAAAATGAGTCGTCTTGCCATGAAACTTCACATGAAGGCTTAAGGGACCATTGTATGAATTTACAAGCCATAAAAATGGCATTTGCATGGTAGAAATATGAAGATGTGCGTAAACCCACCTACCACCCTATCGATCTACGGCTTGCGCATCTCGTCTCTCTGGCCGACGTAGTGCCCGCTCGCCCGCTAGTTTCATCGATTGACTTAGGCATACGGAGTTCATTCCAAGTCTAAGATCGGACCGAACTGAGGGTTATGGTAGTAGGATTGGTAGCACGTAGGTGTCACGGGCTCTGACCTTAGACTCAGAATTCGTGCGGCCTTAGCTTGGAATCTCCTCCTTTGTGCCTAAGTCAGCCTAAAACGCAAGCGTGCGAGCACTAGAACAATGGGAAGGGCTGATTATGCACGTTAAAGAGAAACAAGATAAGAAGATAGAATTCTAGAAATGCTCTTGTATTCATTGAAACGGAAGTGTTTGATGGTGTACAAATGAGGGTGGAATAGCTCTCTATTTATAGTTGAGGCTTCAGCTACAACTTAATGGCATATCCCTAGAATAAAGGCTAAAATCATGGGATTATAATCAATCAGGATGCTAACTCCTGATTTTTTAGGTCAACCAAATCTGCCAAGATGCTCCTGCTTGTTTCCAGAAGCTTTCCATGCGTGTCTAACACCTTGGACCCTTCTAGATGTGGTGCGGGCAGCTTGTATGCTAGGCCTTGGTCTCACGGGCTGGCCTGCAAGTCGGGCAAGCATTCTAAGCTCGTTTGCTAGGCTTTGCACACAGATACCGACCAGCACGCCTGGTCTGCGGGCCTCAACCTCTAGCTCGCCTGTTGGTCTGCCTGATGTGCCTGGCGTGTCTGCGCAAGGCATGACATTCTCCCCCACCTGATTGTGCAACGCCCTCATTACATCTTCTGCATGGTACTACCTGATCTCCTCCTCGAACTGCCATAAGTCCTCTGCTGGTTTCCAGCTCACCTCACTATCTGAAAGTCTCTTCCAGCGCACCAAGTACTCATGTCTTGGTTGATAGTTCTTTCGTCTCACCTCCTGATCAGCTATGATGCTGTGGACCTCCTTCTCATATAAGGCCATTGCTCCCAATGGCGCACGCTTTGACTCTGTCCATCCTGGATCTCCCTCATCGTCATAGAACGGCTTGAGCATGCTCACATAGAACACTGGGTGTACCTTCAACTTGGGTGGCATATCTAGCTTGTAGGCAACCTTGCCTACCCTCTTGACTATTCGAAAAGGTCTCTCATACCTCCGGACTAGGCCTTTGTGCAGCCCCCTGTGGCGCACAATGGGATGCAACTTTACCAACACCAAGTCTCCAACCTGGAACTGCATGTCCCACCTATTCTGGTCTGCCCACTTCTTCGACCTCTTGGCCGCCTTGTGTAGACAAACTCTGGCCAAGTTAGTTTGCTCCTGCCATGCCTTGGCAAACTTGTATGTTGCTGGATTTCGCCCTGTATAACCTACAGCAATTGAACTGGGTGTTAGTGGTTGTTGCCCTGTCACAACCTCAAATGGGCTATGGTTCGTTGCCTCGCTCCTTTGCAAGTTGTAGGAAAGCTATGCAATATCTAGCAGCTTTGGCCAGTCCCCTTTGTGTGGCACTCACATAGTGCCTGAGGTAGACCTCCAATAGTCCATTCACTCGTTCTGTCTGCCCATTGGTCTACGGATGCATGTTGGTGGAAAAGTTCAAGTCTAACCCCAACAGCTTGAACAACTCAGTCCAGAACCTACCCATGAACCGCCCGTCCTGATCACTAACAATGGTCTTCGACACTCCCCAGTACTTAACCATGTTCTTCAGGAACAATCGAGCTGCCTCCTCAGCTGGGCACTCCTTGGTTGCTGGAATGAAAATTCCATACTTGGAAAACCTGTCCACCACTACCATGACGCTTCCAAACCCCTCTGTCTTGGGTGGACTGACTATAAAATCCAAAGAAACACTCTCCCATGGTCGCTCTGGCACTGGCAATGGCTCCAAGAGACAACCTAGTTTCTTGAGCTCCATCTTGTCCTATTGGCACACAAGACAAGTCTTCACATAGGCCTCCACATCGTCCCTCATGTGTGGCCAGTAGTACCGATCCTCGATCAACGCCAAGGTACAGCTCACTCCAGGGTGTCCAGCCCACCTTGAATCATGACATTGTTGCAAAACTTCCTTGCGGTGCTTCCCGTGCTGCGGCACAAGCAGTCTACTGCCCCTGGTTTACAACAAACCATCTTGCAACCAAAATCGCCTAGTCTTACCTTGTTGGGCGTACTCCATCAAAGCCTTGGCTATAGGATCATACGTAAGTCCCTCCTTGATGCGCGGCACCAATGACCCCTCTGGTTGGCTAATGGCAGCAAGGTTAGCCTTCCTGCTCAGGGCGTCTGCCACTAGGTTTGCCCGTCCTGGCTTGTACTCCATCTGAAAATCAAATTCTACAAGAAAATCTTGCCATCTCGCCTGCTTGAGGGATAGCTTCTTCTGCGTCTGGAAGTAGCTGGTCGCTACATTGTCCATCCTCACCAAGAACCTCGACCCCAACAGGTAATGGCACCAAGTGTGCAAGCAGTTCACCACTGCAGTTATCTCTTTCTCTTGGATCGTGTACTTGCATTCAGTCTCATTTAGGTTCCTGCTCTCGAACGCGACTGGACGTCCCTCCTGCATCAACACGCCCCCTATGGCAAAGTTTGATGCATTTGTATGCACCTCATATGGCTTGGCAAGGTCAGGTAAGGCCAAGACTGGCTCCTCAGTCACAGCCCGCTTCAACCTGTCAAAGGCTTCCTGGCACCCTACGCTCCACTCCCATGCTCTCTCTTTCTTGAACAAGTCAGTCAATGGCATGGCTATTGCTGAGTGACCTTTGATGAAGCGCCTGTAGTAGTTAACCAGCCCAAGGAACAATCTCCACTCAGTGACCTTGGCTAGCGGTTTCCATTCCAGGATGGCGTGTATCTTACCTTCATCCATGTGTATCTTGCCTTCATCCATGTGTATCTTGCCTTCATCCATGTGTATCCTACCACCTCCCACTATGTGGCCTAGGAACGGGATCTCCTGCAGGGCGAATGAGCACTTCTCCCTCTTGACAAATAGCTTGTGTGCCCGCAACACCTCGAACACCTATCTCAAGTGGTCTACATGCTCTCCCAAAGTCTGGCTGTAGATCACAATGTCATCTAAATAAACCACAACAAACCGATCAAGGAATGACTGAAGTACCTTGTTCATAAGGGTGTAGAATGTTGTTGGGGCATTCGTGAGTCCGAAAGGCATCACCAAGAACTCATACGAACCATACCGAGTGACACATGCTGTTTTTGGCTCATCTCCCTCTGCGATCCTGACTTGATAGTAGCCCGACCTCAAATCCAGCTTAGTGAACCACCTTGCGCTCCCAAGTTGATCGAACAAGTTCATAATGAGTGGGATGGGGTACTTGTTCTTAATGGTCAACTTGTTCAAGGCCTGGTAGTCTATGCACAGCTGTAACGACCCATCATGCTTGTGCTGGAATAGAACTGATGCACCATAGGGTGCCTTCGATGGCTTGATAAAGCCAGCATCAACTAACTCCTTGAGCTGCTTCCTTAACTCCTCCAACTCTAGTGAAGAATTCGATAAGGGGCTATGGCTAGTGGCTTGGCCTCGGAAAGTAGCTTAATCTTATGGTCCACCTTCCTCTTAGGTGGTAGCTTGCTAGGCAGCTTTGCGGGCATCACATCACTAAAGGTCTTCAGCACCTTTAGCACCTCCAAGGGTGACTCAGTCTCCTTCTCCCTTGGCTCATCATATTTCAGGGCTACCAAGAAGGTGTCTTCTTGTCTGCTTACCACCTTGGCAAATTGGATGGTTGACACCACCCGCGACCCAACTCTAGACCCTCTTCTCAACGGCACTAGGCATTGGCACCGTGCATCCAAGATGCAAACACAATCGGCAAAAAGCATAAGGAAGGTGTTAATCCGAACAAAGAAATCTAACCCAATCACAAACTCATAGTCGTCAAAGGGTATTACCTCAATGGTCTCCTTGCCTTTCCAGTCTCCAAGCTGTAACTCCACTCCCCGTGCTACTCCAATGGCTGGAACTTCCTTGGAGTTCACTGTTTTAATGGTACCAATCCTTTTCTGCACCTTTAGTCCGAGTTTTTGGGCTCCATCACCTAAAATAAAAAGATGTGAGGCACCTGTGTCCACCAGTGCGCTCACCTTCTAACCCGCAACCATCAGATCAGCAAACATCAAGCCCTTTAGCTTGTGGCTCCCCTTACTCTAGACAGCATTAAGCACTAACGACCCAAGCTTTGCTGCCTTTGACTCTGTCTCCTCGTCAAACTCCTTGTCTACAACAGCCAGCTTGCCCTTCTACGGGCAATTGTGTGCTATGTGGCTCCCTCCACATAGGTAGCATGCTAGTGGTTTTTAATCCCTCTTTGCTTTCCACTTGCCTGCTGGTGGCTTCCTCTCGCCATCCTTGGTTGAATGGTCTCGATCTCCATCCTTGGACTCTCGATCACGGTCCTTCCCCTTGGACTGCTTCTTCTGGTCCCTATCGTCCCGGCCCTTACCCTTGGGCTTGGAAGACTCAAACTTGTTCAGAGGCTTGAACTCTATCAAGGCCTCGACAGTAGTCATGGCTTTAGCCAAGTCATGAACTCCTCTTCTTTGTAGCTCATGCTTCACCCACGGCTTCAGCCCATCCATAAAAGCAAAGAATGTGTCCTTCTCACCTAGATCCGAGATCTGTAGCATCAGTTCAGAGAATTTCTGAACATACTCCCTTATGTCCCCTTGCTGGCTTAACCTGCGCAACTTTGCCTGCGCCTCATCATCGACATACTCCAGGTAAAATTGTTCTCTGAACTTCTTTTGGAACTTTGCCCAGGTTCCAATCTTGGCGCTCCCACACCTGACATCATCACACCTGTGTCCACCATAATAAGGCTACATCAGTGAGATACATAGCAGTGGTGCTTACCTTTATCGCCTCGTCTTGCATTCCCATGGGCTAGAAGTACTGCTCCATACCCTAAAGGTAGTTGTCTACTTCCTTGGCCGCCCTAGTCTCCTTAAACTCCTTATGCTTGGGGACATCCAATCTGGATTTGGACACTCCAGCAAACATGTCATTCCCAATGGCAGTCTTGCAAGTAACGAGCTCACTGGTAAGCTTTTCCATCTGCTGACGCATGGCCTCCATGCCATCGTGCAAGGTCCACACTTCAACCTCCAAGGTCTAGTTCTTTTTGGTGAACACGTCCAAGCTTTTGTTGAGAGCAGCTTCTAGCTCACTTTGGATCTCCTCCCCCATGGAGTCTAGCGATGCAATGTGAGTCTCTACTTCCTCAAGCTTCTCCCCCATGTTGCCTACGGTCACCTCCACCTTGGCCAGCCTACCGTCCATGGTAGACCAGATATCTCTAGAACTGGCTTTCTTGCCTCTTCCCCAGCCATGCTCCTGGGCCTCTGGTTGTTAGCTAGCAACATCGCTTTGGGATGCCATCTCCTCAATCACGATCTAACCTGCACAACACAAACACGTAGAATCAAACTTGCTCTGATACCAACTGTCACAGGCTCTGACCTTAGACTCAAAATCCGTCTGGCCTTAGGCTTGGAATCTCCTCCTTTATGCCTAAGTCAGCCTAAAACACAAGCGTGCAGGCACTAGAACAATGGGAAGGGCTGATTATGCAAGTTAAAGAAAAACAGGATAAAAAGATAGAATTCTGGAAATGCTCTTGTATTCACTGAAATAGAAGTGTTTGATGGTGTACAAATGAGGGTAGAGCAGCCCTCTATTCATAGTTAAGGCTCCAACTACGACTTAATGGCATATCCCTAGAATAAAGGCTAAAATCATGGGATTACAATCAATCAGGATGCTAACTCCTGATTTTCAGTGTCAACCAAATCTGCCAGGATGCTCCTGCCTGTTTCCAGAAGCTTCCCTTACGTGTCCAGCACTTTGGGCCCTTCTGGATGTTGTGCGGGCAGCTTGTATGCCAGGCCATGGTCCACAGGCTGGCCTGTAAGTCGGGCGGGCGTTCTGAGCTCGTTTGCTAGGCTTTTTGCATAGATACCCGTCAGCATGCCTGGTCTGCGGGCCACAACCTCTGGCTCGCCTGCTGGTCTACCTGATGTACCTGGCACGCCCGTCCAGGGTGTGACATAGATGGGGACCTGACCGATCCTCGGCTTGCGCATCCTACCCCTCTGGCCAGCTGAGCGCCCGCACGCTCGTTTCATGGGTTGACATAGGCATACAGAGTTCATTCCCAGTCTAAGCATACAAAATTCATTCCCAGTGTAAGATCAGACCGAACTGAGGGTTACAGGTGCACATGCTGGGCTCAGGCCTGTGCTGGTGTCACATTTTTTTTTCACCCGAGGCACCATCGCTGGAGTATCACCTGAGAACCTGTCCAGCGGCATTGGGGTTCCGACGATTGGGGGGGCAAGGGGGTGTGCGCACATGATGTGCGATGGGTGCTGGTACTTGGCCCTTATATTGGCCCCTATCCCTCATCAAACCTCGAGAACTCACACCCCCTTAAAGAGCATTTGAGATTTTACAGGTTTGCTGCCAGTAGCCATTAAAGTGTTTGAAAAAATTTTAAAAAAATCTCGAACCATAAAAAGTTTCAAAAATCATGAAAAATAGAAAACGAGTCATCTTACCATGAAACTTCACATGAAGGCTTAAGGGACCATTGTATGAATTTACAAGCCATAAAAATGGCATTGGCACGGCAGAAATATGAAGATGTGCCTAAACCCACCTACCACCCTATCGATCCACAGCTTGCCCATCCCGCCTCTCTGGCCGGCATAGTGCCCGCCTGCCCGCTCGTTTCGTCGGTTAGCTTAGGGATACGGAGTTCATTCTCAGTCTAAGATTGGATCGAATCGAGGGTTGCGACAGTAGGATCGGTAGCAGGCAAGGGGGACTTAACCGATCCTCGACTTGCACATCCTGGCCCTTTGGCTGGCTGAGCGCCCGCACGCTGATTTCGTGGGTTGACTTAGGCGTACGAAGTTCATTCCCAGTCTAAGCATACGGAGTTCATTCTTAGTGTAAGATTGGACCAGACTGCTCGTTTCATCGGATGGCTTAGGCATACAGAGTTCATTCCCAGTCTAAGATCGGACCAGATCGAGGGTTGCGACAGCAAGATCGGCAGCACGCAGGGGGGGATCCGGTCAATCCCTGGCTTGCACATCCTGCTCTTTTGGCCGGCTGAGTGCCCACACGCTTTTTTTGTGGGTTGACTTAGGCATACAGAGTTCATTCCCAGTCTAAGCATATGGAGTTCATTCCCAGCGTAAGATCGGACCAGACCGAGGGTTCTGGGCACACATGCTGGGCTCGAGCATGTGCTGGCGCCGCATTTTTTTTTCACCCAGGGCACCATCGTCAGAGCATCGTCGAAGAACCTGACTGGTGGCATTGGGTTTCGACGATTGGGGGTGGGGGGTGTGCGCACATGATGAGCGATGGGTGCTGGTACTTGGCCCTTATATTGGCCCTCTATCACTCATCAAACCTCAAGGACTCACACCCCCTTAAAGAGCATTTGAGATTTTACAGGTTTGCTGCTAGTAGCAATTAAAGTGTCTGAAATGGGGACACTTTTTTCAAATGGTCACAAAAACCTGTACACTTTGAGTTTTTAGCTGAATTTTTTTGTGCATGCCAACAAAAATACAAGGATCACGTCTAACAAGTTTGGGGCCAAAAATCCATCTGAAAAAATTTTTAAAAAAATCCCGAACCGTAAAAAGTTTTGAAAATCGTGAAAAATTGAAAACGAGTCGTCTTGCCATTAAACTTCACATGATGGCTTAACGGACCATTGTATGAATTTAGAAGCCATAAAAATGGCATTGGCATGGCAAAAATATGAAGATGTGCCTAAACCCACCTACCAACCTATCGATCCACGGCTAGCGCATCCCGTCTCTTTGGCCGACATAGTGCCCGTCCGCCTACTCATTTCATCGGTTGGCTTAGGCATACGGAGTTCATTCCCAGTCTAAGATCAGATCGGACTGAGAGTTGTGGTAGCAGGATTGGCAGCATGTAGGGGGGACCCAGTCGATCCCAGCTTGCGCATCCTGCCCCCCTGGCCGACTGAGCGTCCGCACGCTCGTTTCGTGGGTTGACTTAGGCATACGGAGTTCAATCCCAATCTAATCATACAGAGTTCATTTGCAGTGTAAGATCAAACTAGATCGAGGGTTGCGGGTACACATGCCGGGCTCTGACATGTGCTAGTGCTGTATTTTTTTTTCGATCGGGGCACCATCGCTGGAGAACCTGACCGGCGGCATTGGGGTACCAGCGATTGGAGGGGCAGGGGGTGTGCGCACATGATATGTGATGGGTGGTGGTACTTGGCCCTTATATTGGCCCCTTATCCCTCATCAAACCTCGAGAACTCACACCCCCTTAAAGGGCATTTGAGATTTCACAGGTTTGCTGCCAGTAGCCATTAAAGTGTTTGAAGTGGGGACACTTTTTTCAAATGGTCACAAAATCCTGTACACTTCAAGTTTTTAGCTGAATTGTTTTCTGCATGCCAGCAAAATTACAAGGATTACGTCTACCAAGTTTGGGACCAAAACTCCTTCTGAAAAAAGTTTTAAAAAATCTCGAACCATAAAAAGTTTCAAAAATCGTGAAAAGTAGAAAACGAGTCATCTTGCCATGAAACTTCACGTGAAGGCTTAAGGGACCATTGTATGAATTTACAAGCCAGAAAAATGGCATTGGCACAGCAAAAATATGAAGATGTGCCTAAACCCACCTACCACCCTATCGATCCACAGCTTGCGCATCCCACCTCTCTGGCCGACGTAGTGCCCGGCCGTCCGCTTGTTTCGTCGGTTGGCTTAGGTATACAGAGTTCATTCCCAGTATAAGATCAGACCAAACCAAGGGTTGCGGTAGCAGGTTCGACAGCACGTAGGGGGGGACCCGACCAATCCTCGGCTTACGCATCCTGCCACTTTGGCTAGCTGAGCGCCCGCACGCTCGTTTCATGGGTTGACTTAGGCATACAGAGTTCATTCCCAGTCTAAGCATATGAAGTTCATTCCCAGTATAAGATCAGACTGGACCAAGGGTTTTGAGTGCACATGATAGGCTCGGGCATGTGCTGGTCCTACATTTTTTTCGCTCGGGGCACCATCGTCGGAGAACCTGACCGACGGTATTTTCAACGATTTGAGGGGGGTGGGGGGGGTGGTGTACGCACATGATGTGCGATGGGTGCTGGTACTTGGCCCTTATATTGGCCCCCTATTCCTCATCAAACCTTGAGAACTCACACCTCCTTAAAGAGCATTTGAGATTTTACAAGTTTGCTGCCGGTAGCCATTAAAGTGTCTGAAATTGGGACACTTTTTTCAAGTGGTCACAAAATCCTGTACACTTCGAGTTTGTAGCTGAATTTTTTTGCGCATGCCAAAAAAAATACAAGGATCATGTCTACCAAGTTTGGGGCCAAAACTCCTTTTGAAAAAATTTTAAAAAAATCCCAAACCGTAAAAAGTTTCAAAATTTGTGAAAAATAGAAAACAAGTCGTCTTGCCTTGAAACTTCACATGAAGGGTTAAGGGACCATTGTATGAATTTACAAGCCATAAAAATGGCATTGGCACATTAGAAATATGAAGATGTGCCTAAAACCACCTACCATCCTATCGATCCACGGCTTGCGCATCCCGTCTCTCTGGCCGGCATAGTGCCCGCCCGTCCGCTGATTTCGTCGGTTGGCTTAGGCATAGGAGTTCATTCCCAGTATAAGATCAGACCGGACCGAGGGTTGTGGCAGCAGGATAGGCAGCATGTCGGGGGGGACTTGACCAATCCCCGACTTGCGCATCTTACCCCTCTGGCCGACTGAGCACCCGCACGCTCGTTTCGTGGGTTGACTTAGGTGTACGGAGTTCATTCCCAGTCTAAGCATACAGAGTTCATTCCCAGTGTAAGATTGGACCGGGCCGAGGGTTATGGGTGCACATGCTGGGCTAGGGCATGTGCTGGTGCCACATTTTTTTTTCACCGGCGCACCATCGCCAGAGCATCGCTGAAGAACTTGACCGGCGGCATTGGGGTTCCGACGATTGGGGGGCAGGGGGTGTGCGCACATGATGTCCGATGGGTGCTAGTACTTGGCCCTTATATTGGCCCCCTATCCCTCATCAAACCTCGAGAACTCACACCCCCTTAAAGAGCATTTGAGATTTTATAGGTTTGCTACCAGTAGCCATTAAAGTGTTCGAAATGGGGACACTTTTTTCAAATGGTCACAAAATCTTGTACACTTCAATTTTTTAGCTGAATTTTTTTGTACATGCCAACAAAAATGCAAGGATCACGTCTACCAAGTTTGGGGTGAAAAATCCTTCTGAAAAAAATTTTAAAAAAATCTCGAGCCCTCAAAAGTTTTAAAAACCGTGAAAAATAGAAAACGAGTCATCTTGCCATGAAACTTCACATGAAGGCTTAAGGGACCATTGTATGAATTTACAAGCCATAAAAATGGCATTGGCATGGAAGAAATATGAAGATGTGCCTAAACCCACCTACCACCCTATTGATCCATGGCTTGCGCATCCCGCCTCTCTGGTCGATGTAGTGCCCGCCCGCCCGCTCGTTTCGTCAGTTGGCTTAGGCATACGGAGTTCATTCCCAATCTAAGATCTGACCAGATCGAGGGTTGCAGTAGCAGGATCGGTAGCACGTAGGGGGGGACCCGACTAATCCCCAGCTTGTGGATCCTACCCCTCTGGCTGGTTGAGTGCTCGCACGTTCGTTTCATGTGTTGACTTAGGCATGCAAAGTTCATTCCCGATCTAAGCATATGAAGTTCATTCTCAGTGTAAGATTGGATTGGACCGAAGGTTACAGGTGCACATACTAGGCTCGGGCATGTGCTGGTGCCGTATTTTTTTCACCCGAGGCACCATCACGGGAGCATCGTCGGAGAACCTGACCGACGGCATTGGGGTTCCGGCGATTAGGGGGCGGGGGGTGTGCGAACATGATGTACGATGGGTGCTGGTACTTGGCCCTTATATTGGCCCTCTATCTCTCATGAAACCTCGAGAACTCACACCCCCTTAAAGAGCATTTGAGATTTTACAAGTTTGCTGCCAGTAGCCATTAAAGTGTCTGAAATGGGGACACTTTTTCAAATGATCACAAAATCTTGTACACTTCTATTTTTTAGCTGAATTTTTTTTGTGCATGCCAAAAAAAATGCAAGGATTTTGTCTACCAAGTTTGGGGTTAAAACTCCTTCTGAAAAATTTTAAAAAAATCCCGAACCCTAAAAAGTTTCGAAAATCGTGAAAAATAGAAAACGAGTCGTCTTGCCATGAAACTTCACATGAAGGCTTAAGGGACCATTGTATGAATTTACAAGCCATAAAAATGGCATTGGCACTTCAGAAATATGAAGATGTGCCTAAACCCATCTACCACGCTATCGATCCACGGCTTGCGCATCCCGCCTCTCTGGCTGGCGTAGTGCTCGCCCGCCCATTCGTTTCATCGGTTGGCTTAGGCATACGGATTTCATTCCCAGTCTAAGATCGGACCGGACCGAGGGTTGCGGTAGCAGGATCGGTAGCACGTAGGGGGGGACCCGATCGATCCCCGGCTGGTGCATCCTGCCCCTTTGGCCGGCTGAACTCTCGCACGCTCATTTCGTGGGTTGACTTGGGCATACGGAGTTCATTCCCGATCTAAGCATACAGAGTTCATTCCTCATGTAAGATAGAACTGGATCAAGGGTTACGGGTGCACATGCTGGGCTCGGGTATGTGCTGGTGCCCCATTTTTTTTCGCTCGGGGCACCATTGCTGGAGCATCACCGGAGAACCTAACCGGCGGCATTGGGGTTCCCGACGATTAGGGGGCAGGGTGAGGGGTGTGCGCACATGATGTGCGATGGGTGCCGGTACTTGGCCCTTATATTGGCCTCCTATCCCTCATCAAACCTCGAGAACTCACACCCCCTTAAAGCGCATTTGAGATTTTACAGGTTTGCTGCCAGTAGCCATTAAAGTATCTGAAATGGGGACACTTTTTTCAAATGGTCACAAAATCCTGTACACTTCGAGTTTTTAGCTGAATTTTTTTGCATGCCAACAAAAATTCAAGGATTACGTCTACCAACTGTAGGGCCAAAACTCCTTCTGAAAAAATTTAAAAAAAATCCCGAACCGTAAAAAGTTTTAAAAATCGTCAAAAATAGAAAACGAGTCGTCTTGCCATGAAACTTCACATGAAGGCCTAAGGGACCATTGTATGAATTTACAAGCCATAAAAATGGCATTCGCACGGCAAAAATATGAAGATGTGCTTAAACCTACCTACCACCCCATCGATCCACGGTTTGCGTATCCCACCTCTCTGGCCGACGTAGTGCCCGCCCGCCTGCTCGTTTCGTCGGTTGGCTTAGGCATACGGAGTTCATTCCCAGTCTAAGATCGGACCAGACTGAAGGTTATGGCAGCAGGATTGGCAGCATACAGGGGGGGACCCGACCGATCCCCGGCTTGTGCATCCTGTCCCACTGGTCGGCTGAGTGCCTGTGCGCTCGTTTTGTGGGTTGACTTAGGCATACGGAGTTCATTCCCAGTCAAGCATACGGAGTTCATTCTCAGTGTAAGATCGGATCGGATAGAGGGCGGGGGTGTGCGCACATGATGTGCGATGGGTGCTAGTATTTGGCCCCCTATCCCTCATCAAACCTCGAGAACTCGCACCCCCTTAAAGAGCATTTGAGATTTTACAGGTTTGCTGCCAGTAGCCATTAATGTGTCTGAAATGGGGACACTTTTTTCAAATGGTCACAAAATTCTGTACACATCGAGTTTTTAGCTGAATTTTTTTGTGCATGTCAACAAAAATACAAGGATCATGGCTACCAAGTTTGGGGCCAAAACTCCTTCTGAAAAAATTTTAAAAAAATCTCAAACCATAAAAAGTTTCAAAAATTGTGAAAAATAGAAAACGAGTCGTCTTGCCATGAAACTTCACATGAAGGCTTAAGGGACCATTGTATGAATTTACAAGCCATAAAAATGGCATTGGCATGGCAGAAATATGAAGATGTGCCTAAACCCACCTTCCACCCTATCAATCCACGGCTTGCGCACCCCGCCTCTCTGGTTGGTGTAGTGCCCGCCCACACGTTCGTTTCGTCGGTTGGCTTAGGCATACGAAGTTCATTCCCAGTCTAAATCGGACCAGACCAAGGGTTGCAGTAGCAGGATCAGCAGCACGTAGGGGGACCCGACCGATCCCTGGCTTGTGCATCCTGCCCCTCTGGCCGACTGAGAGCCGTACACTTGTTTCGTGGGTTGACCTAGACATACGGAGTTCATTCCCAGTCTAAGCATACGAAGTTCATTCCCAGTGTAAGATCGGATCGGATCGAGGGTTATGGGTGCACATGCTGGGCTCGAGCATGTGCTGGTGCCGTATTTTTTTTCACCTTGGGCACCATTGTCGGAGTATCACCAGAGAACATGATCGGCGGCATTAGGGTTCTGGCGATTGAGAGGGGCGGGCGGGGTTATGCGCACATGATGTGCGATGGGTGCTGGTAATTGGCCCTTATATTGGCCCCCTATCCCTTATCAAACCTCGAGAACTCACACCCCTTTAAAGAGCATTTGAGATTTTACAGGTTTGCTACCAGTAGCCATTAAAGTGTCTGAAATGTGGACACTTTTTTCAAATGGTCACAAAATCCTATACACTTTGAGTTTTTAGCTGAATTGTTTTGTGCATGCCAAAAAAAATACAAGGATCATGACTACCTTGTTTGGGGCCAAAACAACTTCTAAAAAAAGTTTTAAAAAATCTTGAATCGTAAAAAGTTTTAAAAATCATGAAAAATAGAAAAGGAGTCGTCTTGCCATGAAACTTCACATGAAGGCTTAAGGGACCATTTTATGAATTTACAAGCCATAAAAATGGCATTGGCATGGCAGAAATATGAAGATGTGCCTAAACCCACCTACCACCCTATCGATCCATGGCTTGCGCATCCCGCATCTCTGGTCGACATAGTGCTTGCCCGTCCGCTCGTTTCGTTGGTTGGCTTACGCATACGGAGTTCATTCCTAATCTAAGATCAGATCAAACTGAGGGTTGTGGCAGTAGGATTGGCAACATGCAGGGGGGACCCGATCGATCCCTAGCTTGCGCATCCTGCGCCTCTGGCCGGTTGAGTGCCTGCACACTCGTTTCGTGGGTTGACTTAGGCATACGAAGTTCATTCCCAGTCTAAGCATACGGAGTTCATTCCCAGTGTAAGATCAGACCGGACTGAGGGTTGCGGGTGGACATGCTGGGCTCGAGCATGTGCTGGTGTCGTATTTTTTTTCACCTGGGGCACCATCGTCGGAGCTTTGCCAGAGAACCTGACCGGCAGCATTGGGGTTCTGGCGATTGGGAGGGGTGGGGGGTGTTGTGCACACATGATGTGTGATGGGTGCTGGTACTTGGCCCTCATATTGGCCCCCTATCCCTAATCAAACCTCGAGAACTCACACCCCTTAAAGAGCATTTGAGATTTTACAGGTTTGCTACCAGTAGCCATTAAAGTGTCTGAAATGGGGACACTTTTTTCAAATGGTCACAAAATCCTGTACACTTCGAGTTTTTAGCTGAATTCTTTTGTACATGCCAAAAAAAATACAAGGATCACGACTAACATGTTTGGGGCCAAAACTCCTTCTAAAAAAATTTTAAAAAAATCTTGAACCGTAAAAAGTTTCAAAAATTATGAAAAATAGAAAACGAGTCGTCTTGCCATGAAACTTCACATGAAGGCTTAAGGGACCATTTTATGAATTTACAAGCCATAAAAATGGCATTGGAATGGCAGAAATATGAAGATGTGCCTAAACCCACCTACCACCCTATCGATCCACGGCTTGCGCATCCCGTCTCTCTGGCCGACGTAGTGCCCGCTCGTCCGCTCATTTCATCAGTTGGCTTAGGCATACGGAGTTCATTCCCAGTCTAAGATTGGATTGAACCGAGGATTGTGGTAGCAGGATCGGCAACACACAGGGGGGGACCCGACTGATCCCTAGCTTGCACATCCTGTGCCTCTGGCTGGTTGAGCGCCCGCATGCTCGTTTCGTGGGTTGACTTAGGCATACGAAGTTCATTCCCAGTCGAAGCATACGAAGTTCATTCCCAGTGTAAGATCGGATCAGACCGAAGGTTGTGGGTGCACATGTTGGGCTCGAGCATGTGCTGGTGCCGCATTTTTTTGTGCCCGGGGTACCATCGTCGGAGCATCGTCGGAGAACCTGACAGGTGGCATTGGGGTTCTGGTGATTGGGGGGGCAGGGGGTATGCTCACATGATTTGCGATGGGTGCTGGTACTTGGCCCTTATATTGGCCCACTATCCCTCATCAAACATTGAGAACTCACACCCCTTTAAAGAGCATTTGAGATTTTACAGGTTTGCTGCCAGCAGCCATTAAAGTGTCTGAAATGGGGACACTTTTTCAAATGGTCACAAAATCCTGTACACTTTGAGTTTTTAGCTGAATTTTTTTATGCATGCCAAAAAAACTACGAGGATCATGTCTACCAAGTTTGGGGCCAAAACTCCTTCTGAAAAAATTTTAAAAAAATCTCGAACCGCAAAAAGTTTCAAAAATCATGAAAAATAGAAAATGAGTCATCTTGCAATGAAACTTCACATGAAGGCTTAAGGGACCATTGTATGAATTTACAAGCCATAAAAATGGCATTGCCATGGTAGAAATATGAAGATGTGCCTAAAACAATCTACCACCCTATCGATCCACAGCTTGCACATCCCGCCTCTCTGGCTTAGGCATACGGAGTTCATTCCCAGTCTAAGATTGGACCAGACTAAGGGTTGCACCAGCAGGATCGATAGCACGCAGGGGGGACCCGGCCGATCCTCGAATTTCACATCCTGTCCCTCTGGCCGGCTGAACGCCCGCATGTTCGTTTCATGGGTTGACTTAGGCATACGAAGTTCATTCCCAGTCAAGCATACGGAGTTCATTCCCAGTGTAAGATCGGACCAGACCGAGGGTTACGGATGCACATGTTGGGCTCGGGAATGTGCTGGTGCCGTATTTTTTTTTGCCCGAGGCACCATCGTCGGAGCATCACCGGAGAACCTGACCGAAGGTATTAGGGTTTCGGCGATTGGGGGGGCGGGGGGGTGTCGCACATGATGTGTGATCAGTGCTGGTACTTGGCCCTTATATTGGCCCCCTATCCCTCATCAAACCTCAAGAATTGACACCCCCTTAAAGAGCGTTTGAGATTTTACAGGTTTGCTGCCAGTAGCCATTAAAGTGTCTGAAATGGGGAGACTTTTTTCAAATGGTCACAAAATTTTGTGCACTTCGAGTTTTTAGCTGAATTTTTTTGTGCGTGCCAAGAAAAATACAAGGATCACGTCTACCTAGTTTGGGGCCAAAAATCCTTCTGAAAAAATTTAAAAAAAATCCCAAACCGTAAAAAGTTTCAAAAATCATGAAAAATAGAAAACAAGTCGTCTTGCTATGAAACTTCACATGAAGGCTTAAGGTACTATTGTATGAATTTACAAGCCATAAAAATGGCATTGGCATGGCAGAAATATGAAGATGTGCCTAAACCCACCTACCACCCTATCGATCCATGGCTTGCGCATCCCGCCTCTCTAGCCGACGTAGTGCTCGCCTGCCCGCTCCTTTCGTAAGTTGGCTTAGGCATACGGAGTTCATTCCCAGTCTAAGATCGAACCGAACAGAGGGTTGTGGTAGCAGGATCGACAGCACGCAGGGGGGACCTAGTCGATCCTTGGCTTGGGCATCCTGCCCTCTAGTCGGTTGAGCGCCTGCACGCTCGTTTCATGGGTTGACTTAGGCATACAGAGTTCATTCCCAGTCTAAGCATACGAAGTTCATTCCCCGTGTAAGATCAAATCGGATTGAGGGTTGTTGGTGCAGATGCTAGGCTCGAGCATGTGCTGGTGCCATATTTTTTTTTCACTTGGAGCACCATCGCTGGAGCATCGCTGGAGAACCTGACTGACGGCATTAGGGTTCCGGCTAAGCACCCGCGCGCTCGTTTTGTAGGTTGACTTAGGCATACGGAGTTCATTCCCAGTCTAACATACAGAGTTCATTCCCAGTGTAAGATTAGACCGGACCAAGGGTTGCGAGTGCACATGCTAGGCTTAGGCATGTGCTGGTGCTGCATTTTTTTTCACCCAGGGCACCATCATCGGAGCATCGTCGAAGAAACTGACCGTCAACTTTGGGGTTCCGGTAATTGGGGGGAGGGGGGGTGTGCACATGATGTGCGTGGGTGTTGGTACTTGGCCCTTATATTCGCCCTCTATCACTCATCAAACCTCAAGAACTCACACCCCCTTAAAGAGCATTTTAGATTTTATAGGTTTGCTGCCAGTAGCAATTAAAGTGTTTGAAATGGGACACTTTTTTCAAATGGTCACAAAATCCTGTACACTTTGAGTTTTTAGCTGAATTTTTTTGTGCATGCCAACAAAAATACAAGGATCACGTCTACCAAGTTTAGGGCCAAAACATCTTCTGAAAAAATTTTTCAAAAATCCTGAATCGTAAAAAGTTTAAAAAATCACAAAAAATAGAAAACGGGTAGTCTTGCCATGAAACCTCACATGAAGGCTTATGGGACCATTGTATGAATTTACAAGCCATAAAAATGGCATTGGCATGGTAGAAATATGAAGATGTACCTAAACCCACCTACCACCCTATCGATCCACGGCTTGCGCAACCCGCCTCTCTGGCCGACGTAGTGCCCGCCCGCTCGATTGTTTCGTCAGTTAGCTTAGGCATACGGAATTCATTCCCAGTTTAAGATCGGACCAGACTAAGGGTTGTGCCAGTAGGATCGACAGCACACAGGGGGGACCCAACTGATCCCCGGCTTGCACATCCTTCCCCTCTGGATGGCTGAGCACCCGTACGCTCGTTTCATGGGTTGACTTAGGCATACGGAGTTCATTCTCAGTCTAAGCACACAGAGTTCATTCCCATTCTAAGCATACGGAGTTCATTCCTAGTGTAAGATCAGACCGAACTGACAGTTGTGGGTGCACAACCTGGGCTCGGGCATCTACTGGTGCCGCATTTTTTTCCGCTCGGGGCACCATCGCTGGAGCATCGCCGAAGAACCTGACTGATGGCATTGGGGTTTCGACGATTGGGGGGTGGGGGGAATGTGCACACATGATGTGCAATGGGTACTGGTACTTGGCCCTTATATTGGCCCCCTATCCCTCATCAAACCTCAAGAACTCACACCCCCTTAAAGAGCATTTAAGATTTTGCAGGTTTGCTGCCAGTAGCCATTAAAGTGTCAGAAATAGGGACACTTTATTCAAATGGTCCCAAAATCCTGTATACTTAGAGTTTTTAGCTAAATTTTTTTGTGCATGCCATCAAAAATACAAGGATCACGTCTACCAAGTTTAGGTCTAAAACTGCTTCTGAAAAAATTTTAAAAAAATCCCGAATCGTAAAAAGTTTCGAAAATCGTGAAAAATAGAAAATGAGTCGTCTTGCCATGAAACTTAACATGAAGGCTTAAGGGACCATTGTATGAGTTTACAAGCCATAAAAAAGGCATTGGCATGGTAGAAATATGAAGATGTGCCAAACCCACCTACCACCCTATCGATGCACGGCTTGTGTATCCCGCCTCTCTGGCTTGCGTAGTGCCCGCCCGCCCGCTCGTTTTGTCGGTTGGCTTAGGCATACGGAGTTCATTCCCAGTCTAAGATTGAACCAGACCAAGGGTTGCGGTAGTAGGATCGGTAGCACGTAGGGGGGACCCGACAGATCCCCGACTTCCGCATCCTGCCCCTCTGGCCAGCTGAGCGCCCGCACGCTCATTTGTTGGGTTGACTTAGGCATACGGAGTTCATTCCCAGTGTAAGATCGGACCGGACCGAGGGTTGTGGGTGCACATGCTAGGCTCGGGCATGTGTTGGTGCTGCATTTTTTTCGCCTAGGGCACCATCGCCGAAGCATCACCAGAGAACCTGACCGACGACATTGGGGTTCCGGTGATTGGGGGGGTGAGGGGTGTGCGCACATGATGTGCGATGGGTGTTGGTACTTGGCCCTTATATTGGCCCCCTATCCCTCATCAAACCTCAAGAACTCACACCCCTTAAAGAGCATTTGAGATTTTACAAGTTTGCTGCCAGTAGCAATTAAAGTGTCTAAAATGGGGACACTTTTTTCAAATGGTCACAAAATCCTATACATTTCGGGTTTTTAGCTGAATGTTTTTGTGCATGCCAAAAAAAATACAAGGATCACGTCTACCAAGTTTGGGGCCAAAACTCCTTCTGAAAAAATTTTAAAAAAATCTCGAACCGTAAAAATTTCAAAAATCATGAAAAATAGAAAACGAGTCATCTTGCCATGAAACTTCACATGATGGTATGAATTTACAAGCCATAAAAATGGCATTGGCATGGAAGAAATATGAAGATGTACCTAAACCCACCTACCACCCTATCGATCCATGGCTTACGCATCCCGTCTCTCTGGCCGGCGTAGTGCCCGCCCGCCCAATCGTTTCGTCGATTGGCTTAGGCATACGGAGTTCATTCCTAGTCTAAGATCAGACCAAACTGAGGGTTACGACAGCAGGATCGACAGCACACAGGTGTCACGGGCTCCGACCATAGACTCAGACTCCATACGGCCTTAGGCTTGGAATCTCCTCCTTTGTGCCTAGAACAATGGAAAGGGCTGATTACGCAAGTTAAAGAGAAATAGGATAAGAAGACAAAATTTTGGAAATGCTCTTGTATTCACTGAAAAGAAGTGTTTGATGGTGTACAAATGAGGGTGGAACAGCCATCTATTTATAGTTGAGGCTCCAACTACAACTAATGGCATATCCCTAGAATAAAGGCTAAAATCATGGGATTACAATCAACCAGGATGCTAACTCCTGATTTTCAGGGTCAACCAAATCTGCCAGGATGCTTTTGCCTGTTTCCAGAAGCTTCCCTTGCGTGTCTAGCACCTTGGGCCCTTCTGGATGTGGTGCGGGCAGCTTGTATGCCAGGCCTTGGTCTCACGGGTTGGCCTACAAGTCGAGCGGGCATTCTGAGCTCGTTTGCTAGGCTTTGCGCATAGATACATGCACACCCGTAACAACTCAAACACCTGTCTCAAGTGGTCTACATGCTCTTCTAAAGTCTGGCTATAGATCACAGTGTCATCCAAATAAATCGTAACAAATCAATCAAGAAATGACTGAAGTACCTTGTTCATAAGGGTACAAAATGTTGCTGAGGCATTTGTGAGTCCGAAAGGCATCACCAAGAACTCATACGAACCATACCGAGTGACACATGCTATCTTTGGCTCATCTCCCTCCGTGATCTTGACTTGATGATAGTAGCCTAACCTCAAATCCAGCTTGGTGAACCACCTTGCACTCCCAAGTTGATCAAACAAGTCCACAATGAGTGGGATGGGGTATTTGTTCTTGATGGTCAGCTTGTTCAAGGCCTGATAGTCTATGCACAGCTGCAACGACCCATCATGCTTGTGCTGGAATAGAACCGGTGCACTATAGGGTGCCTTTGATGGCCTGATGAAGTCAGCATCAACTAACTCCTTGAGCTGCTTCCTTAACTCCTCCAACTCTGGTGGAGACATTCGGTAAGGGGCTCTGGTAGGTGGCTTTGCCTCGGACACCAGCTCGATCTTGTGGTCCACCTCCCTCTTAGGTGGTAGCTTACTAGGCAACTTTGCGGGCATCGCATCACCAAAGGTCTTCAGCACTTTTAGCACCTCCAAGGGTGACTGGATCTCCTTCTCCCTTGGCTCATCATATTTCAGGGCTGCCAAGAAGGTGTCTTCTTGTCTGCTTACCACCTTGGCAAATTGGATGGCTGACACCACCTGCGACCCAACTCCAGACCCTCTTCTCAATGGCACTAGGCATTGGCACCGTGCATCCAAGATGCAAACACAATCGGCAAAAGGCACAAGGAGGGCGTTAATCCGAACAAGGAAATCCAATCTAATCACAAACTCATAGTCGTCAAGGGGTATTACCTCAATGGCCTCCTTGCCTTTCCAGTCTCCAAGCTGTAATTTTACTCCCTGTGCTACTCCAATGGCTGGAACTTCCTTGGAGTTCATCGTTTTAATGGTACCAGTCCCTTTTTGCACCTTTAGTCTGAGCTTCCGGGCTTCATCACCTGAAATAAAAAGATGTGAGGCACCTGTGTCCACTAGTGCGCTCACCTTCTGACCCGTAACCATCAGATCCGTAAACATCAAGCTCTTTGGCTTACGACTCCCCTTACTTTGGACAGCATTGAGCACTAACGACCCAAGCTTTGCTGCCCCTGACTCTGGCTCCTCGTCAGACTCCTTGTCTATAGCAGCCAGCTTGCCCTTCTTTGTCAATTGCGTGCTATGTGGCTCCCTCCACATAGGTAGCATGCTAGTGGCTCTCGGTCCCCCTTTGCTTTTCACTTACCTGCTGGTGGCTTCCTCTCACCATCCTTGGTTGAACAATCTCGATCTCCATTCTTGGACCCACGGTCACGATCTTTCCCCTTGGATTACTTCTTCTGGTCCCTATCATCCCTGTCCTTACCCTTGGGCTTGAAAGACTCGAACTTGTTCAGAGGCTTGAACTCTATCAAGGCCTCGACAGTAGTCATGGCTTTAGCCAAGTCATGAACTCCTCTCTTTTGTAGCTCATGCTTCACCTACGGTTTCAACCTATCCATGAAAGCAAAGAATGCATCCTTCTCACCTAGATCCGAGATCTGTAGCATCAGTTCAAAGAATTTCTAGACATACTCCCTTATGTCCCCTTGCTGGCTCAACCTGTGCAACTTTGCTCGTGCCTTATCATTGGCATACTCTGGGTAAAATTATTCTCTGAACTCTTTTTGGAACTCTGCCCAGGTTCCAATCTTGGCGCTCCCATGCCTGACATTATCACACCAGTGCCTCCACCATAATAAGGCTGCATCAGTGAGATACATAGCAATGGTGCTTACCTTTATCGCCTCGTCTTGCATGCCCATGGCCTGGAAGTACTGCTTCATACCCCAAAGGTAGTTGTCTACTTCCTTGGCTGCCCTAGTCCCTTTAAACTCCATAGGCTTGGGGACATCCAATCTGTATTTGGACACTCCAGCAAACATGCCATTCCCAATGGCAGTCTTGCAAGTAACGAGCTCACTGGTAAGCTCTTCCATCCGCTGGCGCATGGCCTCTATGCCATCACGCAAGGTCTGCACTTCAGCCTCCAAGGTCTGGTTCTTTTTGGTGAACACGTCCAAGCCTTTGTTGAGAGAAACTTCTAGATCAGTTTGGATCTCCTCCCTCATGGAGTCTAGCAATGCAATGTGAGTCTCTACTTCCTCAAGCTTCTCCCCCATGTCACCTACGATCACCTCCACCTCAGCCAGCCTACCGTCCATGGTAGACCAGATATCTCTAGAACTGGCTTTCTTGCCTCTTCAATGGCCATGCTCCTGGGCCTCTGGTTGTTGGCTAGCAACGTCGCTTTGGGATGCCATCTCCTCAATCACGATCTAACCTGCACAACACAAACACATAAAATCGAACTTGCTCTGATACCAATTGTCATGGGCTCCGACCTTAGACTCAGAATTCGTGCGGCCTTAGGCTTGGAATCTCCTCCTTTGTGCCTAAGTCAGCCTAAAACACAAGTGTGCGGGCACTAGAACAATGGGAAGGGCTGATTACGCAAGTTAAAGAGAAACAGGATAAGAAGACAGAATTTTGGAAATGCTCTTGTATTCACTGAAACAGAAGTGTTTGATGGTGTACAAATGAGGGTGGAGCAGCCCTCTATTTATAGTTGAGGCTCCAGCTACAACTTAATGGCATACCCCTAGAATAAATGCTAAAATCATGGGATTACAATCAATCAGGACGCTAACTCCTGATTTTCAGGGTCAACCAAATCTGCCATGATGCTCCTACCTATTTCTAGAAGTTTCCCTTGCGTGTCCAGCACCTTGGGCCCTTCTGGATGTGGTGCGGGCAGCTTGTATGCCAGGCCTTGGTCTCACGGGTTGGCCTGCAAGTCAGGCGGCAGTTCTGAGCTCGTTTGCTAGGCTTTACGCACAGATACCCGTCAGCACGCCTGCTTTATGGGGCTCAAACTCTGGCTCACCTGCTGCTCTGCCTGATGTGCCTAGTGCGCCCACCCAGGGTGACACACAGGGGGGACCCGGCCGATCCCCGGCTTGCGCATCCTGCCCCTTTGGCCGGCTGAGTACCCTCATGCTTGTTTCATGGGTTGACTTGGGATATGGAGTTCATTCCCAGTCTAAGCATACGGAGTTCATTCCCAGTGTAAGATCAGACCAGATCAAGGGTTGCGGGCGCACATGCTAGGCTCAGGCACGTGCTGGTGTCACATTTTTTTTCGCCTGAGGCACCATCATTGGAGCATCGTCGGGAACCTGACCGGTGGCATGGGGTTTCGACGATTGGGGGGGCGGGGGGGTGTGCGCACATGATGTGCGATGGGTGCTGGTACTTGGCCCTTATATTGGCCCCCTATCCCTCATCAAACCTCGAGAACTCACACCCCCTTAAAGAGCACTTGAGATTTTACAGGTTTGCTGCCAATAGCCATTAAAGTGTCTGAAATGGGGACACTTTTTTCAAATGGTCACAAAATCCTGTACACTTTGAGTTTTTAGCTGAATTTTTTTGTGCATGCCAAAAAAAATAGAAGGATCACGTCTACCAAATTTGGGGCCAACACTCCTGAAAAAATTTTAAAAAAATCCCGAACCGTAAAAAGTTTCAAAAATCATGAAAAATAGAAAACGAGTCGTCTTGCCATGAAACTTCACATGAAGGCTTAAGGGACCATTGTATGAATTTACAAGCCATAAAAATGGCATTGGCATGGCAGAAATATGAAGATGTGCCTAAACCCACCTACCACCCTATCGATCCACGGCTTGCGCATGCCGCCTCTCTGGCTGTCTTAGTGCCCGCCCGCCCGCTCATTTCATCGATTGGCTTAGGCATACGGAGTTCATTCCTAGTCTAAGATGGGACCAGACCGAGGGTTGTGGCAGCAGGGTCAGCAGCACACAGGGGGGGACCCGGTCGATCCCCAGTTTGTGCATCCTAGCCCTCTGGCTGACTGATCGCCCGCACACTCGTTTCATGGGTTGACTTAGGCATACAGAGTTCATTCCCAGTCTAAGCAAACAGAGTTCATTCCCAGTGTAAGATTGGATTGAACGGAGGGTTACGGGTGCACATACTGGGCTCGAGCATGTGCTGGTGCTGCATTTTTTTCGCCCAAGGCACCATCACCAGAGCATCACCGGAGAACCTGACCGACGGCATTGGGGTTCCGGCGATTGGGGGGGCAAGGGGTGTGCGCACATGATGTGCGATGGGTGTTGGTACTTGGCCCTTATATTGGCCCCTTATCCCTCATCAAACCTCGAGAACTCACACCCCATTAAAGAGCATTTGAGATTTTACAGGTTTGCTGCCAGTAGCCATTAAAGTGTCTGAAATGGGGACACTTTTTTCAAATAGTCACAAAATCCTGTACACTTCGAGTTTTTAGCTGAATTTTTTTGTGTATGCCAAAAAAAATACAAGGATCACGTCTACCAAGTGTCGGGCCAAAACACCTTCTAAAAAAATTTTCAAAAAAATCTTGAACCGTAAAAAGTTTTGAAAATCATGAAAAATAGAAAACGAGTCGTCTTGCCATGAAACTTCACATGAAGGCTTAAGGGAGCATTGTATGAATTTACAAGCCATAAAAATGGCATTGGCATGGCAGAAATATGAAGATGTGCCTAAACCCACCAACCACCCTATCAATTCACGACTTGCACATCCCGCCTCTTTGGCCGGTGTAGTGCTTGCCCGCCCGCTCGTTTCATCAGTTGGCTTAGGCATACGGAGTTCATCCCCAGTCTAAGATCAGATCGGATTGAGGGTTGCAGCAACAGGATCGACAGCATGTAGGGGGAGACCCGACCGATCCCCGGCTTGCGCATCCTACCCCTCTGGCCGGCTGAGCGCCAGCACGCTTGTTTCGTGGGTTGACTTAGGCATACAGAGTTCATTCCCAGTCTAAGCATACGAAGTTCATTCCCAGTGTAAGACCGAATCAGACCGAGGGTTACGGGTGCACATGCTGCGCTCAAGCATGTGCTGGTATCGTATTTTATTTTCACCCGGGGCACCATCGTCGGAGCATCACCGAAAAACCTAACCGACGGCATTGGGGTTCCAGCGATTAAGGGGGCGGGGGGGGTGTACGCACATGATGTGCTGTGGGTGCTGGTACTTGGCCCATATATTGGCCCCCTATCCCTCATCAAACCTCGAGAACTCACACCCCCTTAAAGAGCATTTGAGATTTTACAGGTTTGCTGCCTGTAGCCATTAAAGTGTCTGAAATGGGGACACTTTTTTCAAATGCTCTCAAAGTCCTGTAGAGTGCGAGTTTTTAGCTAAATTTTTTTCTGCATGCCAAAAAAAATACAAGGATCATGACTACCATGTTTGGGGCCGAAACTCCTTCTGAAAAAATTTAAAAAAAATCTTGAACCGTAAAAAGTTTTGAAAATTGTGAAAAATAAAAAATGAGTCGTCTTGCCATGAAACTTCACATGAAGGCTTAAGGGACCATCGTATGAATTTACAAGCCATAAAAATGGCACTGGCATGGCAGAAATATGAAGATGTGCTTAAACCCACCTACCACCCTATCGATCCATGGCTTGCGCATCCCGTCTCTCTGGCCGACGTAATGCCCGCCCGCCTGCTCATTTCGTCGATTGGCTTAGGCATATGGAGTTCATTCCCAGTCTAAGATCAGACTGGGTTGAGGGTTGCGGTAGCAGGATCGGCAGGACGTAGGGGCGACCAGTCGATCCCCGGCTTGCGCATCCTACCCCTCTGGCCGGCTGAGCGCCCACACGTTCATTTCGTAAGTTGACTTAGGCATACGGAGTTCATTCCTAGTGTAAGATCGGACCGGATCGAGGGTTGCAAGTGTACATGCTGGGCTCAGGCATGTGCTGGTGCCGCATTTTTTTTCTCCCAGGGCACCATCGTCGGAGCATCGTCGGAGAACTTGACCGACAGCATTGGGGTTTCGGTGATTGGGGGGCGGGGGGTGTGCACACATGATGTGCGATGGGTGCTGGTACTTGGCCCTTATATTGGCCCCCTATCCCTCATCAAACCTCAAGAACTCACACCCCCTTAAAGAGCATTTGAGATTTTACAGGTTTGCTGCCAGTAGCCTTTAATGTGTCTGAAATGGGGACACTTTTTTCAAATGGTCACAAAATCTTGTACGCTTCGAGTTTTTAGCTGAATTTTTTTGTGCATGCCAACAAAAATACAAGGATCACGTCTACAAAGTTTGCTTCCAAAACTCCTTCTGAAAAAATTTTAAAAAAATCCGGAACCGTAAAAAGTTTCAAAAATCCAGAAAAATAGAAAACGAATCGTCTTGCCATGAAACTTCACATGAAGGCTTAAGGGACCATTGTATGAATTTACAAGCCATAAAAATGGCATTGGCATGGCAAAAATATGAAGATGTGACTAAACCAACCTACCACCCTATCGATTCAGGGCTTGCGCATCCCGCCTCTCTGGCCGGCGTAATGCCCCCCCACCCGCTCGTTTCGTCGGTCGGCTTAGGCATATGGAGTTCATTCCCAGTCTAAGATCAGATGACAGAGGGTTGTGGCAGTAGGATCAGCAGCACGCAGGGGGGACCCGACTGATCCCCGGCTTGCGCATCCTGCCCTCTGGCCGGCTGAGCGCCCGCACGCTCATTTCGTGGGTTGACTTAGGCATACGGAGTTCATTCCCAGTCTTAGCATACGCAATTCATTCCCAGTGTGTGATCGGACCAGACCAAGGGTTGTGGGTGCACATGCTAGGCTCGAACATGTGCTGGTGCTGCATTTTTTTTCACCTGGGGCACCATCGTCGGAGCATCGCCGGAGAACTTGACCGACGGCATTGGGGTTTCGGCGATTGGGGGGGCGGGGGGGGTGTGCGCACATGATGTGCGATGGGTGTGGGTACTTGGCCCTTATATTGGCCCCCTATCCCTTATCAAACCTCCAAAACTCACACCCCCTTAATGAGCATTTGAGATTTTACAGGTTTGCTGCCAGCAGCCATTAAAGTGTCTGAAATTGGGACACTTTTTTCAAATGGTCACAAAATCCTGTACACTTCGATTTTTTAGCTGAATTTTTTTGTGCAAGCCAAAAAAAATACAAAGATCACGTCTACCTAGTGTGGGGCCAAAACTCCATCTAAAAAAATTATAAAAAAATCTCGAATCGTAAAAAGGTTTGAAAATCGTGAAAAATAGAAAACGAGTCGTCTTGCCATGAAACTTCACATGAAGGCTTAAGGGACCATTGTATGAATTTCAAAGCCATAAAAATGGCATTGGCATGGTAGAAATATGAAGATGTGCCTAAACCCACCTACCACCCTATCGATCCATGGCTTACGCATCCCGCCTCTCTGGCCGGCGTAGTGCCCGCTCGCTCGCTCGTTTCGTCGGTTGGCTTAGGCATACGAAGTTCATTCCTAGTCTAAGATCAGACCAGACTGAGGGTTGTGGTAGCAGGATTGGCAGAACACTAGGAGGGACCCGATCGATCCCAGACTCATGCATCTTACCCCTCTGGCCGGCTGAGCGCCCGCACACTCATTTCGTGGGTTGACTTAGGCATACGGAGTTGATTCCCAGTCTAAGCATATGGAGTTCATTCCCAGTGTAAGATTCGATCGGACCGAAGGTTGTGGGTGCACATGCTGGGCTCGGGCATGTGCTGGTGCCATATTTTTTTTCGCCCGGGGCACCATCATCGGAGAACCTGACCGACAGCATTGGCGTTTTGACAATTAGGGGCGGGGGGGGTGTGGGCACATGATTTGCGACGGGTGCTAGAACTTGGCCCTTATATTGGCCCCTTATCCCTCATCAAACCTTGAGAACTTACACCCCCTTAAAGAGCATTTGAGATTTTACAGCTTTGCCGCCAGTAGCCATTAAAGTGTTTGAAATGGGGACACTTTTTTCAAATGGTCACAAAATCCTGTACACTTCAAGTTTTTAGCTAAATTGTTTGGTGCAAGCGAACAAAAATACAAGGATCATGTCTACCAATTGTGGGGCCAAAACTTCTTCTGAAAAAATTTTAGAAAAATCTCAAATCGTAAAAAGTTTTGAATATCATGAAAAATAGAAAACGAGTCGTCTTGCCATGAAACTTCACATGAAGGCTTAAGGGACCATTGTATGAATTTACAAGCCATAAAACTGGCATTGGCATGGTAGAAATATGAAGATGTGCCTAAACCCACCTATCACCCAATCGATCCACGGCTTGCGCATCTCGCTCCCCCTCGTTTCGTCGATTGGCTTAAGCATACGGAGTTCATTCCCACTCTAAGATCAGACCAAACTGAGGGTTGCAACAGCAGCATCGACAGCATGCAGGGGGGACGTGGCTGATCCCCGGCTTACGCATCCTGCACCTCTGGTCGGCTGAGCGCCCGCACGTTTGTTTCATGGGTTGAGTTAGGCATATGGAGTTCATTCCCAGTCTAAGCATATGGAGTTCATTCCCAGTGTAAGATCAAACCAGATCGAGGGTTGTGGGTGCACATGCTGGGCTCAGGCATGTGCTGGTGGCGTGCCCAGGGCACCATCGTTGGAGAACTTGACCGGCGGCATTGGGGTTCTGACGATTGGGGGGCGGGGGGTGTGCGTACATGATGTGCGATGGGTGCTGGTACTTGGCCCTTATATTGGCCCCCTATCCCTCATCAAACCTCGAGAACTCACACCCCCTTAAAGAGGATTTGAGATTTTATAGGTTTATTGCCAGTAGCCACTAAAGTGTTTGAAATGGGGACACTTTTTTCAAATGGTCACAAAATCATGTACACTTCGAGTTTTTAGCTGAATTTTTTTGTGCATGACAACAAAAATACAAGGATCACGTCTACCAAGTGTGGGGCCAAAACTCTTTCTGAAAAAATTTTAAAAAAATCCCGAACCATAAAAAGTTTCAAAAATCATGAAAAATAGAAAATGAGTCGTCTTGCCATAAAAATGGCATTGGCATGGCAGAAATATGAAGACATGCCTAAACCCACCTACCACCCTATCGATCCACGACTTGCGCATCTCACCTCTCTGGCCGACGTAGTGCCCGCCCGCCCGCTTGTTTTGTCGGTTGGCTTAGGCATACGGAGTTCATTCCCAGTCTAAGATCGGATCAGACTGAGGGTTATGGCAGTAGGATCGACAGCACGTAAGAGGGGACCCGACCGATCCCCGGCTTGCGCATCCTACCCCTCTGGCCGGTTGAAAGCCTGCACGCTCGTTTCGTGGGTTGACTTAGGCATACGGAGTTCATTCCCAATCTAAGCATACGGGGTTCATTCGCAGTGTAAGATCGGATCGGGGCGAGGGTTACGGGTGCACATACTGGGCTCGAGCATGTGCTGATGCCACATTTTTTTTTCAACCGGGGCACCATCGTCGGAGCATTGCCAGAGAACCTGACCGGTGGTATTGGGGTTCCAGCAAGTGAAGGGGTGAGGGGGGTGTGCGCACATGATGTGCGATGGGTGCTGGTACTTGGCCCTTATATTGGCCCGCTATCCCTCATCAAACCTCGAAAACTCACACCTCCTTAGAGAGCGTTTAAGATTTTACAGGTTTGCTGCCAGTAGCCATTAAAGCGTATGAAATGGGGACACTTATTTTGAATCGTCACAAAATCCTGTACACTTCGAGGTTTTAGCTAAATTTTTTTGTGCATGCCAACAAAATTACAGGGATCATGTCTACCAAGTTTGGGACCAAAACTCTTTCTGAAAGAATTTTAAAAAATCTCGAACCGTAAAATATTTCAAAAATCGTGGAAAATAGAAAACGAGTCGTCTTGGCACAAAAATTCACATGAAGGCTTAAGGGACCGTTGTATGAATTTACAAGCCATAAAAATGGCATTGGCATGGAAAAAATATGAAGATGTGCCTAAACCCACCTACTACCATATCGATCCACAGCTCACGCATCCCGCCTCTCTGGCCGACGTAGTTCCTGCTCACCTGCTCGTTTCGTCGATTGGCTTAGGCATACGGAGTTCATTCCCTGTCTAAGATCAGACCAGACCGAAGGTTGTGGCAGCAGGATCGGCAGCACGTAGGGGGGGACCCGATCGATCCCCAGCTCGCGCATCCTACCCCTCGGCCGACTGAGCGCCCGCACGTAGGTTTCGTGGGTTGACTTAGGCATACGGAGTTCATTCCCAGTCTAAGCATACGGAGTTCATTCCCAGTGTAAGATCGGATCAGATCTAGAGTTATAGGTGCACATGCTGGGCTCGGGCATGTGCTGGTGCCATATTTTTTTTC
Source organism: Durio zibethinus (assembly GCF_047325235.1). Classification (NCBI taxonomy): domain Eukaryota; kingdom Viridiplantae; phylum Streptophyta; class Magnoliopsida; order Malvales; family Malvaceae; genus Durio; species Durio zibethinus. Next base: position 17,399,603 of record NC_143169.1, read on the forward strand.
GCCCGGGGCACCATCACCTGAGCATCAGACCGAAGGTTGTGGGTACACATGCTGGGCTATAGCATGTGCTGAGACCACATTTTTTTTTCACCCGGGGCACCATCGTCGGAGCATCGTCGGAGAGCCTGACCGACGACATTGGAGTTTCTACGATTGGGGGGGGCGGAGGGGGGGTGTGCGCACATGATGTATGATGGGAGCTAGTACCTGGCCCTTATATTGGCCCCCTATCCCTCATCAAACCTCGAGAACTCACAACCCCTTAAAGAGCAATAGAAATCTTACAGGTTTGCTGCCAGTAGCCATTAAAATGTCTGGAATGGGGACACTTTTTTCAAATGGTCACAAAATCCTGTACGCTTTGAGTGTTTGGCTGAATTTTTTGGTGCATGCCAAAAAAAATATAAGGATCATGTCTACAAAGTTTGGGGCTAAAACTCCTTCTGAAAAAATTTAAAAAAAATCTCGAACCGTAAAAAGTTTCAAAAATCATTAAAAATAGAAAACGAGTCGTCTTGCCATGAAACTTCACATGAAGGCTTAAGGGACCATTGTATGAATTTACAAGCCATAAAAATGGCATTGGCATGGCAGAAATATGAAGATGTGCCTAAACCCACCTACCACCCTATCGATCCACGACTTGCGCATCTCGCCTCTCTGGCCGACGTAGTGCTCGCCCGCTCGCTCGTTTTATCGGTTGGCTTAGGCATACGGAGTTCATTCCCAGTCTAAGATTAGATCAGATTGAGGGTTATGGCAGCAGGATCAGTAGCACGTAGGGGGGACCTGATCATTCCTCGACTTGCGCATCCTGCCCCTCTGGCCGGCTGAAAGCCTGCATGCTCATTTCGTGGGTTGACTTAGGCATACGGAGTTCATTCCCAATCTAAGCATACGGAGTTCATTCGCAGTGTAAGATCGGATCGGGCCGAGGGTTATAGGTGCACATACTGGGCTCGAGCATGTGTTGATGCCACATTTTTTTTTTCAACCGGGGCACCATCGCCGGAGCATCGCCAGAGAACCTGACCGGCGGCATTGGGGCTCCGGCGATTGGGGGGTGAGGGGGTGTGCGCACATGATGTGCGATGGGTGCTGGTACTTGGCCCTTATATCGGCCCCCTATCCCTCATCAAACCTTGAAAACTCACACCTCCTCAAAGAGCGTTTGAGGTTTTACAGGTTTGCTGCCAGTAGCAATTAAAGTGTCTGAAATGGGGACAATTTTTTCAAATGGTCACAAAATCCTGTACACTTCGAGTTTTTAGCTGAATTTTTTTGTGCATGCCAAAAAAAATACAAGGATCTCGACTACCAAGTGTGGGGCCAAAACTCCTTGGGAAAAAATGTTGAAAAAATCTCAAATCGTAAAAAATTTTCAAAATCGTGAAAAATAGAAAACGAGTCGTCTTGCCATGAAACTTCACATGAAGGCTTAAGGCACCATTGTATGAATTTACAAGCCATAAAAATGGCATTGGTGTGGCAAAAATATGAAGATGTGCCTAAACCCACCTACCACCCTATCGACCCATGACTTGCGCATCCCGTCTCTCAGGCCGACATAGTACCAGCCCGCTCGTTTCGTCGGTTGGCTTAGGCATACAGATTTCATTCCCAATCTCAGATTGGATCGGGCTGAGGGTTGCAGCAGCAGGATCAGCAGCACATAGGGGGGACTCGATCGATCCCTGGCTTACGCATCCTGTCCCTCTGGCTGGCAGAGTACCCGCACGCTCGTTTCATGGGTTGACTTAGGCACACGAAGTTCATTCCCAGTCTAAGCATACGGAGTTCATTCCCAGTGTCAGATCGGATCGGACTGAGGGTTTCGGGAGCACATAATGGGCTCGGGCATGCGCACATGATGTGTGATGGGTGCTGGTTCTTGGCCCTAATTTTGACCCCCTATCCCTCATCAAACCTCGAGAACTCACACCCCCTTAAAGAGCAATTGAGATTTTATAGGTTTGCTGCCAGTAGCCATTAAAGTGTATGAAATGGGGACACTTATTTCGAATGGTCACAAAATCTTGTACACTTTGAGGTTTTAGTTGAATTTTTTTGTGCATGCGAACAAAATTACAAGGATCATGTCTACCAAGTTTGGGACCAAAACTCTTTCTGAAAGAATTTTAAAAAATCCCGAACTGTAAAACATTTCAAAAATCATGGAAAATAGAAAACGAGTCGTCTTGGCACAAAAATTAACATGAAGGCTTAAGGGACCGTTGTATGAATTTACAAGCCATAAAAATGGCATTGGCATGGAAAAAATGTGAAGATGTGCCTAAACCCACCTACCACCCTATCGATCCACAGTTCGCGCATCCCACCTCTCTGGCCGATATAGTTCCCGCTCGCCCGCTCGTTTCGTCGATTGGCTTAGGCATACGGAGTTCATTCCCAATCTAAGATCGGACCAGACCGAAGGTCGTGGCAGTAGGATCGGCAGCACGCAAGGGGGGACCCGGCCGATCCCCAGCTTGCGCATCCTGCCCCTCTAGTCGACTGAGCGCCCGCACGCAGGTTTCGTGGGTTGACTTAGGCATACGGAGTTCATTCCTAGTCTAAGCATACGGAGTTCATTCCCAGTGTAAGATCGGATCAGATCTAGAGTTATAGGTGCACATGTTGGGCTCGGGCATGTGCTGGTGTCGTATTTTTTTTCACCCGGGGCACCATCATTCGAGCATCAGACCGAGGGTTGTGGGTGCACATGCTGGGCTATAGCATGTGCTGAGGCCACATTTTTTTTTCACCCGGGGCACCATCGTCGGAGCATCGTCGGAGAACCTGACCGACGACATTGGAGTTTCTATGATTGGGGGGGCGGAGGGGGGTGTGCGCACATGATGTGTGATGGGAGCTGGTACTTGGCCCTTATATTGGCCCCCTATCCCTCATCAAACCTCGAGAACTCACAACCCCTTAAAGAGCAATTGAGATCTTACAGGTTTGCTGCCGATACCATTAAAGTGTCTGGAATGGGGACACTTTTTTCAAATTGTCACAAAATCCTGTACGCTTTGAGTGTTTGGCTGAATTTTTTGGTGCATGCCAACAAAAATATAAGGATCATGTCTACAAAGTTTGGGGCCACAAATCCTTCTGAAAAAATTTTAAAAAAATCTCGAACCGTAAAAAGTTTCAAAAATCATGAAAAATAGAAAACGAGTCGTCTAGCCATGAAACTTCACATGAAGGCTTAAGGGACCATTGTATGAATTTACAAGCCATAAAAATGGCATTGGGATATCAGAAATATGAAGATGTGCCTAAACCCACCTACCAACCTATCGATCCATGGCTTGCGCATCCCACCTCTCTGGCCGACGTAGTGCCCGACCGCCCGCTCGTTTCGTCAGTTGGCTTAGGCATACAGAGTTCATTCCAAGTCTAAGATGGCACCAGATTGAGGGTTGTAGCAGTAGGATCAGCAGCATGCAGGGGGGACCTGATCGATACTCGGCTTGCGCATCCTGCCCCTCTGGTCGGTTGAGCGCCCATACGCTCGTTTCGTGAGTTGACTTAGGCATACGAAGTTCATTCCCAGTCTAAGCATACGGAGTTCATTCCCAGTGTAATATTGGACCAGATCAAGGGCTGCGGGTGCACATGCTGGGCTCGTGCATGTCCTGGTGCTGGATTATTTTTTGCCCAGTGCACCATCACCGGTGAACCTGACCGACGGCATTGGGGTTCCGATGATTGGGGGGCGGGCGGGTGTGCGCACATGATGTGGGATGGGTGCTGGTACTCAGCCCTTATATTGGCCCCCTATCCCTCATCAAACCTTGAGAACTCACACCCCCTTAAAGAGCATTTGAGATTTTGCAGGTTTGCTACCTGTAGCCATTAAAGTGTCTGAAATCGGGACACTTTTTTCAAATGGTCACTAAATCCTGTACACTTCGACTTTTTAGCTGAATTTTTTTGTCCATGCCAAAAAAAATACAAGGATCATGTCTACCAAGTTTGGAGCCAAAACTCCTTCTGAAAACATTTTTAAAAAATCCGGAACCGTAAAATTTTCAAAAATTATGAAAAATAGAAAACGAGTTGTCTTGCCATCAAACTTCACATGAAGGCTTAAGGGACCATTGTATGAATTTACAAGCCATAGAAATGGCATTGACATGGCAGAAATATGAAGATGTGCCTAAACCCACCTACCAACCTATCGATCCACGGCTTGCGCATCCCGCCTCTCTGGCCTGCGTAGTGCCCGCCCGCCCGCTCATTTCGTCTGTTGGCTTAGGCATACGGAGTTCATTCCCAATCGAAGATTAGACCGGTCTGAGGGTTGTAGCAGCAGGATCGACAGCACGTAGGGGGGACCCGGTCGATCCCTGGCTTGTGCATCCTGCCCCTCTGGCCGGCTGAGTGCCTGCACGCTCGTTTCGTTGGTTGACTTAGGCATACGGAGTTCATTCCCAGTCTAAACATATGGAGTTCATTCCCAGAGTAGGATCGGACCGGACCGAGGGTTGCGAGTGCACATGCTGGGCTTGGGCATGTGCTGGTGCCACATTTTTTTTTGCCCGGGGCACCATCACCGGAGAACCTGACCGGTGACATTGGGGTTTCGACGATTAGGGGGCGGGGGGGTGTACGCAAATGATGTACGATGGGTGCTGGTACTTGGCCCTTATATTGGCCCCCTATCCCTCATCAAACCTTGAGAACCATCACCCCCTTAAAGAGCATTTGATATCTTACAGGTTTGCCGCCAGTAGCCTTTAACGTGTCTGGAATGGGGACACTTTTTTCAAATGGTCACAAAATCCTGTACACTTTGAGTGTTTAGCTGAATTTTTTGGTGCATGCCAACAAAAATATAAGGGTCATGTCTACAAAGTTTGGGGCCAAAACTCTTTCTGAAAAAATTTAAAAAAATCTCAAATCGTAAAAAGTTTCAAAAATCATTAAAAATAGAAAACGAGTCGTCTTGCCATGAAACTTCCCATGAAGGCTTAAGGGACCATTGTATGAATTTACAAGCCATAAAAATGGCATTGGCATGGAAAAAATATGAAGATGTGCCTAAACCCACCTACCACCCTATCGACCCACGACTTACGCATCCCGTCTCTTAGGCCGGCATAGTGCCAGCCCGCTCATTTCGTCGGGTGGCTTAGGCATACAGATTTCATTCCCAATCTCAGATTGGATCGGGCTGAGGGTTGCAGCAGCAGGATCAGCAGCACATAGGGGGGACTCGGTCGATCCCTGGCTTACGCATCCTGTCCCTCTGGCTGGCAGAGTACCCGCACGCTCGTTTCATGGGTTGACTTAGGCATACGGAGTTCATTCCCAGTCTAAGCATACGGAGTTCATTCCCAGTGTCAGATCGGATCGGACTGAGGGTTGCGGGAGCACATAATGGGCTCGGGCATGCGTACATGATGTGTGATGGGTGCTGGTAATTGGCCCCGATTTTGACCCCCTATCCTCATCAAACCTCGAGAACTCACACCCCCTTAAAGAGCATTTGAGATTTTACAGGTTTGCTTCTAGTAGCAATTAAAGTGTATGAAATGGGGACACTTATTTCGAATGGTCACAAAATCCTGTACACTTCGAGGTTTTAGCTGAATTTTTTTGTGCATGCGAACAAAATTACAAGGATTATGTCTACCAAGTTTGGGACCAAAACTCTTTCTGAAAGAATTTTAAAAAATCCCGAACCGTAAAACATTTCAAAAATCGTGGAAAATAGAAAACGAGTCGTCTTGGCACAAAAATTCACATGAAGGCTTAAGGGACCGTTGTATGAATTTACAAGCCATAAAAATGGTATTGGCATGGAAAAAATATGAAGATGTGCCTAAACCCACCTACCACCCTATCGATCCACAGCTCGCGCATCCCACCTCTCTGACCGATGTAGTTCCCGCTCACCCGCTCGTTTCGTCAATTGGCTTAGGCATACGGAGTTCATTCCTAGTCTAAGATCGGACCAGACTGAAGGTTGTGGCAGTAGGATCGGCAGCACGCAAGAGGGGACCCGGCCTATCCCTAGCTTGCGCATCCTGCCCCTCTAGCCGACTGAGCGCCCGCACGCAGGTTTCGTGGGTTGACTTAGGCATACGGAGTTCATTCCCAGTCTAAACATATGGAGTTCATTCCCAGTGTAAGATCAGACCGGACTGAGGGTTGCCAGTGCACATGCTGGGCTTGGGCATGTGCTGGTGCCACATTATTTTTGCCCGGGGCACCATCACCGGAGAACCTGACCGGTGACATTGGGGTTTCGACGATTAGGGGGCGGGGGGTGTACGCACATGATGTACGATGGGTGCTGGTACTTGGCCCTTATATTGGCCCCCTATCCCTCATCAAACCTTGAGAACTATCACCCCCTTAAAGAGCATTTGAGATCTTGCAGGTTTGCCATCAGTAGCCTTTAACGTGTCTGGAATGGGGACACTTTTTTCAAATGGTCACAAAATCCTGTACACTTCGATTTTTTAGCTGAATTTTTTTGTGCATGCCAACAAAAATTCAAGGATCACGTCTACCAAGTTTGCAGCCAAAATTTCTTTTGAAAAAATTTTAAAAAAATCCTGAACCGTAAAAAGTTTCAAAAATCGTGAAAACTAGAAAACGAGTCATCTAGCCATGAAACTTCACATGAAGGCTTAAGGGACCATTGTATGAATTTACAAGCCATAAAAATGGCATTGGCATGGCAGAAATATGAAGATGTGCCTAAACCCACCTACCAATCTATCGATCCACGGCTTGCGCATCCCACCTCTCTGGCCGGCGTAGTGCCCGCCCGCCCGCTCTTTTCGTCGGTTGGCTTAGGCATACGGAGTTCATTCCAAGTCTAAGATTTCCCCAGACTAAGGGTTCTAGTAGTAGGATCGACAACATGTAGGGGTGACCCGGTCGATCCCCGGCTTGCGCATCCTGCCCCGCTGGACGGTTGAGCGCTCGCACGCTCATTTCATGTGTTGACTTAGCCATACGGAGTTCATTCCCAATCTAAGCATACGGAGTTCATTCCCAGTATAATATTGGACCAGATCGAGGGCTGCGGGTGCACATGCTGGGCTCGTGCATGTCTTGGTGCTGCATTTTTTTTTACCCGAGGCACCATCATTGGAGAACCTGACCGACGACATTGGGGTTCCGACGATTAGGGGACGGGCGGGTGTGCGCACATGATGTGGGGTGGGTGCTGGTACTCAGCCCTTATATTGGCCCCCTATCCCTCATCAAACCTCAAGAACTCACACCCCCTTAAAGAGCATTTGAGATTTTGCAGGTTTGCTGCCAGTAGCCATTAAAGTGTCTGAAACTTCACATGAAGGCTTAAGGGACCATTGTATGAATTTACAAGCCAAAAAAATGGCATTGGCATGGCAGAAATATGAAGATGAGCCTAAACCCACCTACCAACCTATCGATCCACGGCTTGCGCATCCCGTCTCTCTAGCCTGCGTAGTGCCCGTCCGTCCGCTTGTTTCATCGGTTGGCTTAGGCATACGAAGTTCATTCCTAATCTAAGATTAGATCAGACTAAGGGTTGTGGTAGCAGGATCGACAGCATGCAGGGGGGGACTCGGCCGATCCTCGGCTTATGCATCCTACCCCTCTGGCCGACTGAGTGCCCGCACGCTCGTTTCGTGGGTTGACTTAGGCATACGGAGTTCATTCCTAGTCTAAGCATATGGAGTTCATTCCTAGTGTAAGATCGGACTAGACCAAGGGTTGCGAGTGCACATGCTGGGCTCGAGCATGTGCTGGTGCCACATTTTTTTTCGCCCGGGGCACCATCACCAGAGCATCGTCGGAGAACCTGACCGGAGACATTGGGGTTCCGACGATTAGGGGGCGGGGGGGTGTGCGCACATGATGTGCGGTGGGTGCTGGTACTTGGCCCTTATATTGGCCCCCTATCCCTCATCAAACCTTGAGAACTCTCACCCCCTTAATGAGTATTTGAGATTTTACAGGTTTGCTGCCAGTAGCATTAAAGTGCCTGAAATGGGGACACTTTTTTCAAATGGTCACAAAATCCTGTACACTTTGAGTTTTTAGCTGAATTTTTTTGGGCATGCCAACAAAAATTCAAGGATCACGTCTACCAAGTTTGGGCTAAAAACTCCTTCTGAAAAAATTTTAAAATAGTCCCGAACCGTAAAAAGTTTCAAAAATCATGAAAAATAGAAAACGAGTCGTCTTGCCATGAAACTTCACATGAAGGCTTAAGGGACCATTGTATGAATTTACAAGCCATAAAATTGGCATTGGCATGGTAGAAATATGAAGATGTGCCTAAACCAACCTACCACCCTATCAATCCACAGCTTGCTCATCTCGCCTCTCTGGCCGACGTAGTGCCCGCCCGTCCGCTCATTTCGTCGGTTGGCTTAGGCATATGGAGTTCATTCCCAGTCGAAGATCAGACCAGATCGAGGGTTGCGGCAGTAGAATCATAGCACGTAGGGGGGACCCGATCGATCCCCAGCTTGCGCATCCTGCCCCTCTGGCCGGCTGAGCGCCCGTACGCTCGTTTCATGGGTTGACTTAGGCATACGGAGTTCATTCCTAGTCTAAGCGTACGGAGTTCATTCCCAGTGTAAGATTAGATTAGATCAAGGGTTGCAGGTGCACATGCTGGGCTCGAGCATGTGCTGGTGCCATATTTTTTTTCACCCGGGGCACCATCGCCAGAGCATCGCCGGAGAACCTGACCGATGGGTGTGCGCACATAATGTGCGATGGGTGCTGGTACTTGGCCCTTATATTGGCCCCCTATCCCTCATCAAACCTCGAGAACTCACACCCCCTTAAAGAGCATTTGAGATTTTACAGGTTTGCTGCCTGTAGCCATTAAAGTGTCTGAAATGGGGACACTTTTTTCAAATGGTCACAAAATCCTGTACACTTCGAGCTTTTAGCTGGATTTTTTTGTGCATGCCAACAAAAATACAAGGATCATGTCTACCAAGTTTGGGGCCAAAACTCCTTCTGAAAAAATTTTAAAAAAATCCCGAACCGTAAAAAGTTTCAAAAATCGTGAAAAATAGAAAACGAGTCGTCTTGCCATGAAACTTCACATGAAGGCTTAAGGGACCATTGTATGAATTTAGAAGCCATAAAAACGGCATTGGCATGGAAAAAATATGAAGATGTGCCTAAACCCACGTACCACCCTATCGATCCACGGCTTGCGCATCCCGCCTCTCTGGTAGGTGTAATGCCCGCCCGTTCGCTCGTTTCATCAGTTGGCTTAGGCATACAGAGTTCATTCCCAATCTAAGATTGAACTGAACCAAGGGTTGTGATAGCAGGATCGGCAGCATGTAGGGGGGACCCGATCGATCCCCGGTGTCATGAGCCAACCTTGTATAGTGCCATGACTAGGACTTTGGTTGCCATGAGCCACCCATGTATAGGGCCATGGCTGGGTAGATCCCTTGTGCTAGGAAAAGTGTCCCCATTTCAAACATTGTAATGGTTACTGGTAACATAGCTCTAAAATCTCTAAGGCTCTTTAGGGGGGTGAGCCGACAGCATAGTGTTGGGCTGTCTCACCGATTGCTATGCGAGCTTAGGCCACCCACCAAGGGCTGCCCCCTGGCCCTGGTGATGGTGGGAGGTCCCGATGTATGATTCCCGTTTATAATAAAGCTCACCTCGATTGAATGTCCTGATTGTTACCTCAATGTGTTTTTCTTTTTCTCGATGCGAATATTCCTTCTTGTGTGTGTGCTTGAGATTGATCTTGATATATTGTGTCTTATTGTGAATGCTTGGGACTAACCAAGGCTTATGGTTATTTGTTCAGATATCGATCTATTGAAGGCTGACTTGGTTGGGAGCACCCATTCAAGTGCTGCACGGTCTATTGCTTGTTGAGAGAAAGCTTAGTCTGTGACACGTGGTATCAGAGCACGGTTGAGAAGTGCTAGAAAAATGGATGATATGGCCACAAATGGTGGACCGAATCATCAACAGAGAATTGAAGAACTTGAGGTTGCGGTGGCCACAATGAAAATTCACATGGCGACTAAAGATCGAGTGAGGGAGATCGAGACAACCCAACGGAAGTTGTCCGATACTCTCCACAACGTGAGTGAAGAGGCTAGAGACACCTTGAACATTTTCCAAAAGGAGTTTGAGGAGCTCAGAGCACAGGTGAGCATTCTACAAATGGCTGTGGCCAAATCAGGTTCGAGCTTGATGAAAAAGGGAAAAAGGCCCAAGCTACCAGAGCCTCGATGCTATGAAGGGCAAAGGGATGCTAAGGAACTTGAAAATTTCTTTTTTGACATGGAGCAGTACTTTCGAGCTATACACACAAATCAGAGGAAGACAAGGTGACAATGGCATCGATGTACCTCGCAGGGGATGCCAAGCTGTGGTGGCACTCCAAGTTTGTCGATGATGAGTGCCCGATTAAGACTTGGACGGATCTGAAGCGAGAATTGAAAAACTAGTTTTTCCCTGAGAATGTGGAGTATATGGCTCGAAGGAGACTTTGAGAGTTGGTACAAACAGGAACGGTGTGAGAGTTTGTAAGGAGCTTTTCTACCCCGATGTTGGATATTCAGGACATGTCCAAAAAAGATAAGATGTTCTATTTTCTTGAAGGCCTCAAGCCTTGGGTGAGGACAGAACTACAAAGGTAGAAAGTGCAAGACGTGGCCACAGCCATGGCTGCAGTTGAACGTCTTCACGTTTACAATGATGGCTCTTCAAAATGGAAAAATCCTCCATCAGCTGGTAGTAGCTTTAACTTTGGAAGTGGGGGAAAGATGACTAGGTTGGACCATCCCTTCAGTGGGGGATCAGACAGGAGGTCTTTTGGTCAAGATAGCACCCAACCCAAGACAAGCAACGCAGGGATTTTCAAGCCTAGGCAACCGTTAGCTTGTTTTTTTTGCAAGGGGCCGCATCGGGTGGCTGAATGCCCGCACAGAGGAGCCCTTAATACCTTAAGAACCTTGTCTCAAGAGTCTGGAAAAGTGCCAGAGAGCTATGAAGAAGCTGAAGAGGAGCCAGCTAGGATGGGTTCAATAAGGTTCCTCAATGCCCTCCACACCCAATTGAACACTATAAAGAAAGAGAAGAGTAGAGGCTTGATGTATGTGAACTTGACGATCAATGAGAAAGCCACCAAAGCCATGGTGGATACGGGTGCAACCAACACTTTCATCACACTAGAAGAAGCAAAAAGGTGTGGTCTTCAGATTAGTAAAGACTGTGGATGAATGAAGGTAATCAATTCACCAGCCTTTGCGATCAGTGGAAGCTCCAAGAGTGTGACAACCCGATTGGGGCCATGGGAATGGAAGGTAGACTTTATAGTTTCCCCCATGGATGACTTTGATGTTATTCTCGGATTGGACTTCATGATGTTGGCTCAGGTCCTCCCTATTCCCGCCGCTAGCTGCTTGTTGTTCTTAGGGGAACACCCATGTGTGGTGCCAGCCAACATCTTACCAAAGAGTGAGAAGAAAATGATCTCTGCTTTGCAGTTCAAGAAAGGGGTAAAGAGAGGGGAACCCTCTTTTGTGGTGGTGCTGATCTACAAAGAAGGGTCAAAAGTAGAACTAATACTTGATGGTGTGGAAAAAGTGTTGGAAGAATTCGAAGAGGTGATGCCAGAGATGTTGCCTAAGGTTCTACCCCCTCGACGAGCAGTGGACCATGAAATTGAGCTCTTCCCAAGAGTGAAACCCCCTACTAGAGCTCCCTACCGCATGGCCCCGCCAGAGTTAGCCGAACTAAGAAAGTAGTTAGATGAGCTGCTACAAGCCGGGTTTATCAGACCATCAAAGGCTTTTTTCAGAGCGCCAATGCTATTTCAAAAGAAGCATGATGGAAGTTTGTGATTATGTGTTGACTACAGGGCCCTGAACAAAGTTATCGTAAGAAACAAATATCCCATTCCCCTTATAGTAGACTTGTTTGATCAATTGAGCCGGGCCAAGTACTTCTCCAAATTGGACCTGAGATCTGGCTACCATCAAGTCAGAATCGCTGAGGGAGATGAGCCAAAGACCACTTGTGTGACACGATATGGTGCATTTGAATTTCTTGTTATGACCTTTGGACTGACCAATGCTCCTACCACATTTTGTACATTGATGAATCAGGTGTTCCATGACTACCTAGACAAATTTGTAGTCATCTATTTAGATGATATAGTGGTATTTAGCTCCACCTTGGAAGAACATCAAGAGCACCTGTGCCAGGTACTTCAAAGATTACAGGACCACCAGTTATACGTAAAAAAGGATAAGTGTGCATTTGCTCAGACCCAAATCCATTTTCTTAGTCACATTGTCGAACGTGGCCACATTCGAATGGACATGGAAAAGGTTAGGGCCATCAAGGAGTGGACAACACCGAGGAACGTTAGTGAACTCCGCTCATTTTTAGGACTAGCCAATTATTATAGAAAGTTTGTGGAAGGGTACTCTCGTAAGACCATGGCCCTCACGAAGCTATTGAAGAAGGAGCGTAAATGGTGTTGGACGAGTGAATGCCAAGAGGCCTTTGAGGGATTGAAAGATGCTATTATGAAGGATCCCATCTTAGCTCTTCCTGATATTGAAAAGCCCTTCGAAGTTCAGACGATGCATCTAATTTTGCTATTAGAGGAGTACTTTTGCAACAACATCACCCGGTAGCATTTGAAAGTAGGAAGCTAAGTGAAGCTGAAAGGAAATATACAGCCCAGGAAAAAGAACTCCTTGGCGACATTACTTGTTGGGTTCACACTTTGTCGTAAAGACAGATAATATGGCTGTTAGCCATTTTCTCACCCAACCAAGGCTTACGGCAAAACAAGCTAGGTGGCAAGAATTTTTAGCGGAATTCGACTTTTGTTTTGAGCACACCACTGGAAAGACCAATCAAGTGGCTGATGCATTGAGCAGGTGAGCAGATTTAGCGACCCTTAGAAGAATTGCCCCAATGGTGGCTAGCAGAGCCACTACAGACATTCACAAGTTGATTGGAGATTACTTAAGGAAGGACCCGCAAGCTTGTGCCATCCTAAAGCTAGTGGAAGAAGGGAATTCCAAGTACTTCTGGTAAGAAAATGGGGTCTTATGGACCAAAGGGCCTCAAGTGTTTGTGCCAAGAGCAGAAGGTCTGAGATAAATGCTAATGAGGGAATGTCATGACACACCATGGGTGGGACACCTGGGTTGGCAACGCACTTTGGCGTTATTAAAATAGGGATACTATTGGCCTCACATGCGACAAGATGTGATGGACTATACGAAGACTTGCCTCATTTGCCAATAAGACAAGGTTGAAAGGAAGAAATCTACAGACATGCTTGAACCACTACTAGTACCCACCAGACTGTGGGAAAGCATCTCCCTTGATTTCATTTCGAGCCTACCCAAGGTTGGTGACCTTGGAGCTATTTTAGTGGTGATTGACCGGTTCTCTAAGTATGCCACATCAATTCCCACTCACAAGTATTGCACTACGGAAGACACAGCTCGACTATTGTTCAAACATGTGGTCAAATACTGGGGCCTCCCTCAAAACATTGTCAGCGATCGAGATCCGAGATTCATGGGGTCCTTCTGGAGAGAACTTTTCAAGATATTGGGGTCCCAACTTAACATCTCCTCAAGCTATCACCCTCAAAACGATAGTCAAATGGAACGGTTCAACAGATTATTAGAGGAATACTTGAGGCATTTTGTTCAAGCCAATCAAAAAGACTGGCCTTCATTATTGGACGTGGCTCAACTCTGCTTTAATTCCAACAAAAGCTCTTTCACCAATAAGAGCCCATTTGAGGTGGTCATCGAACAATTATCAAGGCTACACCACACTTCCTTGGAACAATATAGAGGAAAGAATCCGAGAGTCTTCAATCTCAGCAAAGAGTGGAAGCAAAACATAGAGATTACGTAAGCCTACCTGGAGAAAGCATCAAAGAGGATGAAGAAATAGGCAGACAAGGGTCGTAAAGCTCAACATTTTCAAGTTGGTGATTTGGTTCTTGTCCGACTAGTTCCTGAACAAACCAGGTTCTTAAGAAAGAGAGATCATAGACTGGTGCACAAATATGAAGGTCTAGTAAGGGTCCTTTCCAAGGTGGGGAATGCTTCTTACAAAATCCACCCATCAAAGTGGATGAAAGTGCACCCAGTATTTCATGTGAGCAACCTGAAACCTTTCCATGTAGATCCTACAGATGCTAGCTGAAGGGTGCCAACTAGAGTCACCATCACCATGAAGCCACCCTCAGAGCATCGAGTCAAAGAGATCTTAGCTGATAGGGAAATCAAGATATCTTGAAGACTAGTTCAGGAGTACTTAGTGAAGTGGGAGGGATTAGGACTAGAAGAAACCAGCTGGGAGAAAGAACATGACCTCCAGAGATTTCAAAGGAAGATCGATGAATTTCAAGCCAGCAAGTCGACGAGGACATCGATAGAATAGGTGGGGGGAGGATGTCATGAGCCAACCTTGTATAGGGCAATGACCGGGACTTAGGTTGCCATGAGCCACCCATGTATAGGGCCATGGCCGGGTAGATCCCTTGTGCTAGGAAAAGTGTCCCCATTTCAAACATTGTAATGGTTACTGGTAGCATAGCTCTAAAATCTCTAAGGCTCTTTAGGGGGTGAACCGGCAGCGTAGTGTTGGGCTGTCTCACTGGTTGCTATGCGAGCTTAGGCCACCCCCAAGGGCTGCCCCCTGGCCCTGGTGATGGTGGGAGGTCACGATGTATGATTCCTGTTTATAATAAAACTTACTCCGATTAAATGTCCTGATTGTTGCCTCGATGTGTTTTTCTTTTTCTCGATGCGAATATGCCTTTTTGTGTGTGTACTTGAGATTGATCTTGATATATTGTGTCTTATTATGAATGTTTGGGACTAACCAGGACTTATGATTATTTGTTCAAATATCGATCTATTGAAGGCTGACTTGGTTGGGAGTGCCCATTCAAGTGTCGCACAGTCTATTGCTTGTTGAGAGAAAGCTTAGTCCGTGACACCCGGCTTGTGCATCCTGCCCCTCTAGCTAGCTAAGCGCCCGCACGTTCATTTCATGGGTTGACTTAGGCATACGGAGTTCATTCCCAGTCTAAGCATACGGAGTTCATTCTTAGTCTAAGCATACGGAGTTCATTCCCAGTGTAAGATTGGATCGAATCGAGGGTTGCGGGTGTACATGTTGGGCTCGGGCATGTGCTGGTGCCTCATTTTTTTTGTCTGAGGTACCATCGTCGAAGCATCATCGGAGAAGCTGACCGGCAGCATTAGGGTTCCGACGATTGGGGGGGCGGGGGGGTGGTGTGCGCACATGATGTGCAATGGTTGCTGGTACTTGGCCCTTATATTGGCCCCTATCCCTCATCAAACCTCAAGAACTCACACCCCCTTAAAGAGCATTTGAGATTTTACAGGTTTGCTGCCAGTAGCCATTAAAGTGTCTGAAATGGGGACACCTTTTTCAAATGGTCACAAAATTATGTACACTTCGAGTTTTTAGCTAAATTGTTTTGTGCATGCCAACAAAAATACAAGGATCACATCTACCAAGTTTGGGGCCAAAACTGCTTCTGAAAAAACTTTAAAAAAATCTCAAACCATAAAAAGTTTCAAAAATCGTGAAAAATAGAAAACGAGTCGTCTTGCCATGAAACTTCACGTGAAGGCTTAAGGGACCATTGTATGGATTTACAAGCCATAAAAATGGCATTGGCATGGCAAAAATATGAAGATGTGCCTAAACCCACCTACCACCCTATCGATCCACGGCTTGCACATCCCGCCTCTCTGGCCGGCATAGTGCCCGTCCGTCTGCTCGTTTCGTCGGTTGGCATAGGCATACGGAGTTCATTCCCAGTCTAAGATCAGATCAAACCAAGGGTTGCAGCCGCAAGATCGGCAGCACGTAGGGGGGACCCATCGATCCTCGGCTTGGGCATCCTGTCCCTCTGACCAGCTGAGTGCCCGCACGCTCATTTTATGGGTTGACTTAGGCATACGGAGTTCATTCCCAATCTAAGCATACGAAGTTCATTCCCAGTGTAAGATCAGATCGGATCGAGAGTTGTGGGTGCACATGCTGGGCTCGAGCATGTGCTTGTGCCGTATTTTTTTTTGCCCGGGGCACCATCACCGGAGAATCACTGGAGAACTTGACCGGCGGCATTGGGGTTCCGACGATTGGGGGGACGGGGGGTGTGCGCACATGATGTGTGATGGGTGCTAGTACTTGGCCCATATATTGGCCCCCTATCCCTCATCAAACTTCGAGAACTCACACCCCCTTAAAGAGCATTTGAGATTTTACAGGTTTGCTGCCAGTAACCATTAAAGTGTCTGAAATAGGGACACTTTTGTGAAATGGTCACAAAATCCAACACACTTCGAGTTTTTAGTTGAATTATTTTGTGCATGCCAATAAAAATACAAGGATCACGTCTACCAAGTTTGGGGCCAAAACTCCTTTTGAAAAAATTTTAAAAAAATCCCGAACCGTAAAAAGTTTCAAAAATAGTGAAAAATAGAAAACGAGTCGTCTTGCCATGAAACTTCACATGAAGGCTTAAGGGACCATTGTATGAATTTACAAGCCATAAAAATGGCAATGGGATGGAGAAATATGAAGATGTGCCTAAACCCACCTACCACCCTATCGATCCACGGCTTGCGCATCCCGTCTCTCTGGTCGACGTAGTGCCCGCCCGCCCGCTCATTTCATCGGTTGGCTTAGGTATACGGAGTTCATTCCCAGTCTAAGATCGGACCAGACCGAGGGTTGCAATAGCAGGATCAACAGCACGAGGGGGGGACCCAGCCAATCCCCGGCTTGCGCATCCTGCCCCTCTGGCCAGCTAAGCGCCCGCACCCTCGTTTCGTGGGTTGACTTAGGCATACAGAGTTCATTCCCAATCTAAGCATACAGAGTTCTTTCCCAGTGTAAGATCAAAATGGACCGAGGGTTGCGGGTGCACATGCTGGGCTCAGGCATGTGCTGGTGTCATATTTTTTTTCACCTGGGGCACCATCACCGGAGCATCGTCGGAGAACCTGACCGACGGCATTAGGGTTCCGGCGATGGGAGGGCGGGGGGGGGTGTGCGCACATTATGTGCGATGGGTACTGTACTTGGCCCTTATATTGGCCCCCTATCCCTCATCAAACCTCAAGAACTCACACCCCCTTAAAGAGCATTTGAGATTTTACAGGTTTGCTGCCAGTAGCCATTAAAGTATCTGAAATGCGGACACTTTTTTCAAATGGTCACAAAATCCTGTACACTTCGAGTTTTTAGCTAAATTTTTTTCTGCATGCCAAAAAAAATACAAGGATCACGTCTACCAAGTTGGAGGCCAAAAATCCTTCTGAAAAAATTTAAAAAAAATCCCAAACCATAAAAAGTTTCAAAAATCATGAAAAATAAAAAACGAGTCGTATTGCCATGAAACTTCACATGAAGGCTTAAGGGACCATTGTATGAATTTACAAGCCATAAAAATGGCAATGGAATGGCAGAAATATGAATATGAGTCTAAACCCACCTACCAGCCTATCGATCCACGGCTTGCGCATCCCACCTCTCTGGCCGGCATAGTGCCTGCCTGCCCACTCGTTTTGTCGTTTGCTTAGGCATACGGAGTTCATTCCCAGTCTAAGAGTGGACCAGACCGAGGGTTTCAGTAGCAAGATCAGCAGCACACTGGGGGGACCCGGCTGATCCCTGGCTTGCGCATCCTGCCCCTCTGGCCGGTTGAGTGCCCGCACGCTCGTTTTGTGGGTTGACTTAGGCATACGGAGTTCATTCCCAGTCTAAGCATACGGAGTTCATTCCTAGTGTAAGATCAGACCGGACCGAGGGTTGCAGGTGCACATGCTGGGCTCGAGCATGTGCTGGAGCCGTATTTTTTTTTCGCCCAAGGCACCATCACCGGAGCATCGCCGGAAAACCAGACCGGCAGCATTGGGTTTCGGCGATTGGGGGGTGAGTGCACATGATGTCCGATGGGTGCTGGTACTTGGCCCTTATATTGGCCCCCTATCCCTCATCAAACCTCGAGAACTCACACCCCCTTAAAAAGCATTTGAGATTTTACAAGTTTGCTGCCAGTAGCAATTAAAGTGTCTGAAATGGGGACACTTTTTTCAAATGGTCACAAAATATTGTACACTTAGAGTTTTGAGCTGAATTTTTTTGTACATGTTAACAAAAAAACAAGGATCACGTCAACCAAGTTTGGGGCCAAAACTCCTTCTGAAAAAAATTTAAGAAAATCCTGAACCGTAAAAAGTTTCGAAAAACGTGAAAAATAGAAAGCGAGTTGTCTTACCATTAAACTTCACATGAAGGCTTAAAGGACCATTGTATGAATGTACAAGCCATAAAAATGGCATTGGCATGGCAGAAATATGAAGATGTGCCTAAACCCACCTACCACCCTATCGATCCATAGCTTGCGCATCCGCCTCTCTGGCCGGTGTAGTGCCCTCCTGCCCGCTCGTTTCGTCGGTTGGCTTAGGCATACGAAGTTCATTCCCAGTCTAAGATAGGACCAGACAAAGGGTTGCGGCAGTAGGATCGGCAGCATGCAGGGGGGGACCCGACCGATCCTCGACTTGTGCATCCTGCCCCTCTGGCCGGCTGAGAGCCTGCACGCTCATTTCGTGGGTTGACTTAGGCATACAGAGTTCATTCCCAGTGTAAGATCGGACCGGACCGAGGGTTGGGAGTGCACATTCTGGGCTCGAGCCTGTGCTGGTGCCGTATTTTTTTCGCTTGGGGCACCGTCGCCGGAGCATCGCCAGAGAACCTGACCGACGACATTAGGGTTCCGACGATTGGGGGGACGGGGGGTGTGTGCACATGATGTGCGATGGGTGCTGGTACTTGGCCCTTATATCGGCCCCCTATCCCTCATCAAACCTCGAGAACTCACACCCCATTAAAGAGCGTTTGAGATTTTACAAGTTTGCTGCCAGTAGCCATTAAATTGTCTAACATGGGGACACTTTTTTCAAATGGTCACAAAATCTTGTACACTTAGAGTTTTTAGCTGAATTTTTTTGTGCATGTCAACAAAAATACAAGGATCATGTCTACCAAGTTTGGGGCCAAACCTCCTTCTGAAAGAATTTTAAAAAAATCTTGAACCGTAAAAAGTTTTAAAAATCTTGAAAAATAGAAAACGAGTCATCTTGCCATGAAACTTAACGTGAAGGCTCAAGGGGCCATTGTATGAATTTACAAGCCATAAAAATGGAATTGGCATGGAAAAAATATGAAGATGTGTCTAAACCCACCTACCACCCTATCGATCCACGGCTTGCACAACCCGCCTCTCTGGTCGGCGTAGTGCCCACCCGCCCGCTCGTTTCGTCGGTTGGCTTAGGCATACGGAGTTCATTCCTAGTCTAAGATCAGACCGGACCAAGGGTTGCAGCAGTAGGATTGACAGTATGTAAGGGGGGACCCATCCGACTCCCGGCTTGCGCATGCTGCCCCTCTGGCAGGCTGAGCCCCCGCACGTTCGTTTTGTGGGTTGACTTAGGCATACGGAGTTCATTCCCAGTCTAAGCTTATAGAGTTCGTTCCCAGTGTAAGATCAGACCAGACTGAGGGTTGTGGGTGCACATGCTGGGCTCAGGCATGTGCTGGTGCCGCATTTCTTTTCGCCTGAGGCACCATCGTCGGAGCATCATCGGAGAACCTGACCGACGGCATTAGGGTTTCGGCGATTGGGGGGGCGGGGGGTGTGCGCACATGATGTGCAATGGGTGCTGGTACTTGGCCCTTATATTGGCCCCCTATCCCTCATCAAACCTCAAGAGCTCACACCCCCTTAAAGAGCATTTGAGATTTTACAGGTTTGCTGCCAGTAGCCGTTAAAGTGTCTGAAATGGGGACACTTTTTTCAAATGGTCACAAAATCCTGTACACTTTGATTTTTTAGCTGAATTTTTTGGTGCATGCCAAAAAAAATACAAGGATCACGTCTACCAAGTTTGGGGCTAAAACGCCTTTTGAAAAATTTTAAAAAAATCCTGAACCGTAAAAAGTTTCAAAAATCATGAAAAATAGAAAACGAGTCGTCTTGCCATGAAACTTCACATGAAGGCTTAAGGGACCATTGTATGAATTTACAAGCCATAAAAATGGCATTGGCATAGCAAAAATATGCAGATGTGCCTAAACCCACCTACCACCTTATCGATCCACGGCTTGCGCATCCCGCCTCTCTGGCCGACATAGTGCCTGCCCGCTCGCTCGTTTCGTCGGTTGGCTTAGGCATACAGAATTCATTTCCAGTCTAAGATCAGATTGGATCGAGGGTTACGGTAGTAGGATCGACAGCACGCAGGGGGGACCCAGTCGATCCTCGGCTTGTGCATCCTGCCCCTCTGGCTGGCTGAGCGCCCGCACGCTCATTTCGTGGGTTGACTTAGGCATACAAAGTTCATTCCCAATCTAAGCATACGGAGTTCATTCCCAGTGTAAGATCAAACCAAACCGAGGGTTGCGGGTGGACATGTTGGGCTCGAGCATGTGCTGGTGCTGAATTTTTTTTTTGCCTGGGGCACCATCGTCGAAGAACCTGACCGACGACATTGGGGTTCCGACAATTGGGGGCTGGGGGGTGTGCGCACATGATGTGCGATGGGTGCTGGTACTTGGCCCTTATATTGGCCCCCTATCCCTCATCAAACCTCCAAAACTCACACCCTCTTAAAGAGCATTTGAGATTTTACAGGTTTGCTGCCAGTAGCCATTCAAGTGTCTGAAATGGGGACACTTTTTTCAAATGGTAACAAAATCCTGTACACTTCGAGTTTTTTGCTGAATTGTTTTGTGCATGCCAACAAAAATACAAGGATCACGTCTACCAAGTTTGGGGCCAAAACTCCTTCTGAATAAATTTTAAAAAAATCCTGAACCGTAAAAATTTTCAAAAATCGTCAAAAATAGAAAACGAGTCGTCTTGCCATTAAACTTCACATGAAGGCTTAAGGGACCATTGTATGAATTTACAAGCCATAAAAATGGCATTGGCATGGCAGAAATATGAAGATGTGCCTAAACCCACCTACCACCCTATCGATCCACTGCTTGCGCATCCTGCCTCTCCAGCCGACATAGTGCCCGCCCGCTCGCTCGTTTCGTCGGTTGGCTTAGGCATACAGAATTCATTTCCAGTCTAAGATTGGATCGGACTGAGGGTTACGGTAGCAGGATCGACAGCACGTAGAGGGGACCCAATCGATCCTCGGCTTGTGCATCTTGCCCCTCTGGCTGGCTGAGCGCCTGCACGTTCATTTCGTGGGTTGACTTAGGCATACGGAGTTCATTCCCAGTGTAAGATCGGATTGGACTAAGGGTTACGGGTGTACATACTGGGCTCGGGCATGTACTGGTGCCACATTTTTTTTCGCCCAGGGCACCATCGCCGAAGCATCGCCGGAGAACCTGATCGGCGGTATTGGGGGTTCCGACGATTGAGTGGGGTAAGGGGTTGTACGTACATGATGTGTGTTGACATCAATTTTGTCCTCAAAAATAAAAATAATAATATTATACGAAATACAAAAAAAATAAATACTAAAAAATAATACAAAAAATAGCAAAAAAATAAAAAAAAGGAAAAATAATTGAGGATGGCATTGGTGCCATCCCCGGCACCACTGCCACCAAGCCCACCACCCTTCACATACCCTATTCATCCTACCCTACTACCAGAAAATACAGAAGAAATAAAGAGGTGGGCTCGTGTTTACATCCTGTGATTGAGCCCCATGCCCTTCCTTCCAACACATATGGTTGGAGCTCTATAAATAGAGCTCATAGCGAAGCCAAAACGGACAAAGAACGAGGGGGAGATTCTGTCCAAAAAAACTAAAAAAAAAAAATAGAAACCACAGTCTTCCCCGCAGGGAGGAACCCAGCATTGAAGCTACCTATAAAAGTAAGAAAACAGATTAGTCTTGCTTCAACAAAACAAACAAAAAAAAATTGAAAACCGAAACTTTGAGCCCCGATCTATGCTGATTGGGGCTGTTTTCGACAAAAAGGAGGTCAAATCTTGAAAGAGCACATTGAAGAGTGCTTCTAGAAGTATTTTGGCATTTTTCAATCACCAGCGACCACCGCCGACGATGACCCAGGTGACCCAGGTGGCGGCCGGAGCGATGGCCCGACGACCAAATGGTAGATGGCTAGACCTCTCCCCCAGCTCTCTCTCTCTCCTCCTCTTTTTTTTTTCTTCTGAAACAGAAACCAAATGAACCAAAAAAAATCTTCAGCTATATATAGTAAAGCAAAAACTCAAAACGACGCCGTTTAGGGAAAGACCCAAAACGACGTCGTTTTAACCAAAGAGGATTCGTGCGTGGACCCAGATCCGACCTGAGATCCACGCAAACTGACCCATCAATCCGCTTCATCCAACCTTGAACCGATCTGAGTCGGTCTGAACCACTGGATAGCCCGAACCACCTATCGAATCATAGAACCGATCAGACCAGTCCAGACCAGCGCTAACCGGACCGTTGACCGGTCCGGTTTAGGTAAAAAAAATTTTTTTTTTAATTTTTAATTTTTTTTATATTATTATTTTTGTTATTTTAAGTATATTTTTACATTTATGCATGATAAATTTCTAAATTTGTTAGAATAAATGTTTAGTTGTTTTAATAATAATAAAATTGAAAACAAATAATGGTTAAAAATATATTAAAAATGTTCAAAAAAAATATTTATTATTATTATTATTTTCCCTGCCTAGATGTTGGAGGGAATAAAAAATATTTTTCTAAAAGATAATTCTGCCTAGATGTTGGGGAATTATTATGAAAAATTTTCTTAAAAAAACACATAAGAAATTTTTAATTAGTTTTGAAAAATTATAAAAAATTGAACTTTCTTCGAAAGTCCGCCTAGACGATAGGGATTTTTAGAGATGTTCGTGTTTTACTTAAATCTTAAACACTAATTTTTAATTTTCAAAATCCAAAGTTTTTAAAACCCCTAAAAATCCAAAATCCCCTAAAATTCAAAACCTCTTAAAATCCAAAGTCCTAAAAATCCTAAAGACAAGTGTGAAAATTCTATTTGAAGCAATTTGTTCTCGAATGCCACCTAGATGATGGTGTATTTAGAAAATTTTACTTCGTTAAGTCTTTTCACATGATTTTTTAATTTGCATCAACAATAAGATTAATAAATAAAAAGTATAATAGTAAATTGAGAGCTTAAATATAAACAGTTGCACCTAAGCTCTACCTAGATGTTAGAGAGTTAGGGTGGTCTTATTATACTTAAGAATCCAACTTTTAAATTACATTTCATTTTACATAACATTCATTGACATACACATATTAGCATGTTATTATTAGTATTTATTTGTACTATTTTGTCTTTAATTTTTATTTGTACTACTTTTTAAAAAAATTATGATATTATAAAATAAAATAAAAATAACATTCCGAAAGAAATAATTCTTGGAACTCTGCCTAGACGTTGGAGAGTCACTAAAAATTATTTTCTATAAAGATTGTTATTTTATTTTATGGATTATTATGTTAAATCTTAAGTAAAAAGAGTTATTTTAAATTCTACCTAGATGTTGGAGAATTTTAAGATAATTCTTTAACTTAAAGATTTTCTCAATATTTCTAAATAAATATTTTAGCAAAATTTTATTCAAGTGAAGGGAATTAGTGTTAAATTTCAAATTAAAATCATTTTTATCCAACACTGAAAATAGCGCATAATTAAATGGTACCAATTTATGGGCGTTGTGGGGGTGCTAATCCTTCCCCATGCGTAACTGACTCCCAGACCCAACCTGGTTTTTCGTAGACCAAAATTATCTTTTTGATAAACTTTAAATCTGTTTTATAGTTTTATTAAAAAGATAAACTTTTGGGTGGCCAATCACACCCTAACAAAGATTGGTGGCGACTCCACTTTTTATTTATTTTTCTCTATTTTAAAACATCACTTTTACGTCTGGCGGTCCCAAAACCATTACGACAGCTTGGCGACTCCACTGGGGAATTTTGAGAGTTAGGCCAAATTTTAGTTATGCACTATTAATAACTGTTGGATTTAATTGGTTTTATTTGATATTTAATTTAATTCTCTTTATTTTAATTTTTCAAAATATACATACAAGTTAATAAATAAAATAAATTGCTTGTTATCTATTACTTTATTTTGATTTTTTGTTTATGATTTATTTATGTTATTTTGATTAATACATTACTTTGCACACACTTTGCATATTTATTCGCATGCATGAGCTCTAACCCGGGCTCTTTCCCTTTTAGGAGGAAGTGAAGTAGCTACGCTCTCGTGAGGTGATAACCTCTGCATTTGCTAGTGAAACACTTCCACTCAGACTGAACCCTTTCCGTTAGTAACCTGTAATGGGTGAGGATCGGGGAACCTTACTAGTCTATCCAGACAACGATGTGAGGAATAGTTTGGGAACCGTTAGACGCATAAACCTTAACCCAGCATATCGTAAGCCATATGAATCTTGCCGATCTTTTTATAGAAATAACCAAAAGAAAAGCATTTTCTTAAAAATATATATATATAAATTTCCTCTTTACATGTAGTTCATTCATTTGGTAATTGTTCAAATTTTGCAATTTCATAAAATATTTTAGAATAAAGTGATTTTTTTTAAAGCATTATCCAACAAGCCAAAAAAACAAAAAAAAAGTGGTTTTCAAAAAAATTAAAGATTTTTCTTAAATTCTTTGTTTATTGGCCCAATAAAAAAGTCAATTTTCATGTCCTAGTTATTTTGTTTTTCCCTCTAAATTTTTTTTTTTATTTTGTTTCATCTTTTGCATTTCATACATCATAAAAAATAATACATGTATCCCATTCCATATGCATCATAAAAGGTAGTGTCAGTTTCACTAGGTTGGCATAATACAAGCATTATATTCCATGTAAAAATATAACATGCACTTGATAGGTTCATGCATTCCATACAAATATGCTGCATTAGTCATAGGAATACATCTCATCATTCATGTAAATATGTCATTGCATTTCATGCATATAAATTCATGAATGGTAAGGTCATATGGAACAAACGTTGCATTTCATATCCCACTATCTCGGCAATATAATATTCCTTACATACACAGTCATGGTTGATAAAAATTTTCATTTGGGTCATTTGTACATATAAAAATTCATTGTTATAGGCATATACGCATTTCATGACATTCTTTAGCCATCATATTCATGTATTCATACTTCGTGTGTCATTGTTTTTATGATATTCATTCAATAAGGGTAGTAATCTAGAATTTTTTTGTCTAAGTCTTGGAATAAGTTGTCTGTCTTGGTGGGAATTAGAGTCACGAAAATGGGAGATCAATTAGAAGCAAGGATTAGTGCTTTGGAGTTGAATCAAAAGGAATTATGGCTTGAGCTTCGAGAGATGAAATGACAAATGGCTCAATTGATAGAAATGGTTAAAAGTAGTGGTATGGTTGAATTAGTTGCTCCTCAAATACCGTTGTCACTTCCATCAAGTCAAGGTTAATTGGCTCCCATTAGTTCCAGCATTCTGCCAGAGCATGCTAAAGCATTGGGTGATCTCAACAATGACCAAGGTTTGGGCGAACTCAAGAGAGGAATGGGTGAACTGGCCATGCAAATGACTGAGCTCAAGAGTTTGATTTCCAAAAATAAGTCAGCTAGCTTCAAACAACCTCCACAAACTATCCCAAGTCCAAACCCATACCTAAATCCTCCTTATGACCATTTTCAACCTTCTTTCCAAGTACCTAAGATTAGACCCCCAATTTTCATGCAACCACCAAGAATTTCACACCTGAACCCATATCCACCATCTCATATTTCACAATTGCCTGTTCAGCATGCTATACCATCATTACCTTTTGAACCCAATCTTTGACCCAAAGTTTCTCAATTCACTTCAAGACCAACTACACTATCATCTTTTCAGCAAAGCAAACCAATTGTAGGATAGAAAAACTTCAGTAACACCAAAGAAAAAATCCTTGTTAATCTGATACCCGTGTCCTACGCAGAGTTGTACCCATTACTTCTAGAAAATTATCTCATTGCCCCTATCCCTGCTGAACCTCGTAAACCACCTTTCCCCGAATGCTATGACCCCAATGCTCGATGTGAATACCATTTTGGCATCATTGGCCATTCTTTGGAAAATTCCACAGTTTTGAAACATAGGGTGCAAGGACTGATGAAAGCTAGATATCTGAGTTTTGATACCAAGATGAAGCCAGTTATTCACAACAACCTTTCTTTGATCCATGTCAAAATGGTAGGCAGTGCTGCAAGCAACAGTAGGGTTAGTCAGGATGATGAATAAAAAGCTTTTTAAGCAAAGAGTTATCCTCCCTAGTAATCATAGTAAACTATTTTTTAGGAGAAACAAAGGGAAGTGGGAGTAGGTTTGGCACTTTTTGGCCCCAGCCCTAGAATAGTTCATGATGTGTAAACTTGATGATTTTGGAAATGAATGGAAACTTCTTTTAACCTAGATTTTCTATGAATTGATGCATCTATTTATTTTATTGGCATGCCTAAAAGAGTATAAGAAAGAATGATGGTTGCAAGTATGTTTTCACCAAACTTTTGAGACAGAAAAGATATATCTAGATGACCCATTTTGAATATAGGATGGAATTCAAGTTTCCCCTCACCAAAACAACAAAATTTAACTTGCATATCATGTATCATTTGCTTGAATTTATTGCTTTTCATGCCAGCTAAGGATAAGGAATGATAATTGTAAATATACTTTCGTCAAACCTTCGAAGCAATTTTTTTTTTATATATAATAGAATTCATGCCATGCATTTCTGACTTCTGATGATTAATAAAAGATTCAAGGATAGCTATCTTAGGAAACGAGGTCAGTTGAGTCTGCACATTTATAGCACTCGAGCTAGTACCATAATCATGGAAAATGAAAGTGCCAGTCAAATGGATAGAGTAGAAAAAACCCAAGGAGAGATCGATGAAATAGTTATAGGAATACAACAAAACGTGAACAGACAACTAACAGAATTAAAACAGATGATAATGGAATTGACAAAAGAAAAAGAAGTTGTTGAGACGTACAGGACAAAGGAGGAAACAGCTGTCGAGACACCATTGTATCTATCTGGGTTCACATATGTTCAAGATCCCTATGTGTCACAAACACCTCAAACAACTGATCAACCTTATATTGGCCATTTTACCAAGTTACCATCAGTTCAGACAAATATCAATCTGGGCATACTCCTCACGACTTCACTACTGTGCCTAATGTGGATGATCATAAAAAATTGAGAAAATTGACGAGGGTGCCAGATCCATCAGAAGATATAGTGATGAAAGATAACTATGATCTGTTAGAAGGAAGATTGAAAGTAATTAAAAGTCATGATGTCTACGAGAATGTTGACGCCAACGAGCTTAGTCTAGTGCCTGATCTCATTATTCCATCAAAATTCAAAGCCCTAAATTTTGAAAAGTATAACGGAACTGGATGTCCTAAAATACATTTGGCTCAATACTGTCACAAAATGATTGGGTATGCTGGTGATGAAAAGATACTTATTCATGTCTTTCAAGAAAGTTTGATTGGGACAGCAGCTAATTGGTATCATAGTTTGAAAAGTAGTCAAATTCATGCTTGGAGAGATTTATCATGGGCATTCTTGAAGCAATACCAATATATGTTAGAGTTAGCTCCGGATCGATTAACCCTCCAAAATATGAGAAAAAACACAATGAGAGCTACAAAGAATATGCTTTTAAATGGAAGAATATGGCATCATAGGTATAACCACCTCTTACCAATAGGGAGTTGAATTCCCTATTTGTGGATACTCTTCCTTCTCCTTATTATGATAAGTTGATCAGCAATACTTCATAAGAGTTTGCAAATTTATTGTTTGCTGTAGGTAGAATTGAGGATGGGATAAGAAGGGGAAGAATTATAAATACTGGTGATGAAAAAAGAAGAAATATTTTTGCAAAATAAGCCCAAGAAATAATTGTTATAGGGCAAAATAAGAGAAATCTCACCATGATGCAAGAAGATCCAACAGATGATTATTCACAATGGCTACCATATTGGCCTCAACCAATATTTACGATCGATGATTTTCCTCGACCACTTCATCTGTATGCTCAAATTCTTTCACCACAACAGAACCAAGGATCAACTTAAGCCATTCACAGAGTCGTAAGAGAAAGAGAGCCAAAGTGTATCATTCACTTTCAATACCTTACGCTGAGCTCTTTACTTTATCGATAGAGAATCATATGATCTCTGTTGTTCCTGCAAGACCCAGAAAGCCTCCGTACCCGAAGTGGTATGATCCTAATGCTAAATGTGAATTTCATGATGGAGTTAAGAGGTATTCCATGGAAGATTGTACTACCTTCAAGGATAAAGTTCAAGCTTTGATCGATGCAGATGCTGCAAAGTTTAAAGAGCTAGTTGGTGGTTTTGATGATTGATAGTAGTAAAGTTGTAAGTTAGTGATGCTAAAGTTGAAACATCAAGGGGAAAACTTTTGTTTATGTAACTTTAAATATCACCTCAAGAGTATGATCTAGATAATAAATTCTTTTTGGTCAAGTCTTAAGGTTTGCATTGCATGAGCAAACATTGTGCATCATAGTGTTTTATTTCGTGTAAGTTTCGATATATAGTTGGTTTTTTTTTTTTAAAAAAAGGGAAGATATTAGATGTGAATAAAGCCTCATGTGGTTAACTACCAAGGCTAGAGAAATTTTCTTGAGAAAAAAAACAAAAAAAAGAGAAAAAAAATGAAGTTTTGAGTCTAAGATGAATTGGCGATCACTATTAGAAAATTTTCAAATACCTAAATGCCAATTTGCTCATTCAGTTGACCCCATTTCATCAGTCATGACCCCTTGATAGCCTTAAATTCGAATTTGTGAACCTTATTTTCACCTGATATTGTTGGCAATATTCTTTTCTAAGGCAATGAACAAATGAAACAGCCATTAACAAATGTGTGGTTCCTAGAAAATCAAGTCTATATGACTTTTCTTTTTAGAATTCAAATGTGATAATTGAATATGATAAGATTATGCTGCAGTTCCAAAATTTTCAAATCCAAAATACACTTAAGCATACTACCAATTTCAGTTTTTTTATCCCAAAATTAACCCGATCCTTTGTCTTGAGGTATATTTGTCAGAAAAGAAATATCTCATTACCTCTAAGGTAACTTGAGTTATGATTAACCCTTTTGTTCTCTTTTTGTGGAGTAACTTAGATCATTTGATACCTTGAACATGTTTACTCCACATAATCTTTTTCTTATCCATTTCATATGACCCTTCTTTTGTAATTATTTTCATTATGGGTGGTTTGCTAAAATGGGACATCTTTCATGAAATGTGTTACTGGCAAAATGAATCTAGGTGTGAACTATGGGGGCATAAAAAAAATAGAAACAACAAAAAAAAAAGAGAAAAAAAAGAAAAAAAAAGAAGAAAAAATTGGTTATGACATCATGCACTAAAAAATTTGAGCAAATCCAAAAAAGGTTATGACAAAGTCAAGGTTTTGAAAAAAAAAAAAACAAAAAAATTTTTTTGAGATTAAAAAGAAAAAAACCTTTTTCCAAGTTCATTTTCCTGAAGAGTAGTCTTCAATTTAAGTGTTTATGCTTGAAGTGACAAATGGCCATCTTTCATTATCTCATCACAAAAATAAAAATTTATCTCTTGTTACCCCTTTGAGCTTGATTGAATTCTTTCAAAATAAACCCTGACTAAGGATCACTTTTCATATTTGTGAAAAAAAAACAAAAAAAAAATACGTTTGAAGGATGAGAATGAGAATGTCTAATGGAATTTCATGTGATAGGGGCACAAACCCAGTATAAAAGTCATAAAAGTTTTGAATCCACTCAGTGAAAGGGTGTAAAAAAAAAGGAAAGGAAGAATCAAAAAAAAGGGAAAGAAATGAATTGGTGGAAAGCACAAAATAAAAATATACCTTAGAGTGTATCCTTCCAATGAAAAATGATCCTTAGTTTCAAATACCCTTAAATAGTTGTTTTGGGCCTTTTTATCCTTTTCTTTGGCGGCCATGAACCTTAACCTACATTACAACCTTTGAAAAGTCCATATTGGATCAGGCATGAAAGCTTAAACTTGAAGAATTTCTCTTGAAAAATGAACATTAATTTTTTGAGTTTTCCTTTTTGCAAAAAATTCTTTTCCTCTTTTGGATTAGATTTGAATTCTCAAGTGCATGGTGTGTAAAAAAAAAAAAAAGAGAAAAATAGAAATAAATGTGGCTCTAGGATGAAAACCCTCAAAAGGGTAGTCTAGAGCCAACCCTGAAAGGTCACTTCTGATGCTAAGTATGGTGGATGCTAAACAAAAGTAAAGCCAAACCTTTTGAAAGATCTAAAATATCAAAGCCATAGAAGTCTAAGATGGGTTGATTATTCCCAAAAAACCCTTTAAAATCTTAAGCCCTTACAGCTGATCTTAATATCTATCAAAATGTCGCATTTGGAGACTAAGAAAAATGTTGAATATGTTTGATTTTCAAGGAATTCATGCTTTTAGAAAAGCTTGTGTTTCATTTGTGAGCTTGCATGCCTCTTTCACTCCCTTCAAGGATTGGAACCTTTTGAATCAACATCGCTATCTACAAAACTATTACATCCATTTGGAAAGAAAATCCTCACCTTTTTCATTTTTGATAGGGATCGCCAAATTCTAAAAAGGAATAAAATAAAATAAAATAAAATTTAAGCCTAGTTTATCTGGCCATTAATGAAGTTTTAAGCCCAGTTTATCTGGCCATCAATGAAAATATAAGCCCAGTTTATCTGGCCTCAAATGAAGATTTAAGCCCAGTTTATCTAGCCATCAATGATATTTAAGCCTAGTTTATCTGGCCATTAATGAAGCTTTAAGCCCAGTTTATTTGGCTCTTAATGAAACTTTAAGCCCAGTTTATCTGGCCATTAATGAAGCTTTAAGCCAGTTTATCTAGCCATCAATGAGGTTTTAAACCTAGTTTATCTAGCTTCAAATGAAGATTTAAGCCCAGTTTAGCTGGCCTTCAATAAATTTAAGCCAAGTTTATTTAGCCCCAAAAGAAGTTTTAGAGTTTCAAAGTTCTATCCATAATAAAATTTCTCGATATGTAACCTTTTGAAAGATCTTGCATTTGCATTACTTGTATCATGAGAAAGACATTTAACCTAAAAAAAAAAAAAAAGATATTCAAATTTGCATCGCTTATCTGTGCATCATGAAAGGGATATTTGCATTTGCATCACTTACATCTGTACTACAAGAAAGACATTTGCATTTGCATCACTTTCATTTGCACTTGCACAAGATATTTGCATTTGCACCATAAAAAAAAAATTTTCATATTTGTAAAACTATGGCATCCGCATCCTAAGAAAAGGTATTTGTAGAAGCATTTACATGAAAAGAACATTGTCATTGTCAAATATAGTTGCATCAAGCATTCGCATTGAAATTTATATTTTTATCAACATTTCCATTAGCATCATTATGGACATTTGTATCATTGATTGCATTCATTAAATCTAATTGAAAAAAAAAAACATTTTCAAAAAAAAATTTCAAATTTTAAAGTTTCATCACCTCTGATTATGAGGAGCATTTAAAGATTTTGAGATTTGTAAGACCTCCAGGCATAATCTCTAAAAGCCTCTGCGCATGACTTTCAAGATTAAAAGATTTTCAAATTTTACAGTTTCATCGCTTCTGATTATAAGGAGCTTTCAAAGATTTTGAGATTTGTAAGACCTCTAGGCATAATTTCGATTTACGGTGTTGTCCCGATCGATTCTTTATTTCTGACTTGCAATGTTACCTGAGTCAATTCTGTAAGACCTTCGAGCATGATTTCTAAGACCTCTGGGCATAATTTTGATTCACGATGTTATCCCGATCGATTCCTTATCTTTCGACTTACGATTTTATTCTAGTCGATTTTGTAAGACCTTCGGGCATGATTCTATAAGACCTCCAGGTATGATTCTCAAGACCTACGAGTGTAATTTTGATTCGCGGTGTTATCTCGATCGATGCCTTATCTTTTGACTTACGATGTTATCCCAGTCGATTTTGAAAGACCTTTGGACATAATTTCGATTCGCGATGTTATCCCGATCGATTCTTTATCTTTTGACTGCAATGTTGTCCCAGTCTATTCTGTAAGACCTCCGGGCATAATTTCGATTCGCATGTGTTATCTCGATCGATTTATTATTTTTTTTAAACTTGTGGTGTCATCCCAATGTTTTGTTTAAAAAAAAATTCACGATCCGTTTTTGGACAAAATCGTTGTCTTTGTCTTTGCCCTATTCCTAATTCTCAGTAATTTGCAAAGAAGGGCAGCTGTTGACATCAATTTTGTCCTCAAAAATAAAAATAATAATATTATACGAAATACAAAAAAATAAATACCAAAAAATAATTAAAAAATAGCCAAAAAAAAAAAGAAAAATAATTGAGGATGGCAATAGTGCCGCCACTGCCACTAGGCCCACCACCCATCACATACCCTGTTCATCCTACCCTACTACCAGAAAATACAAAAGAAATAAAGAGGCAGGCTCGTGTTTACATCCCGTGATTGAGCCCCATGCCCTTCCCTCCAAACACATATGGCTGGAGCTCTATAAATAGAGCTCATAGCGAAGCCAAAACGGACAAAAAAGAAGGAGGGGGAGATTCTGTCAAAAAAAACTACAAAAAAAAACAAAAACCACAGTCCTCCCCGTAGGGAGGAACCCAGCGCCGAAGCTACCTACAAAAGCAAGAAAACAGATCAGTCTTGCTTCAACAAAACAAACAAAAAAAAATTGAAAACAGAAACTTTGAGCCCTGATCTACGTTGATTGGGGCTATTTTCGACAAAAAAGAGGTCAGATCTTGAAAGAGCGCGTTGAAAAGCACTTTTGGAAGTATTTTGGCATTTTTTGATCACCAGCGACCACCGCTGGCGTTGACCCAGGCGGCGGCTGGAACGGTGGCCCGGTGACCGAACGGTGGACGGCCAGACCTCTCCCCCAGCTCTCTCTCTCCTTCTCTCCCTTTTTTTTCTGAAACAAAAACCAAATGAACCGAAAAAAATCTTCAGCTATATATAGTAAAGTAAAAACTCAAAACGACGTCGTTTAGGGAAAAACCCAAAACAACACCGTTTTCACCAAAGAGGATCCGCGCGTGGACCCAGATCCGAGATCCGCGTAAACTGACCCGTCAACTCGCTTCATCTAACCTTGAACCGATCCAGTGAACTGGTCTGAGCCGGTCTGAACCACTGGACCATCCGAACCACATATCGAGCCGCAGAACCGGTCCAGACCAGCACTGATCGGACCATTGACCGGTCTAGTTCAGGTAAAAAAATTTTTTTTAATTTTTTAATTTTTTTATGTTATTATTTTTGTTATTTTAATTATATTTTTATATTTATGCATGATAAATTTCTAAATTTGTTAGAATAAATGTTTAATTGTTTTAATAATAATAAAATTGAAAACAAATAATAGTTAAAAATATATTAAAAATGTTCAAAAAAATATTTATGATTATTATTATTATTTTCCCTGCCTAGATGTTGGAGGGAATAAAAAATATTTTTCTAAAAGATAATTCCGCCTAGATGTTGGGGAATTATTATGAATAAATTTTCATAAAAAAACACATAAGAAATTTTTAATTAGTTTTGAAAAATTATAAAAAATTGAACTTGCTCCGAAAGTCCGCCTAGATGATGGGGATTTTTAGAGATGTTCACGTTTTACTTAAATCTTAAACACTAATTTTTAATTTTCAAAATCCTAAGTTTTTGAAACCCTTAAAAATCCAAAATCCTCTAAAATTCAAAACCTCTTAAAATCCAAAGTCCTAAAAATCCCAAAGTCAAGTGTGAAAATTCTATTTGAAGCAATTTGTTCCCGAATGCTGCCTAGATGATGGGGTATTTAGAAAATTTTACTTCCTTAAGTCTTTTCACATGATTTCTTAATTTGCATCAACAATAAGATTAATAAATAAAAAGTATAATAGTAAATTGGGAGCTTAAATATAAACAGTCGCACCTAAGCTCTGCCTAGATGTTGGAGAGTTAGGGTGGTCTTATTATACTTAAGAATCCAACTTTTAAATTACATTTCATTTTACATAACATTCTTTGACATACACACATTAGCATGTTATTATTAGTATTTATTTGTACTATTCTGTCTTTAATTTTTATTTGTACTACCTTTTAAAAAAATTAAGATATTATAAAATAAAATAAAAATAACATTCCGAAAGAAATAATTCTTGGTACTCTGCCTAGACGTGGGAGAGTCACTAACAATTTTTTTCTATAAAGATTGTTATTTTATTTTATGGATTATTTTGTTAAATCTTAAGTAAAAAGAGTTATTTTAAATTCTGCCTAGATGTTGGAGAATTTTAAGATAATTCTTTAACTTAAAGAATTTCTCAATATTTCTATATAAATATTTTAGAAAAATTTTATTCAAGTGAAAGGAATTAGTGTTAAATTTCAAATTAAAATCATTTTTATCCAACATCGAAAATAGCGCATAATTAAATGGTACCAATTTATGGGCATTGTGTGGGTGCTAATCCTTTCCTATGCGTAACCGACTCCCGGAACAAACCTGGTTTTTCGTAGACCAAAATTATCTTTTTGATAAAATTTAAATCCATTTTATAGTTTTATTAAAAAGATAAACTTTTCGGTGGCTAATCACACCCTAACAAAGATTGGTGGCGACTCCACTTTTTATTTATGTTTCTCTATTTTAAAACATCACTTTTATGTCTGGCGGTCCCAAAACCGTTACGACAATGTGTGATGGGTGCTGGTACTTGCCCTTATATTGGCCCCCTATCCCTCATCAAACCTCAAGAACTCACACCCCCTTAAAGAGCATTTGAGATTTTACAGCTTTGCTGCCAGTAGCCATTAAAGTGTCTGAAATGGGACACTTTTTTCAAATGGTCACAAAATCTTGTACACTTCGAGTTTTTAGCTGAATTTTTTTATGCATGCCAACAAAAATACAAGGATCACGTCTACCAAGTTTGGGGCCAAAAATCCTTCTGAAAAAATTTTAAAAAAATCTCGAACCGTAAAAAGTTTTGAAAATCATGAAAAATAGAAAACGAGTCATCTTGCCATGAAACTTCACGTGAAGGCTTAAGGGACCATTGTATGAATTTACAAGCCATAAAAATGGCATTGGCCTGGCAGAAATATGAAGATGTGCCTAAACCCACCTACCACCCTATCGATCCACGGCTTGTGCATCCTGCATCTCTGGTAAGCGTAGTTTCCGCTCGTCGGCTCGTTTCATCGGTTGGCTAAGGCATACGGAGTTCATTCCCTGTCTAAGATCAGATAGGACCAAGGGTTGCTGTAGCAAGATCGACAGCACACAAAGGGGGACCCGGCCGATCCCTGGCTTATGCTTCCTGCCCCTTTGGCCGGCTGAGTGCTTGCACGCTCATTTCGTGGGTTGACTTAGGCATACAGATTTCATTCCCAGTCTAAGCATACAAAGTTCATTCCTAGTGTAAGATCGAACCAGACCGAGGGTTACGGGTGCACATGCGGGGCTCGGGCATGTGCTGGTGCCGTATTTTTTTCGCTCGGGGCACCATCGTCAGAGCATCGTCGGAGAACTTGACCGGTGGCATTGGGGGTTCCGACAATTGGGGGGCGGGGGGGGTGTGCCCACATGATGTGAGATGGGTGCTGGCACTTGGCCCTTATATTGGACCCCTATCCCTCATCAAACCTTGAGAACTCACACCCCCTTAAAGAGTATTTGAGATTTTACAGGTTTGCTGCCAGTAGCCATTAAAGTGTCTGAAATGGGGACACTTTTTTCAATTGGTCACAAAATCCTGTACACTTATATTTTTTAGCTGAATTTTTTTGTGCATGCCAACAAAAATACAAGGATCACGTCTACCAAGTGTGGGGCCAAAACTCCTTCTGAAAAAATTTTAAAAAAACTCCAACCATAAAAACTTCACATGAAGGCTTAAGGGACCATTGTATGAATTTACAAGAAATAAAAATGGCATTGCAATGGCAGAAATATGAAGATGTGCCTAAACCCACCTACCACCCTATCGATCCACGGCTTACGCATCCCACCTCTCTGGCTGATGTAGTGCCTGCCCGTCCGCTCGTTTCGTCGGTTGGCTTAGGCATACGGAGTTCATTCCCAGTCTAAGATCGACCAGACCGAGGGTTCTGATAGTAGGATCAACAACATGTAAGGGGACCTGGCCGATCCTCGGCTTGTGCATCTTGCCCCTCTGGCCGACTGAGCTCCCGTACACTCGTTTCATGGGTTGACTTAGGCATACGGAGTTCATTCCCAATCTAAGCGTATGGAGCTCATTCCCAGTGTAAGATTGGACCGGACTGAGAGTTGCGGGTGCACATGCTGGGCTCCGACATGTGCTGGCACCGTATTTTTTTTCACCCGGGGCACCATCGCCGGAGCATCGTCGGAGAACCTGACCGGCGGCGTTGGGGTTTCGGCGATTGGGGGGCGGAGGGGGGATGTGCGCACATGATGTCCGATGGGTGCTGGTACTTGGCCTTTATATTGGACCCCTATCCCTTATCAAACCTTGAGAACTCACACCCCCTTAAAGAGTATTTGAGATTTTACAGGTTTGCTGCTAGTAGCCATTAAAGTGTCTGAAATGGAGACACTTTTTTCAATTGGTCACAAAATCCTGTACACTTATAGTTTTTAGCTGAATTTTTTTATGCATGCCAACAAAAATACAAGGATCATGTCTACCAAGTGTGGGGCCAAAACTCCTTCTGAAAAAATTTTAAAAATATCTTGAACCGTAAAAAGTTTTGAAATCCTGTACAGTTTGAGTTTTTAGCTGAATTCTTTTGTGCATGCCAACAAAATTAGAAGGATCACGTCTACCAAGTTTGGGGCCAAAACTCCTTCTGAAAAAGTTTTAAAAAAATCCTGAACTGTAAAAAGTTTCAAAAATCCTAAAAAATAGAAAATAAGTCGTCTTGCCATGAAACTTCACATGAAGGCTTAAGGGACCACTGTATGAATTTACAAGCCATAAAAATGGCGTTGGCATGCCAGAAATATGAAGATGTGCCTAAACCCACCTACCACCCTATCGATCCACGGCTTGCACAACCAACATCTCTGGTCGGCATAGCGCCTGCCCGTCCGCTCGTTTCGTCGGTTGGCTTCGGCATACGAAGTTCACACCCAGTCTAAGATCAGACCGAACCGAGGGTTGCGGTAGCAGGATTGGCAGCACACAGAGGGGGACCCGATCGATCCCTGGCTTGCGCATCCTGCCCTTCTGGCCGGCTGAGCGCCTGCACGTTCATTTCATGGGTTGACTTAGGCATACGGAGTTCATTCCCAGTCTAAGCATACGGAGTTCATTCCCAGTGTAAGATCAGACCAGATCGAAGGTCACGAGTGCACATGCTAGGCTCGGGCACGTGCTGGTGCCACTTTTTTTTTTGCCCGTGGCACCGTCGCCGGAGCATAACCGGAGAACCTGACCGGCGGCATTAGGGGTTTCGGTGATTGGGGCGACGGGGGGGTGTGCGAACATGATGTGCGATGGGTGCTGGTACTTGGCCCTTATATTGGGCCCCTATCCCTCATCAAACCTTGAGAACTCACACCCCCTTAAAAAGCATTTGAGATTTTACAGGTTTGCTGCCAGTAGCCATTAAAGTGTTTGAAATGGGGACACTTTTTTCAATTGGTCACAAAATCCTGTACACTTCGAGTTTTAAGCTGAATTTTTTTGTGCATGCCAACAAAAATACAAGGATCACGTCTACCAAGTGTAGGGCCAAAAATCCTTTTGAAAACATTTTAAAAAAATCTCAAACAGTAAAATGTTTCAAAGATCGTGAAAAATAGAAAACGAGTCATCTTGCCATGAAAATTCACATGAAGGCTTAAAGGACCATTGTATGATTTTACAAGCCATAAAAATGGCATTGGCATGATAGAAATATAAAGATGTGCCTAAAACCACCTACCACCCTAACGATCCACGGTTTGCGCATCCCACCTCTCTGGTCGGCGTAGTGCCCGCTCGCCGCTCGTTTCGTCGGTTGGCTTAGGCATATGGAGTTCATTCCCTGTCTCAGATTAGACTAGCCTGAGGGTTGCAACAGTAGGATCGGTAGCACGCAGGGGGGCCCGACCAATGCCCAGCTTGCACATCCTGCCCCTCTGGCCGGTTGAGCGCCCATACGCTCGTTTCGTGGGTTGACTTAGGCATATGGAGTTCATTCCCAACCTAAGCATACGGAGTTAATTCCCAGTGTAAGATCGGATCGGACCAAGGGTTGCGGGTGCACATGCTGGGCTTGGGCATGTGCTAGTGTCGTATTTTTTTTTGCCCGGGACACCATCGCCGGAGCATCTTCGGAGAACCTGACCGACGGCATTGGGGTTTCGGCGATTGGGGGGGCGGGGGGTGTGCGCACATGATGTGTGATGGGTGCTGGTACTTGGACCTTATATTGGCCCCCTATCCCTCATCAAACCTCGAGAACTCACACCCCCTTAAAGAGCATTTGAGATTTTATAGGTTTACTGCCAGTAGCCATTAAAGTGTCTGAAATAGGGACACTTTTTTTGAAATGGTCACAAAATCCCTTACACTTCGAGTTTTTAGCCGAATTTACAAGCCATAAAAATGGCATTGGAACGGCAGAAATATGAAGATGTGCCTAAACCCACCTACACCATCGATCCATGGCGTGAGTTTTCTGCCTCTCTGGCCGACGTAGTGCTTGCATACATAGTTCATTCCCAATCTAAGATCGGTTGGCTTAGGCATACAGAGTTCATTCCCAATCTAGGATTGGACCAGACCGAGGGTTAAGGTAGCAGGATCGACAGCACGCAGGGGGGACCCGACCGATCCCCAACTTGTGCATCTTGCCCCTCTGGCCGACTGAGCGCTCGCACGCTCGTTTCATGAGTTGACTTAGGCATACGGAGTTCATTCACAGTCTAAGCATACGGAGTTCATTCCCAGTGTAAGATCGGACCGGATTGAGGGTTACGGGTACACATGCTGCTAGCAGCCATTAAAGTGTCTGAAATGGGGACATTTTTTTCAAATGGTCACAAAATCTTGTACACTTCGATTTTTTAGCTGAATTTTTTTGTGCATGCCAACAAAAATACAAGGATCATGTCTAACAAGTTTGGGCCAAAACTCCTTCTGAAAAAATTTTTAAAAAATCCCAAACCATAAAAAGTTCAACAATCGTGAAAAATAGAAAATGAGTCGTCTTGCCATGAAACTTCACATGAAGGCTGAAGGGACCATTGTATGAATTTACAAGAAATAAAAATGGCATTACAATGGCAAAAATATGAAGATGTGCCTAAACCCACCTACCACCCTATCGATCCACGGCTTGTGCATCCCACCTTTCTGGCTGACGTAGTGCCTGCCTGTCCGCTCGTTCCATCGGTTGGCTTAGGCATACAGAGTTCATTCCCAGTCTAAGATCGGCCAGACAGAGGGTTCTGACAGTAGGATCAGCAACACTTAGGGGGGACCTGGCCGATCCCCTGCTTATGCATCTTGCCCCTCTGGCCAGCTGAGCTCCTGTACGTTCGTTTCATGGGTTGATTTAGGCATACGGAGTTCATTCCCCATCTAAGCATACGGAGTTCATTCCCAGTGTAAGATCAGACGGGACTGAGGGTTGCGGGTGCACATGCTAGGCTCGGCCATGTGCTGGCACCACATTTTTTTTCACCCGGGGCACCATCGTCAGAGCATTGTCGGAGAACCTAACCGGCGGCATTGGGGTTTCAGCGATTGGGGGGCGAGGGGGGCGATGTGCGCATATGATGTGCGATGGGTGCTGGGACTTGGCCCTTATATTGGCCCTCTGTCCCTCATCAAACCTTGAGAACTCACACCCCCTTAAAGGGCATTTGAGATTTTACAGGTTTGCTACCAGTAGCCATTAAAGTGTACACTTTCTTCAAATGGTCACAAAATCTTGTACACTTCGAGTTTTTAGCTGAATTTTTTTGTGCATGCCAACAAAAATACAAGGATCATGTCTACCAAGTTTGGGGCCAAAACTCCTTCTGAAAAAATTTTTAAAAAATCCCGAACCGTAAAAAGTTTTGAAAATCGTGAAAAATAGAAAACGAGCCGTCTTGCCATGAAACTTCACATGAAGGCTTAAGGGACCATTGTATGAATTTACAAGCCATAAAAATGGCATTGGCATGGCAGAAATATGAAGATGTGCCTAAACCCACCTACCAACCTATCGATCCATGGCTTGCGCATACCGCCTCTCTGGCCAACGTAGTGCCCGCCCGTCCGCTTGTTTCGTCGGTTGGCTTAGGCATACGGAGTTCATTCCCAGTCTAAGATCAGACTAGACTGAGGGTTACGGCAGCAGGATCGACAGCACGTAGGGGGTACCCGACCGATCCCCGGCTTGTGCATCCTGCCCCTCTGGCCGGCTGAGCGCCCGCACGCTCGTTTCGTGGGTTGACTTAGGCATACAGGGTTCATTCCCAGTCTAAGCATACGATGTTCTTTCCCAGTGTAAGATCGAACTGGATTGAGTGTTGCGGGTGCGCATGCTGGGCTCGAGCATGTGCTGGTGCCACATTTTTTTTTCGTCGGGGGCACCATCGTCGGAGAACCTGACCGGCGGCATTGGGGTTCCGACGATTGGGGGGGCTGTGGGGTGTGCGCACATGATATGCGATGGGTGCTGGTACTTGGCCCTTATATTGGCCCCCTATCCCTCATCAATCCTCAAGAACTCACACCTCCTTAAAGAGCATTTGAGATTTTACAAGTTTGCTGCCAGTAGCCATTAAAGTGTTTGAAATGGGGACACTTTTTTCAAATGGTCACAAAATCCTATACACTTTGATTTTTAAGCTGAATTTTTTGGTGCATGCCAACAAAAATACAAGGATCACGTTTACCAAGTTTGGGGCCAAAACCCATCTGTAAAAATTTTAAAAATATCTCAAACCGTAAAAAGTTTCAAAAATCGTGAAAAATAGAAAACGAGTTGTATGAATTTACAAGCCATAAAAATGGCATTGGCATGGCAAAAATATGAAGATGTGCATAAACCCACCTACCACCCTATCGATCCACAGCTTGCTCATCCCGCCTCTCTCGCCGGTGTAGTGCCCGCCCGCCCGCTCGTTTCGTCAGTTGGCTTAGGCATACGGAGTTCGTTCCCAGTCTAACATTGGATCAAACCAAGGGTTGCAGTAGTAAGATCGGTAGCATGCAGGGGGGGACCCGACCGATCCTCGGCTTGTGCATCCTGCCCCTCTGGTCGGCTGAGCACCCACACGCTCGTTTCGTGGGTTGACTTAGGCATACGGAGTTCATTCCCAGTCTAAGCATACGGAGTTCATTCTCAGTGTAAGATCGGACCAGACCAAAGGTTGTGGGTGCACATGCTAGGCTTAGGCATGTGCTGGTGCCTTATTTTTTTTTCGCCTGGGGCACCATCGTTGGTGCATCGCCGGAGAACCTGACCGACGGCATTAAGGTTCTGACGATTGGGGGGCAGGGGGTGTGCCCATATGATGTGCGATGGGTGCTGGTACTTGGCCCTTATATTGGCCTCTATCCCTCATCAAACCTCATGAACTCACACCCCCTTAAAGAGCATTTGAGATTTTGCAGGTTTGCTGCCAGTAGCCATTAAAGTGTCTGAAATGGGGAGACTTTTTTCAAATAGTCACAAAATCCTGTACACTTCGAGTTTTTAGCTGAATTTTTTTGTGCATGCCAAAAAAAGTACAAGGATCACGTCTACCAAGTTTGGGACCAAAGCTCCTTCTAAAAAATTTTAAAAAAATCCTGAATTGTAAAAAGTTTTGAAAATCGTGAAAAATAGAAAACGAGTCGTCTTGCCATGAAACTTCACATGAAGGCTTAAGGGACCATTGTATGAATTTACAAGCCGTAAAAATGGCCTTGGCATGGTAGAAATATGAAGATGTGCCTAAACCCACCTACCACCCTATCGATTCACAGCTTGCGCATCCCACCTCTCTGGCCGGCGTAGTGCCCGCCCGCCCGCTCATTTCGTCGGTTGGCTTAGGCATACGGAGTTCGTTCCTAGAATAAGATTAGATCAGACTGAGGGTTGGGGCAGCAAGATCGACAGAACGCAGGGGGGACCGACTTGGGCATCCTACCCCTCTGGCCGGCTGAGCGCCCGCACGCTCGTTTCGTGGGTTGACTTAGGCTTACGGAGTGGGACCATTGTATGAATTTACAAGCCATAAAAATGGCATTGGCATGGTAGAAATATGAAGATGTGCCTAAACCCACCTACCACCCTATCGATCCACGGCTTGCGCATCCCGCCTCTCTGACCGGCGTAGTGCCCGCCCGCCCGCTTGTTTCATCGGTTGGCTTAAGCATACAGAGTTCATTCCCAGTCTAAGATTGGACTGGACTGGGGGTTGTAGCAACAGGATCGGAAGCACACAAGGGGGGACCCGATCGATCCTAGGCTTGCCCATCTTGCCCCTCTGGCCAATTGGGCACCCGCACACTCATTTTGTGGGTTGACTTAGGCATACGGAGTTCATTCCCAGTCTAAGCATACGGAGTTCATTCCCTGTGTAAGATCGGATGGAATGAGGGTTACAGGTGCACATTCTGGGCTCAGGCATGTGCTGGTACCATATTTTTTTTTGCCCGGGGCACCAACGTTGGAGCATCGTCGGAGAACTTGACCGGCGGC